>NC_058130.1:705268564-705327752 GCF_016433145.1 Gracilinanus agilis
TAGTCAAAATCAGAAGGGAAACAACAAATTGGGAAAAAATCTTTATAACGAAAAACTCTGACAGGGGTCTAATCACTCAAATATACAAGGAGTTAAAGCAATTGTATAAAAAATCAAGCCATTCCCCAATTGATAAATGGGCAAGAGACATGAATAGGCAATTTTCAGGTAAAGAAATCAAAAGTATCAATAAGCACATGAGAAAGTGTTCCAAATCTCTAATAATTAGAGAAATGCAAATCAAAACAACTCTCAGGTATCACCTCACACCTAGCAGATTGGCTAAAATGAAAGAAGGGGAGAGTAATGAATGCTGGAGGGGATGTGGCAAAATTGGGACATTGATGCATTGCTGGTGGAGTTGTGAATTGATCCAGCCATTCTGGCTGGCAATTTGGAATCACGCTCAAAGGGCTATAAAAGAATGCCTGCCCTTTGACCCAGCCATACCATTGTTGGGTTTGTACCCCAAAGAGATCATAGATAAACAGACTTGTACGAAAATATTCATAGCTGCGCTTTTTGTGGTGGCAACAAATTGGAAAAGGAGGGTATGTCCTTCAATTGGGGAATGGCTGAACAAACTGTGGTATATGCGGGTGATGGAATACTATTGTGCTAAAAGGAATAATAAACTGGAGAAGTTCCAGGTGAACTGGAGAGACCTCCGGGAACTGATGCAGAGCGAAAGGAGCAGAGCCAGAAGAACTCTATACACAGAAACTGATATACTGTGGTAAAATTGAATGTAATGGACTTCTGTACCAGCAGCAATGCAATGACCCAGGACAATTCTGAGGGATTTATGGTAAAGACGCTACCCACATTCAGAGGAAGGACTGCAGGAGAGGAAACATATAAGAAAAACAACTGCTTGAACGCATGGGTCGGGGTGGACATGACTGAGGGTGTAGACTCGAAACTACCACACCAATGCAACTACCAACAATTTGGAAATTGGTCTTGTTCAAGGACACATGACAAAACTAGTGGAAACGCGCATCGGCCAAGGGTGGGGGGGGCGGGGGGGGTGAAGGGGAAAGGTGGAGCATGAATCATGTAACCATGTTAAAAATGAATATTAATAAATGTTAAAAAAAAAAACAAGTTATCAATAATTTTAAAAGTTATTTTGAAATACAAAGAGATAAGCAGTCCTTCTCCTCAAGGATCTTACATTCTGATAGAGACAATATACAAAGAAGAGTGGTAGCCAGAAAAGGGAAGCTAGATCTGAGGTCTCATGGAAAAGGTGAATTGATTCATAGTGTAGGAAACTGACTTAAGACATGCACATTCTAGACACAATGGTACCATTGATTTGACCCCAGAGCAAGAGGTAGAAGTAGGGGCAGGGTAGAGAGGAAAGTAGATAACACTTAAATGGATAGGATATGATCCAACTCTCTCCTCTTTCTCCCAGCTGCCTATCCCATATTGCCATATAACGATTGATGATACTTTAACACCTGAGTATACTGTAGACAATTTAAAAGCAAGTAACATGTTCAAAACAGAAGTCAATTATTATCTCCCCCAAGTCAAACCTTCATCCTAATCTTTTTTCTGTCAAAGACACTCTAAGAGAAAGAGTACTGGATATTATAAATGTGAAATACCATACCCCTTATGATTGTGATATTGTATTTTATATATTCTATAATTCTGTAATAGTCTATAACTATTTTGTATTGCTCTCCCCCCACCCTGCCTATGCTAGCTGGCTAAACTGCACATCCTTCTCATCTGCTCTGGTGTGACACTGGGCCAAAGACTTCAGTTTAATCCACAGGTTTCCGCCTCAAAACTGTTCAGAACAGCCTATCTTTATGCTGACCTCTGCTGAATCATCATGACATGCAGTACATTCATGCTAAAGGCAGAATGACTGGCCATCATAGGGACCGAGATACAGGACCAAGACACACTGGACAATTTACTTGAGTTGGATAGCACTTCATTACTGACATTACCTCTGTATGACTGGCTATATAAGGCATCCCCTCTCAAGTCTCGAGGTCTTCAGTTGCTAACCGGAGTTCGGCTTTATTGTAAGATTGGCCCTCTCTCAACATATCTATTTCTTTTTGGCTTGGAGACTTTCTTTTATTTTTGTTGACTCAGCTAATAAATTTCTGCCATGATATAAAGCCAAAGGATCAAGGTTCAAATCCCATGTCTTCTACTCATGGACTACCTGTGTGGTCCTACGAAGTGACCAAGTCATCCCATCTCTCTGGGCTTCCATTTCTTCATCTATAAAATGAGGGGGGTTGGACTGGGTGGCCTCTGTTGAGAGAAAATGAAGATCGTATTTAAAATGCAGTTAGTTACCTGGCAGATCTTTGGAAAAGGGAAGAATTTATGACCAAATGAGAGAGAGCATTATAAGATATAAAATGAATAATTTTTATTATTTTAAATTTAAAAGCTTTTTGTACAAACAAAACTAATGTAACCAAGATTAGAAAGGAAATAACAAATGGGGGTGGGGGAAATTTTATAACAAATTTATCTGATAAAACCTTTATTTCTCAAATTTTTTTTTTATTTTTTTTTAAACCCTTGTACTTCGGTGTATTGTCTCATAGGTGGAAGAGTGGTAAAGGTGGGCAATGGGGGTCAAGTGACCTGCCCAGGGTCACACAGCTGGGAAGTGTCTGAGGCCGGGTTTGAACCTAGGACCTCCTGTCTCTAGGCCTGACTCTCACTCCACTGAGCTACCCAGCTGCCCCCTATTTCTCAAATTTAAGGGGAACTAAATCAAATTTATAAGAATACAAACCATTACCCAATTAACATGGTCAAAGGGTATGAATAAGCAGTTTTCAGATGAAGAAATCAAAGCCATCAATAATGATATGAAAAAAATGTTCTAAATCACTGTTGATTAGAGAAATACAAATTCTAAAACAACTCTGAGGTAGCACCCCATACCTATCAGATTAGCCAATGTGACAGTAAAGGAAAGTGATACATGTTAGAGGGGATATAGCAAAATTGGGACACTAATGCATTGTTGGTGGAGTTGTGAAATGGTCCAACCATTCTGGAGGGCAATTTGGAGCTATACCCAAAGGCTATAAAACTGCATACAATGTTGATCCTATAATACTATTACTGGGTCTTTATACCAAAGAGATCATTAAAAAAAGGGGAAAGGATCTACTTGTACAAAAATACTTATAGCAGCTCTTTTTTTAGTGGCAAAGAATTGGAAATTGAGGAGATGTCCATCAGTTGGGGAATTACTGAACAAATTGTGGTACATATTGGTGATGGAATACTATTGTGCTATGAGAAATAAGATGATTTCAGAAAAAGCTGGAAAGATATGCATGAGCTGATGAAATAAGCAGAACCAGGAGAACACAGCAATAGCAATATTGTACAATAATTAACTGAAAACTCAAGCTACTTCCAGTAATACAATGATCAGGGACAATCTTGGGAATGTTATCCATCTCCAGAGAGAGAGCTGTTGGAGTCAGATGGGTGTGGGTCAAAGCATACTATCTTTCACATCAGTATATTTATGGTTTTAGTTTGGAGTTTTGGCTTTGTATGAGTGTGTGCTTACAACAGTGACCAATATGGAAGTGTATTTTGCATGATAACAAAAATAAAGAATAAAATGCAGTTAGTTTAATGTGAGAATCAAGGAGGAACAGTCAGAGTCTAACTTGAGAGCAGACTCCATCTTGTGCTGTCACATGTGCTGTGCTCCATTTTGCTGTTTTTCTTTTATTCATCCATATGTACAGGTGGATATACTTAATCAGCATCTTCTCATTTTATGAATAGAGGCCCCCCAAAACTTATTTAATCTCCTCCTATTCCCATCTCCCTAACTTGGAAAGTTTCTAAACTTTCCTCCATTTAGAAATCAGATTACCTAATTTTGTATCCTGAATAATATCCTGGTTAATAATTTCTAATTAATTTAATTTTTGGACATATTTGAAGAACTGGTTTTGGAGTATAATAATTTGCTTTACTTTGTATTTATAGTCTTTGAACTAACTGGGAAGTTCACAGACCATTGCTTTTTTTTTTTTTAAATTAACCCTTATCTTCCGTCTTAGAATCAATACTATGTATTGGTTTCAAGGCAGAAGAGTGGTAAGGGTAGGCAATGGGGGTCAAGTGACTTGCCCAGAGTCACACAGCTAGGACGGGTCTGATGCCAGATTTGAACCCAGGAATCTGGACTCCTGGTTTGCTGCTTCTATATTGTGTGTTACCTAGCTACCTCAACCATTATTTTTTAACTGCCTAGCCAATAAATCGCTTATAACCAAATTGTTCCTCAGTTATTATTTTCTTATTGCCTCTCTTGGTTACTTTCCGGCTCTAAATCCATGATCGTGAGATCCTTGCAGTCACCGCGTTTTACAGCTTCATCCTTGATGCTTCCCCACCCCCATATCCAATCAATGAACAATTCTTCCACAAAATCTCTACCTTTGCTTCTCTTCCCACCTCCCACTCCCATCACAACCATCGCGAGTGTGGACTTCGATCATTGCCCTCGGGGCGGGACTGTTGCAATAGCCTCCTAAGTAGATCTCCCTCCCTCTAGTCTTTCCCTTATCCAGTCCCCACATGGAGGCTTCTAACATGCTGCCTTAATTCACATTCCTAACTTTGATGCTAACACACAGGAAAGCTAATAAACATGGTTTTTATATGAATTTTGCTTCGGATGGATTTCAACAGTAGAACTTCAGAATGCTATAGAGAATATGCTGGCCCAGAGGCCCTGGATTCGAATTCTGCCTTTTACTAAATGACTTTAAAGAACTTTCAACACTTCCCGTCCTCAGCTGTGAGGTGAGGGGGTGGGGGTTGGATGACTTCTGGAGGTTCCTGACAGTTCTATATCAGGTACAATAAAAAATAATAGAATATAAATAACACCTACGATGTGCTGGGAGCAGTAGGAATAGCTCATCTGATCTTCACAACTCTGGAAGGGAGGGCCTATTATCCCCATTTTGCGGATGAGAAAAATGAGGCAGGGACACGTAGCTAATTATCTGCAACAGGATTTGAACTCGGATCTTAGTAAATCTTGGCCCAGTACTCTATCCAAAGGGTCATCTGGCTTCCTTCTTATTTGTGATCCGTCTCTGCCCCGCCCCAGGAACTTGTGTCCAAAATCTTCCCTTTTGGTTTCGTTTCTGGGTAAGAGGCGGGCAGAAACTGTGCTGGCCCGGGATAGGAAAGAGAGCGCCGGCCCCCAGGCAGGTGCACGGAATTAAGCCCGGGGGGATGACGGAGGTAGGGTTCGAGAAGCAGGTGGAACTCCGAGGTCTGCCCCAGGCCGTGTCCGACGAGCTGGTGAAGCTGTATTTCGAGAACTCGCGGCGCTCGGGGGGCGGCCCGCTCCAAGGCTGGCAGCGGCTGGGCATTGGAGGGATCCTCACCTTTCAGAAGTCGGAGGGTAAGGCAGGCGGGACGAGTGGCTCAGGGTGTGCGCGCGTGTGTGTCGGGATAGGAAGGCGGGAAGGAGCCGGGAGGCTGGAAGGGTGATGGAGAATGACTCAGGGGTGCCTGCGCGCGCCCGCGTGTGTGTATTGGGATAAGGGTGTGGTAGAGGCGCGAGGCTGGAAGGGTGATGGAGAGTGACTCAGGGGTGTGTGTGAGTGCGTGTGTGCGTGTGTGTATGTGTGTGTGTGTGTGTTGGCATAGGGGTACAAGACCCTGGAGCCAGATTCAGAGAGGTCTCTGCCAGGACTCGGGAACCCTGACCTTCTCCTCCTTTACTCCAGATGCCCAGAGAGTCCTAGCTCAGGCCAGCCACGAGCTGCAGGGCACAGCCGTGAGTGTCGTGCCTTCCCCACCCCGGGCCTCCCAGCGCCTGCTGCTCCAGGGCCTGAGGCCGGGCACAGCCCCACAACTCCTGGAACTTTATGTGGAGAGCCTCTTAAGCGCCGAGGGGCACTGCCAGGCCCTCGACAGTCCCCGGCCAGACCGGGCGCTGGTCCAGTTATCCACGCCCCTCTCCGAAGCAGGTAAGGGGGCTGAATAGGCTGGGAGAAATATGGGGGGAGGGGGCAGTAGGTGGAGGGGATGTAAGTAGTGGAGCGGGGCTGCTAGGGCTTGAGAGAGGTGGAACCTGGGAAGGGAGAGAAGAGGAGAGGGGGGATCAGTTGTTCCAAAGTTTTCCAGTCTGGCCGTCTTCCCTATGTCAGAGTTTGAAGAGCTGGCTGCGCGGGCCAGTGAGAAAACCCTGAACGGCGCAGCAGTGTCACTAGCCTGGGTGCCCCAAGCTCGGGCTGTAAGGATTGTGAGAAGAGATCGGCCCCCAGATGCCACGCTGCTCCAGCTCTATCTGGAGAACGAGTGCCGCAGTGGGGGCGGTGCCCTGGAGGGGCTGAGGACACTACCTAGGGCCCAAGGAACTGTTGTCACCTTCCAGCAGTGGGAGGGTGAGTACACCTCCTTCCCTTGCCCCTGATTCCCAGGGTCCAGCTGTGCGTGGGAGGAGCAGGTGCCGATGCTTACTGGAGCCAGAATTCTTCCCCACCCCCAATACCCTTCTCTCCCAACCGCTTATTCTGCCTGGGATCCCTTAAGCCTCCACTCTGGTGAAATCCCTAGAGATGCTAGCCTAAAGGACCTTCTTCCCTTCTCAGTGGCCGAGCGAGTGTTGAGCCGAAATCACCAACTTTCTGATTCAGAGCTAAGCATAGTCCCTCACTATGATGTCCTGGAACCTGAGCCGGAGCCGGAGCCTGAATCTAAACCAGCGGAAGGAGAAAGACCCGCCCTGGGAGAGACGACTTCCCAAGAGACATCAGGAGAGAAAGTGCTCAGAGAGACCTGTGGGAAGACCGCGCCTTTGGAAAGTCCGGAAGGGACAGTTCCTTTGGAAAAACCAGAGGTGACGGTGCCTCCGGGGAAGTCAGTGACTGTGGAGAGAAAAGAGGCACTAGAACCTCTGCCAGGCTTAGTGCTGGAAGAAACTATGCCAGTGGAGAGATCAAAAGAGACAACGGAGGACACAGTATCCAAAAGGGTGGTGCCGGAGGAGAGAGAGGAAGAGCTGGCTAAAACAGTAGTGCCTGTGCAGCTCCTGCTGTCCATGGAGCCAGGTGCCTTGAGATTTCTGCAACTCTATTACCAAGAGTTTCTTGCCAGCCTTGAAGAAGTGACCCTCTACCCACTGGATGGCCCTGATGTTACTGGCTTCCGGGTAAGCTCCTCCTAATGCTGTCTGGACTATTCTGAATATAGTCTGAGCAGAACCTATGGGGAACATGGACATCTTATAGGAGAATAGATCAGATAAAAATAGATTCTAACTCTCCAATTGTCTTTGATTCTATCTCCCTTCTCAACTCTCTCTTAGGCAACCTATGGCCTACCTAGCCTCTTCCTGGGTCTTGAGGTGGTCAGGCTGATTGATCTGTTCTTAAATCTTTCAAAATTGTTTTTCTTTACAACGATGCTGTCTTTGTATAAATCGTTCTCTTGGTTCCACTCACTTCACTTCTCAACAATTCATGTAACCCAAGAGTCTCTGAAATAATCTCTTTCATCATTTCTTATGGTACAGTAATATTGCATCATATTAATATGTTCAATTTACCAATTGTCTAAGAGGCAATTTAAGGCATATCTTTATACCATAGTTCTTCAGATCCTCCCTCTTTCAGGATAAGGAAGTTTGTTTTGCTGTTCCCTCCCTTTGTGTTATCCTCCCTCTTAACCTTCTCCATCCCATCCTTAATTGTTTCCTTGTTGAATTGGGTATATTTCTCCACCAAACTGTGGGTCCCTTCAGCCCTCCTTTGTCTGTTTCAGATATGAGAGAGGTTCATCTTATCTGATGTTTAATTCTCCCAGCCCTTCCTCTATGTTTGGGTACCATTTAAAATTTTTTTTATTTATTTTGAATCTTTTTCTGTGGTTACATGGTTCATGTTCTTTCCCTCCCCTCTTTCCTACCCCCTCTTGGAGCCCATAAGCAATTCCACAGGGTTATACGTGTATCATTGTTCAAAACCTATTTCTATAAATATTCATATCTGCAATAGAGTGATCTTTTAACTCCAAAACCCCATTCATATCCCCATCAAACCATGTGATCAATCATACATTTTTCTTGCATATTTCTACTTTGGGTACCCTTCTTACCAGTTCTCTTGAATTCAGTTACCATCTCCATGCTGATGATTCTTAAGTCAACTAATCCACCTCTTTCCTGACCCATCTCACAACTTCATCTGCCTTTTGGACAAATTGAACTGGACATCTTTATAGCAACCTTAAGTAGACACTGATCCCTGCTGGCTATATTGACTTAGAAAACCACAAATTGACATTATCTGTGTTGTACTGGATTGTTATTTATTTTTAAAAACACTTCCTAATTACATTTTTTATTTTTATTTTTTTTAAACCTTTACCTTCCATCTTGGAGTCAATATTGTGTATTGGCTCCAAGGCAGAAGAGTGGTAAGGGTAGGCAATGGAGGTCAAGTGACTTGCCCAGGACCAGGGTCACACAGCTGGGAAGTGTCTGAGGTCAGATTTGAACTTAGGACCTCCCATCTCTAGGCCTGGCTCTCAATCCACTGAGCTACCCAGCTGCCCCTCCTAATTACATTTTAATCTGGTTGGGGGCCACACTTGAGTTTGACACTTCTGCCAGTGCTCACATCTGAAATTCAACAGGTACAAAACTGAACTCATTATCTGCCCTCCCCTCTTCCTATCTTTTTTTGCTCATGTTTTTTAAAGACTCTAGTGATTCTTAAAGTTTCTTTCCTTGATCTGTTTTCCAGGTCAGTTTTCTTAAAATATCAGATATCTTATTTTTTATTTTTATAATCTTTCGATTTTGTTGTAATATTTCTTGCTATTTAATGGAATAATTGTTTGCTGTTTGATCTGCTTTATTTTTCAGGATGTCCATTTCTTGAGTAAAGCTTACTACTTCTCTTCTAGGCTACTTATTTACCTTCCAATTCTTTCCACAAAAAAAAATATTTTATTTTTTGCTTGATTTCTTCTAGATATTCATGAAGTCCTTGGGAAAAATACCTTTCCCCCTTTATAGTCTCTGCTTGCAGTTATAACAAACTTTCTCTTTTTGGGGGGAACTCTAGATTTTCAATTATTTTTATATTAGTGTTTTCTTTAATTTTATTGTCTTCCTAGTTTTACTTCTTGAATTATAGATTTGTGCCAGGGCTAAATTTCACTTTTCTACTATGCTTTTGGCTTGGGTGGTTATCCTCACTTGGTCTTGTCCTAGGCTCCTGCACTGATACTTTTTCCCTGGGGTTAGGCTCCCCTGGGCCTTTGATGTTCAGAGTGTTGGATCTTAAGGGCCCTCTCTGCCATCCCAGGACAGAGTGTTAGGGATGTCCAAGTCCCTGGGTACTGAGCACTGCCTAGCTGAGCTGTGTTGGTCATTCCTAGTGATTTCCAAATCTCCACTCTTGAGTTTTTTTCAGGGACCCTTTGCTCTTGTTCCTTCCCAGTACAGTCTTGCAGACTATATAATACTTGACTCTGACTCCAGCCTGGTCATGCTTGGAAGTTACTTTGTATTGGGATTGGTAGGCTCCTTTCCCATGACTTTTGGACTACTGATTGACTTTTGTGGGGAGAGTTCATTGCTAGGTATTAAAGAAGTCTTTTCTTGTATTTTCTAATTAAATTTCTTGATCTTGATTCCATCTGACTTGAACTATAGGGTTTTAAGGGGCTGCCTGGACAGAACATTCCATCAACCATTTCCATGCCTTTGGACTGGTTGTCCCCCTTGCCCAAGATGCCCCATCCTTACCTCTGTCTCGTAGCTGTCTTTAAGGTTCAACTCAAGGACTACCTCCTATAGGTTCCTTTTCCTGATTTCCCCTGGTTGCATTGGGCCACCCAATTACTTTTCTCCTGTATTATTTATTTGCTTTGCATAAAGGGCTATTGAGAGGCTCAAATGTGATAATATATGTGAAGTGTTTTGCAAACCTTTGTCAGCTGTTACTATTATTATTATTTAGTAATTAACTATCTGGGCCAGAAGCAACCATGTGGCCACAGAGACAGGAAACATCTATCTCATTGCTAGATGGGAATTTCTTTTTTCTTTTTTAATTCTGTCTTGTATTGATTCTAAAGCAGAAGAGCAGTAAAAGCTAGACAGTGGAGGTTGTGACTTGCCCAGGATCACACAGCTAGGAAGTGTCTGAGGTCAGTTTGAACCTAAGACTTCTCGTCCTGCCATGCTAAATGGGAGTTTCCTAATCTCTTCATGTTTGGAAGACTCCAAGGTTTTCCCACTCATTACCCTCTTGGTTCCTTACCTGGGAGGAACCTCTAGCCTGTAGGTCATTGAAAAAACCTCGTGGAGCTTATATTCATCCTAGCGGGGGAAGCAAACATGTGGGTAAGTAATTCTAAGGAAATACTGTATAATAGAATCTGCTCTCCAGGACTCTAAATCCCAGCATCCCACTTTAGTTCTCATGTTCCATCCTTACGTTTTGGAGATAAAGTTTGTGTGTGGCCCCATCTCTCTCTCTTTCCCCGAGAATGCAGCTGGGAAAACTTTTCTTTACTCAGGCTTTTACTTTTGTCTTTTTAGTTTTTCTACTTCAAGTTATTATTAAGAAATCTAATAAAATATAATACTTGGAGTTATTGGATATTAATTTAAATCTTACAATACAAAATGAATTTGAGATTGAGAGCCTTATCAAATGGGGAATTAGGAAAGACTTCATGTAAGAGATAGTCCCTGAGTTGTGCTTTCAAGGAAACCAGGGAGTCTTTAAAAAGTAGATAAGAGCCAGAGTGTGGATCGGCCAGGCAAAATTTATATTTTTTACTAGAAACAATAGGAGCCATCAAAGATTGACTGTAGATAGATTCTTAACCAGATGGCTGATCATATTTTCCCAAGTTCAGATTTCTATTTCTACCTGGTGCCCCCCCAGGTCATATCTCTTCTGACTGCTCCCGGCCCAGGGGAGATATTCCCAGAGTGCTCTCAGAATAGGTTTACAGTTTCACAAGCATGACTGCAGCAGCTCTGATAACAGATACATCTCACTGAGGAAAGCAGTAGCTCCCCTTTCCCCCAGCTCAATGTCCCTGTCTTTCTCTGAACTTTTCTTTATAATCCACAGCTCAGTGGGGCACTGGAGCCATGCCATGCAGCCAAAGACTTCCTACAGAGCCTTCTGATCAGCATTGGATGCCATACCCTACCACTGAAACATCCAGGAAGTGCCTCTTTCCTACTGGGCAGTGAGGGCCAAGACCTCCTGAGGAACCTGGAGGCCCAGTTCCATTGCATCCTCACAGTAGAGGAACAGGGGGTGGCAGCCCTCGATGCAGACCCTGTGGAGGTACTTGCCTTTACCCTCCACACTGAGCCCTGATCCTGACCCCATCTTGACACTCTCCCAATCACAGATCTTGCTACCATCATCCTGACCTTTGAATGTCAGCTCTGGCCTTAGATTACTACTTCCAAGAAGCAAAGGGGTTTGGGGAGTAGGGAAGTGAGTGTGGACAGTCCTGATTCTTCTCCCCATCTGATCCTTTTCCCACAGCTTGATCCCATAGATCAAGAGTCATTATCAGATTGGACCCATAACTCTTCGCCCCCTAGAAGCACAGTTCAGAACATTTCAACCATCCAAATAGGTATGGGTACCACCCAGCATCCCTCCTACCACTGTCCCTATCCTTCCTCTCCAGTTTCTAACAGCCCCCTTCAACTCTATCCCTCTATCTGTCCCTCAGAGAAGATCAAGGAGTTTCTGGCTGCCTTTGATGGTCCAGATGAAGAAGAATTGCCTTCCCTGGAGCTGAAGGAAGCAGAACTGGATGAGTTTGAGGAGACGGTAGCAGCCCCTGACAGAGAAAAGACAACACTGGAAGAAGAGGCAGATTTGCAGTTGGCCCTACACCACTCCCTGGAGGCAGAGGCCCTGATGATGGGGGAAACAAGAGCTCTGAAGCAGGCTCTGATGATGTCCCTGCTGGATGACATAGAAGCCAACAGCAGTAGTGGGAAGCTCGTGGTACACTCTACTTTTGACCATGACCCCAGTGAACTAAGCCACGCTTTGGAGACTGCTCTTAGGGCATGGCTACAAGAGGAGAGGGTGATGGGTGTGGACCAGGGTTTACCCCCTACATTCTGGTCCCGCCTAGAGAGGCACCATGGTGTGACTATTACCCTTCAGGGAGACTGTGCTATCTTAAGTGGTTATGGTCCCCAGCCTTCCTGTGCTGCCCAACACCTCAAGACACTGATGACTGTCCCATTGAACCAGAGCCACACCGTGGCCCCAGACCCTGCCAGAGCAAAAGGTGAGGCTGGCACTGCCCCCTACCACCTTCATAGTCATCTTCCTTGGTCACTTGCCCACATATACCCAGTGCTTCTCCTTGTCCCCTTCTTCCCCCCCCCCCCAAGAAAGAAAACAACAACTGAGAGTGTCGGGAGCTTGGGGAGGAAAGGGATGAAAGTCCTGCCTCAGTTCCCCCTTCATTCCTTTTCCCATACCTCCTCAGTGGTGGCACAGGTGACGAGGGAGCAACCCCTGGAGCTAGAGCGCCTGGAAGAGAGCAGTGTGGAGTTCCAAGAGACAGCCCAAGCCTTCTATAACACCTTGGACAAACCCCACAATGTTCACATCATCAAGGTAAGCCCAAAGTCCAGCCAACCTGTTCTGGGCACTCCTAAGCACTTCTCCCACATGTATACCTTACCTTACTCTTCCCCAGCTAAGAACCATTCCCATGGCCAGTTCACAGCAATTCTACGCACGCCTGAAGATCAAAAAAGAGATCCTCTCTCTACTGATCACTATGGTGAGAGCCTGGGGCTTGCTAGGAATTGTAGCCCAGGAGTTAGAGCAGGGATTTTATTTTGTTTGGTTTTATAATAGTGAGTTTCTTCTGTAGCTATAGCTCATTTCATATCTGGAGTCCATTCCATCTCTACTGATAGGTGGAGATATATGCCTCACTGACAGTTCTCCAGGATTGAAGTTGGTCATTTAATTAGGGTTCTTTTTGGGGTTCTTCTTAAGGTTAATTAGTGCTCTTTTCATTCACATGACTATGCTCATTGCATATTTTGTTCTCCTGGTTCTGCTTACTTCACTTTGCATCATTTCATACCAGTAACTTCCCCAAATCCTCGAAATTCTTTATAAAATTCATTCATTGGTAAAAATTGGGGCATAAATCTTTCCACTGTTGTGAAGAAAGTTGTTTGTGCATTTTAGATTCTATTTATTATTGTTTTAACTATTATCATACTTTTCCCCCTGCTATCTCTTCCATTACCAATAACAACATGAGAGCTGAGCTAAGCCAAGGGCATAGGATTGGAGGCAGGGCAATGAAGGTCATGGCCTACTACTGGGGGGCTTAAAGGAGAAAAAAGGGTCCAATGATAGGCTTCCGGGGTCAAGAGCTTTATGAAGGTTTCTCTTGAATCTCATGGCCTTCTCCCAACAACACCGCTGTGATTTCTGAGCCTGTATTTCCTAAGCTTTGACTCAAGATCTTCCCCACCTCCCTCCAGCTTGGCCCAGCTTGTGCCATAGTCCTCAGAAAACAGAACTGATACCCCCTGGAGACTTCACTGCTCCTGGGCAAGGGCCCAGAAAAATGATCTCTCAGTAAATACAGAGTCCAAATGCTGATATTGGGATTCCAGGGACTCTGAGGTTTACAAAAGGCTTACTTTGCAACAATTGTTTAGCCTCAGTGAGTGCAATTTTCTAAGGAGGAAACTGGCCACTTTTTACAAGGGAGGAAAGTGAGGCATAGAGAAATTACATGACTTATCCATGATGACACAGCTAGTAACTTGGAGGTGGGATTTGAATCCAAGTCTCTTGAGTCTAAGTACACTACTGTCACCTGTGAGCCCTGAGCTGGCACCTGGAATCTCTGCCCTCTCTTGGGCCTCAAGCTCAAGCTGATGCCCCAGTGGGCATTAGTCATTATGGACTACCCTTTCCCAATTTCCATCTCCACCCCTGCCCACCACTAATTTCTGTAGGTGACTTGGCCAGAGGGAGTCTCAGAGTCCACAGAGAAGTCCGGGTAGCTGCTGGGTACTCAGTGTATCTGCATCCAGGTCACAGCCTTCAATCATTCTGCTCCTTCCAGGAAACAAAGGGAGATCGTTTCTTGACCTTTTGGTCCATGTCAAATCCAGAAAGTTCTGGGAGTGTTCTCAGGGTCTTTGAGGCACATTGAGGGTCCCGGCCTTGGCGCCCTTCAGTTTCTGTCCTGGTTGAATCCTGGCCCCCTGAACTTCAGCCTCCTTCTTTCCCCACAGGTTGAGCGTGTATCCCAACCCTTGCTCCAGAGCCAGTATGAGCTCCATAAGAAGAAGCTAGAACAGACGTGCTCCTCGCGCCCTGTCGAGCGAATACTGTACCATGGGACCTCTTGGCAAGCTGTGCCTGACATCTGTAGCCAAGGCTTCAATCGTAGCTTCTGTGGCCGCAACGGTGAGGAGTGGGGAGGCCGTGGGAGGGACTCCCCTGGAAGGTTTGGAGGAATAGGGTGAGAGTCAAGAGTAGTCCAGGGAGGTGGCACTGAGTGAAATATTCAGAGGAAAGGGGGGGAAGGATTAGGAGAGAGTGCTAGTGGGGGCAGCTGGGTGGCTCAGTGGATTGAGAGCCAGGCCTAGAGATGGGAGGTCCTGGGTTCCAATCTGGCCTCAGACACTTCCCAGCTGTGTGACCCTGGGCAAGTCACTTGACTCCCACTGCCCAGCCCTTACCACTCTTCTGCCTTGGAGCCAATACACAGTATTGACTTCAAGATGGAAGATAAGGGTATAAAAAAAGAAAGAAAAAATAAAGGAGAGAGTGCTAGTACCCAGAGGGGTGGTGGGGTGACCCTGGGGTGGGGGGAGTTTGGCAGTCAAGGGGCCTGGGGGTATGGGAAGACTCTGGGGCAGTGGGAGCAGGGGGCTGGCGCCTTATCTCTTTCCTCCCTCCATCCCAGCTGCCATGTACGGGAATGGGGTATACTTTGCAGTAAAGGCTAAGATCTCCGTCAAGGATCGGTACTCACCCCCAGATAGGAGCGGGCACAAGGCAGTGTTCGTGGCTCGGGTGCTGACAGGAGATTACGGGCCAGGACATCCAGGGCTTCGGGTTCCACCCCAGAAGGAGTCTGGCCGGGGCGTGCAACGCTACGACAGTGCTGTTGACTCCACAAAGAAACCTAGAATTTTTGTCATCTTCCATGACACTCAGGCCTTGCCCATCTTCCTCATCACCTGTCAGCACATCCCAGCGTCCAGCCTACCCCATGGTGCCAACTGCAGTGGCTTCGATGTCCCCTGGCTACATCCCCCCATATGACTCCCAAAATGGCCCCGGGGCCCACTCGCTCTCTGTTTGCCTGAGTCCTCTAGGCCTGGCTTGTCTACATAGGCTAGGCAGTGTTGGGTGAAGTCAGGTGAGGAGAAGAATATGGGGAGAGAGGGCCTGTATCCTTGCACTGGCATAAAAGATAGCCTTCCTTCTCTGCTGCTACCTTCTTTTCATCACAAGTTATTGCCTCTGAGCCTCCTTCTGTTCCTCCCATGCTGCCTCTCCCCAGACCCCCAATCCCTACATCCTCCAGGCTGAGATCTGATTTACAGGGTGAAAAGGAGCTTAAAGTGAGCAGGAAGGAGAAAACTATCTAACCTGACTTGCCAGTCTTGGTACCAGAGAGAAGCAGGTATGAAAAAGAAAAATAGAAAAAGTAAGCCAATGATGCCTTGGAGACAATGGCCAAGAGGCAAACCCACAATAAAATGTATAACCTCAGATGTCTATGCCAAAAGGACCAAAATGTGTGACGAGTACTTCTAATTTCATAGGTTTCCTGGAAGAAGCAGAAAAGATTATTAAATACCTACTATGCGCTAAGCACTGAGAATACAAATAAAGCAGGGGAAAAAACCAACAAAAATAGTTCCTCCATTGAGGAGTTTATAATCTAACAGGGGAAGACAGTATACAAAAGAAATTGAAAAGAGGGTTTCAGGGTAGACCTAGCCTTATATTCCTGGAGTTAAAACCAAGAACAACTGGTGAAAAATGAAGCTGGAAAGTTCTTAGCCCTCTGTAAAGGAAGGCTTTGGGAGGAGTTTGTTGGTCCCCTCGCCCAGCCCTCGGGTCAGGGGGGAGAGGCAGCTGAAGGTGCTGAGAAGGTGTAGCATCTGGAGTGCTAGCCCTGGGGACGGGAAGAACTTGGGCCCAGTCCTACATCTGGCACATGCTGACTATGTGACCTTGGGGAAAATTACCGAATGTATCTGTGCCCCAGGCCACTCAGGCTACAACTCCAGATGTTGGGAGTTTCCCAAGTCTGGGGGGGGGGGGGGGAGAGAGAGAGAGATATAGATATAGATATAGATATAGATATAGATATCAGGGAGCTGGGGTGAGATAGAACTAATGAATAGACTGGGCTAGGACTTTGGAGGAGTGTACTTGATTCCAAATAAAATTTGGTATTTATTAAGAACCTGCTATGTGCAAGGTTAGATGCTGAAAATATAGCAGGAGGAAACAGCCCCTGCCCTCAGGACACTTATGTTCTACATGTACACAGATGAGGAAATACAAAGTTTATGCAAAGTAATGGTCTGGAGAAGAGAACTGGCTTGGGAGTAAGAAAGATAAAGATTAAAATCTTGCTTCTGACATAATAGCTGTGTGTGTGTGACTTCAATTCCAGTGCGCCAGACAACTGCCATTCTTTTCTTGATTTGTTTTCATTCTACAGCTATAGAAGGGAATATTGGGTTGAGACAAGGGTGTATGTGTGTGTGTGTGTGAGTGAGAGAGAGAGAGAGAGAGAGAGAGAGAGAGAAAGTGTGTGTGTGCGAAGAAAGGCTTTGCATAAGAGGTGGCACTGAGCCATGCACAGAAAGATGGCAGGGGTTCAAAGAAGTGTATTCCCGATACAGAGGACCATCTGGACAAGGGTGCTAAGGTGGGAGATGGCATATCATATAAAAAAAGGAATTATATGCAGGCCAGTTTGCCTGAAGCAAAGAATAAATTGAGGGGAATGATATGAAATAAAACTGGGAAGGTAGATGGGAACCAGATTGTGGAGGGCTTTAAATATCAAAGTGAGAAGTTAGTATTTTATCCAAGAAGCACCGTGGAGCCCTTGAAGATTCTGGAGTAGAGAGTGACATAGCCAGATCTGTTTCCCAGGCCAGATCAATTTGGCAGCAAGGTGGAGGATGGATTTGAGAGATCAGAGACTTGGGAGCAGAAAGACCAATTGGAGTCCATTGCAACAGTACTGGCAATAGGTAACTGTAATAGAGTCAAGGCTATGTAATGAGAAAGAAAAAGATTGTTGTAATTAGTAGAAGGGTAGGCATGGCAACGGATTGGATGTGGGCACAAAGAGGCTAAGTGAGTTGCCTGTGGTCACACAGTAACTATTGGAAATGGAAGAGGAAGAGGGAAGAGCTAAGAATGCCTAAAACTATAAGCTTGAGTGGTTGGGAGGATGGTAATGTCTTTTAAGAAATACATCTTTTATTGCTTTTATTAAATATTTCCCAATTACATTTCTAAAAAATTTTAACATTCATGATTTAAAATTTGAATGTCAGATTCCCTCCTTTGCAAGGGTAAGCAATATTATGTCAATTCTATGTGTGATATCATACAAAACATTTTTCCTTATTAGCCATGTTGCAAAAGAAACACACACAAAATAAGAAAAGTAAAGAAAATGGCAAAAGTATGCTTCCAGCTGCACTCATAGATCTCTCTCTAGAGCAGGGGTCGGCAACATATGGCTCTTTCTGCAGGAGCCATAAAGTCAATTTTTTTCAGGTGCTGTTACAGGAGTGGCACTGTGAGCACTGTACGGCTCTCACGAAATTACATTTTAAAAAATGTGGCGTTTATGGCTCTCACGGCCAAAAAGGTTGCCGACCCCTGCTCTAGAGGTAGGTAGTATTTTTCACCTTCGGAACTATCTTGGATCACTGTCTTGATTGGAGTAGCTAAGTCTTTCACAGTTAATCATTATGATATTATTATTACTATGTGCAATATTCTGGCTGGGAAGGGATAAATTTTCCACTTTCAACTGCAGACCTTTAGGACACCCTGAATAATGAGTTTCACTTGAAATATCAGTGTTATAGAAAATAGAGAACCCAAGAGGAGGAAGAGAATGGCTGACAGCATAGAAGATACTGCCCAGAGGTTAAGTGGAACAAGGCCCAAGAAAAAGCTATTGTGTTTAACAATTAAGAGATCAGTAATAACTCTGAAGAAAGCAATTTCAGCTAAGATATGGATTCAAGTGCCTGAATGGAAGAGGCTGAGATATGAGCTTGAAAAGAAAAAGAAGACAACAAATTTAGAATTAATTAATAGTAATAATTAGTGTTTATATAGAGCGTTTAAGCTTACAAAGTGTCTCATTTTATCTTCACAACTCTAGGAGGTAGATGTTATTATTGTCCCCTTATTACAGATAAGGAAACTGAGACTGAAAGAGTCTAGGTGATTGAGGTTATCCAGCTAGTAAGTGCTGAGACAGGATTTTAATTCAGGTCTTCCTGACTCCAAGCCGAGCATGTATATTAGCTGGTTATCTAAGTATCCAGACACTTGACTATGAAAAAGAGAAATGAAACAAACATTTATTAAATGCCAGGCACTGTGCTAAGGGCTTTACAAATATGATCTCATTTGAACTTCATGGTAGGTAGATGCTGTTATCTCCATTTTACTATTAAGGAAACTGAGGCAGAGAGAAATTAAGTGATTTGCCCAGAGCCATCCTGCTCATAAAATGTCTGAGGCTACATTTGAACTCAGGTCTTGCTGACTCCAGGCCAAACCCTCTACTACTGTGCCACCTAGAAGCCTCAAAAAGAGGGGGAAATATAGGGTAATTGTTTGAGAAGATCATAGGGTCAAATGAAAGTATTTGTTTTTTAAACGAGGGAGAATCCTAAGCATATTTGTAGTCAGGAAGGAGGGAGATAGTATATAGGGAGAAACTAAAAATTATAAAGAGGAAGGGATTACTAAATATTATTACCTCCCTAGAGTTGATGAGAGGAAATGGGATCAAGGACAAGAGTAGATGGGTGTATCTAGTCTTAGTTGAAAAGATGAAGATGAAGATTAGTTTTAGGAGCAGTGAGGCAGGAAAAAATGGAAGAATAGGATCAGGATAGGAATTTGGGATCTTGGAAGAAGAATAGTTATGAATGATAGTAAGACCAAGGTAGGACTATTTTGATGTGTGGGTAAGCAAGAATGAAGATAGAGATCATGGAACTGGGAATATATGTGACTAGGAAGGTCAGGGTGTTTACTAGGATATCAGTATGAATATTTGTCCCATTAATTTGGGGTTTCCATTCATTCTAGCAGCTTCTTGGCTGTCTTTCATAATTGGTCTTGACCATGGTCATATTCATGCCAGACAAGTGTGAAATTGGGGGAAGATTCACTCAAGGTGACAACCTCTGAATCATTCTTAACTCTTCCTTCTTATTTGCTCTACTTATCCATTCAATTGCCAAGTTTTGTCTATGGACACAACATTTCTATGGATACAACATTTCTCACATCCATGCTCTCTTCTTCAATGGCAAAACTATCTGTCACCCTGGAGACAGAGTCATGATATCAGGGTGAGAATATGAAAGAAAGCCAGGTCCACAACACCACAGCTCCCTGTTCCCTACAGAGAAGTGAAATGGCTTTTAAAATGCAAAAGAAATAAACAAGATAAAAAAATGAAGTAAAGAAGAATGTCAATAAAATAAAAAAAGCCACAGAGAGGAACTGAATCAGCTATCAATATGGAAAACAAAGACCACAGAAGCTCTCTGGAGAGATGTCTTCACGTGGGTAGATGATACAAAGAAATTAAGCAAAAGTTAACAATGCACAGAAATACCAAAAATCAAGTTTTAAATTACTGAAACTCACAACTATTTTAAAATTACTTTTAAAATTTTTTAATTAATAGTTTTAAATTACTCAAGGAAGTTAAGAAATGCAAAATATAACCAGGGTAGAGACTACCAAGTCTCCAAAAATACATGCATACAGCTTATGGCAGATTACCACAATCAAAAATGGATTTGCATGCACAGTCACAGGGAATTTTACTTCCTTTACTCCTCTTAAATCTTTCAGAGGTTTGGAAGAGGAGCTAAGGAGCAGATTCTGAGCCCCTTCCTCTGTAAAATGGAGGTTCTTCTAATCCCTTCTGTAGCAGACAACTATCAAAAGTGTGGAGGGTGTTGTAAGGAAGTTTACTAAATTATTATTTAGGAGACCTAGCAGGCAGGGCTGGAGAATTCTAAATGGAATAGGGAAGCAGAAAGTGTGGCCTCTCGCTCTGAGACGGACTCCATGGTGGTTGGGACAAGTTGTAACTGATCCTGGGAGACCTCAGAGGAAGTGGAGTTTGCACCCAGATTTCCTGATACCCAAAAGGGAGATTGTCATCTACTTGTGAGAGATTTTTGTTAGAGACTATTAATCCCAACTTGACTTGCAGGTTAACTTGGGCTGGGTTAGCTCCCAGATCTACCCACCTGAAGGAGTACAGATAATGGTCCTAGAAGAGCTGCAACATCCCTGGATTGTGTTAGGACTCTGCAGTGAGGATATCCCACTTTCCTTCCTGATCTCCATTGTGCCCTATCCTGCTTTAGGTTTAGTTCAGTGTAGATAAGTCCCTCCCCTGACCCTGTGGTTTGCCCGTAGTCTGGAAGTGTAGAAACCCCTATTCCCATCTTTTAGACCATAGTTCCCTTAATTAAATTTGTTACAAACCCTCTTGTCATTTGCTTGCTGGTTTTCATAGACCCCTTGTCTAGATGGGGCAGGGTGACAGTTAGGGCCTGTCACTTCTGTCATCAGTCATTTCCCTTAACAGTTAAACCCAGTTTCCCTAACTTGTTTGGTCCCACCTATTGTCCATTCCTGTCTCCTACTCATCCTTCTGAACCCACATATACTATTTAAGTTAACTCCCCTGGTTTTCCCCATAAAAAGGGTGGGGATGACTAATTTAGGTCTAACTACCTTAGAACTTCTGGACAAATTCAAGAGACTACTGATTTGTGGCAAGAGGGAGAAACAGCAGCTCAGAAGCAGGTAGGACCAACTGGCAAAGAAAAGAGAAGATCCACCATCACAAACAGTTGTTGTTGGCCAAAACCTGAGAGAGCTAGCAGAGGCTGAACTCCTTCCCCACCCATTTTGAAGGACAATGTGAAAAAACTCTCCTTTAACCCAGAGAAGGAAATTTCCCCAGCATAAAGAACTAGAAGTGGGGGAAGGAAGGAAGGAAGGAAGGAAGGAAGGAAGGAAGGAAGGAAGGGAAGAAGAAAGGAAGGAAGAGAAAGAAAGGAGGGAGGGAGGGAATTAAAGATCCTGAATCCTATTCATCTTTGAGGCATTTTCCTATTGTATTAATCACTTAGTCAATTCATGCTTTGTTTTCCTTCAATTCTTAAATTGATCCATGATCTCATTGATGTGGACACTTCTTTCTCAGACATTTACTAGCTATGTGTGACTGTGGAGAAGTCACTTAATGTCTCTCCACCTCAGTTTCTTCATCTATCAATGAGGATAACAGCACCTGTCTCTCAGGTTTGTTCCAGTATCAAGTGAGATAACTTAGGTAAGGCATTTTACAACCCTAAAGCCCTCCATAAATGTCATCACATAAATCACATCATACACACATATCACATGTATTCCTGATGATTTCTTTTAAGCCACTTATGTGGTAAAAATCATCACTTGTAATAAACAAAAGCCTATTTGCACTCACTTTGGATCCAGTAAAGTGACTTGCTCAGTACNAGGGAGGGAGGAAGGAAGGAAGGAAGGAAGGAAGGAAGGAAGGGAGGGAGGGAGGGAGGAAGGAAAAAGGAAGAAGAAAAAGAAGGAAGAAAAGAAAGAAGGAAGGAGGGAAGAAGGAAATGAAGAAAAGAAGAAGGAAGGTGAGGAAAGACAGAGGGAGGGACTTATTAAGTGCTTTCTATGTACCAGACACTGTGATAAGTACTGGGGATAAAATTACAGGCAAGCAAGATGATTCCTGGTATCAAGGAGTTTACATTCTCCTAGGGGAAGATAACATGTAATTCCATTAGAGTTGGAAAGCAGAGCCCAGAGCCCCTGGGGAAGACTCTGAGTTCCAGAGGGAAGAAGAGAAGGTTCAGAATGCATGCAAAGTTTGCACCTCACTGGGAATGTCTCTTGTTGCAGACAAGATAAAGTGAAGGCTTACCTATCCAAGTCCAGGGCCCCCAGGGTTTCAGAGTCTGCATTCTACTAGGAGGAGGAGGATGTACTCTAGAATGCAGGCAGCAGAGTTTAGAAGTGGCTGGAACATGATAGGGGTGTCCAATCTCAGTGGGAAGTAGGAGAGTTTGTTTTACTTTTACCTTTTAAACTGTCCCAAATCCCACTGGTGTGGGATTCTCCTGATTGGTGCAGGCCAATGCTCTGAGCCTTCATGAGGGCCAGAGTGTCAGAGAGAAGAACTCTTTCAGTTTTGGGGAACCCTCTTCATGCTTGAAAATTTCTTCAAGTCTCAGATTTTGTAATCATTCTGGGTGCTGCTGGCTTCCAGCTTCAAGAGAAGAGAACTTCAGACTGCTAAAGGAAGACTATGGGAAGAAGCTAACATGAGAGATGCTGAACAGCCTCCATCATGTCCATATCCCCATCTTGCTACACTACAGACTCCAGGGAGCTTCCCTTTGGGTGAGATCTGGGACTCTCTTGGTTGAGCTGAGTTACCTCGCTCCCAATGGGAGAACTCCTTCCCTCTGTAATGCCTAGTGTATATTCTCCTAGTTATATTTTCTTGATTTCTGGTTTACAACTAATTTGGATAAATTAATTTCTTGGTTAATTGTGGAACCTAGTATTTGGTGGGATGGGAGTTAAGCCTTGGATATATACTTTGAGGTTCTCCTTTCCCCAGTAAAGAAATCATCATCAGAAGTTAACTTGAATCTGAAAATTGCATCCCCTAGACTAATAACATTTAAGGGAGCAGACAGATATAATTCTAGCCCAATGCTCCCTTTATCTGAGGTGGGCAGAGTGGCCTAGTTTCTGTTGGTCTTACCCTGTTTCCCCTCTTGGCAAGAATGAAAGTTTGTCTTGGAGAAGAATAGGAGGGAGAAGAGACTAGATATGTCTATGTGCCTCTCTTCCAGTCATGTAACAACACTCTACATGGGGGAGGGGAGCCCTCGAAACACCTGAATTTCACTGGGATTAAAACCTGAGTGATCTCTATGTGGATGAAACAAAGGACCCAGAGAGATGAGAAATTGAGAGGACTATTCAGAGAGGGAAAACAAAGCCAAAAAGATTTGCTGTAGCAATCTATTATTTTCAGCATTTGTAATTCCAGGGTTTAGACTCAGAAAGTTACAGTGCAAACAAGGAGAAAGTGGAAGGGCAAAAGATGGAGAGTTACTGGGAGGCACGCCTCAGTCTCCCAGCATCATTTTCTTTTTCCTTTTTTATTTCTTTTTTATTTTTCTTTTCTTTTTTAGAAAAAGTTTTTCCATGGTTACATGATTCATGTTTTTACTCTCCCCTTCACCCCCCCCCATAGCCAATGGGCATTTCCACTGGTTTCTTCATGTGTCATTGATCAAGACCTATTTCCATATTATTGATAGCTGTACATCCCAAATCATGTCTGCATCAACCCATGTGTTCAAAAAGTTGTTTTTCTTCTGTGTTTCCCCTCCTGCAGTTCTTCCTCTGAATGTGGGTAGCGTTCTTTACCATAAATCTTTCAGAATTGTGCTGGATCATTGCATTGCTGCCAGCACACAAGTCCATTACATTTGATTTTACCACAGTGTATCAGTCTCTGTGTACAATGTTCTTCTGGCTCTGCTCCTTTCACTCTGCATCAGTTCCTGGAGGTCTTTCCAGTTCACATGGAATTCCCCCAGTTCATTATTCCTTTGAGCACAATAGTATTCCATCACCAGCATATACCACAATTTGTTCAGCCATTCCCCAATTGAAGGGCATCCCCTCATTTTCCAGTTTTTTGCCACCACAAAAAGCGCGGCTATAAATATTTTTGTACAAGTCTTTTTCCTTATTATCTCTTTGCGTTACAAACCCAGCAGTGGTATGGCTGGATCGAAGGGCAGGCAGTCTATTAGCGCTCTTTGGACATAGTTCCAAATCTGGCATCATTTTCTAACAGCCAGAGAGCACACTGCAGCCTCCTCAATAGTTTGAAGTTCTTTAGCTATAACGGGGAAGCTATTGCTAGAGCGGAGTGCCACCTAGTGGCTGATTTATGTACTGCGTTTTGAGTCACTGAATGACTTCAGTGAATGTCAACACAGCAGCTGCCTCCCTGTGTATTCAAAGGCGGTAGGACGGAACCAAAACTAAACACAAATGCCACACATAGAATACATGTATAACCTAGTGGAATTGCTTGTCAGCTCCAGGAGGGGGAGGGAGAGAACATGAATCAAGTAACCATGGAAAATAAATGTAAATAATAAACATCAATTAATTTAATTACTAATATTACTTTTTATTAAATTTAAATTAAATAATAAATGATTGGAGAAATTTTAGAATTAAATTAATTGTTAAATATTAGTAAAATAAATAATAAATATTAAAGTAAAATAAAATAACAAATGTCACACACACAGTATAGGTCCCCTAGGACTCAAAAGACTAAAAATAAGTCACTGCTTTTCAGCAATTTGTTTCTCTTAATTAACAAATTGAATGACTTTTTCTCAACCTTCATCCTTCTTGCAGTCTCTGACACTGTCAATGATCCTCTCCTGCCTAGTTATCTCCTCTCCAGGTTTTTAGGACATTGCTCTCTCTTGGTTCTCTTCTTGCCTATCTAAGCAGTCTTCGTTATTCTTTTGGATCTTCAGCTGATCTGTGCCCAGATGGCTGTCCTCAAAGCTGTGTCCTGGACTCTTTTCTCTTCTATCTCTATGCTTTCTCATTTGGTGATTTCATCCGCTCCCATAGGTTCCATTACCATCATCTCTACGCAGATCTATGTATCCAGCCATAACTTCTCTCCTGACCATCTCTCTGTTATCATCGTTGTCCACTGGACATCTTAATGATGTCTGTCCCACAGGCATCTCAGAATCCCAAATGGAATCGCTTATCTTCCCCTCCAAACTCTCTCATCTCCCCAACTTCTCTATTGCAGGTAAGGGTACCTTAACTAACTAAACTGGGCAGCCTCCCATCACCCAGGTTTGGTGTCATCTTCAATCTCTCACTTTCACTCAGACCACATGACCAATCTTTTGCCATCTTGTTGTTTTTATTTTTATAACATCTCTCATGTATTTTCCCTTTTCTCTGCTCACATTGCCACCACTGGAATACAGACTCTTTTATCACCTCACATTTGATAGTCTGCTGCCTTGTCTCCCTGCCTTGAGTCTCCTTCCACTCAGCCACCAAAGGGATCTTTTTAAAGTGTAGGTTTGAACATGGCACCTTCCCACTCAGTAAATGCCAGTGGTGCCCTATTACTTTCAGGGTCAAATAGAAAATCTTCATTTAGGCTTTTAAACCCTTTGGCAAGCTGGATGCTTGCCACTTTTCTAGTCTTTTTAGTCTTCATGCCCCTCCAGGAGCTCTACAATTCAGTAGCCCTGGCCTTTTCATTGTTCCTTGAACATGATGCTCCATCTCCAGACTTGGTACCTTTTCACTGGGGGTCTCCCAAGCCTAGAATGTTTTTCCTCCTTGCCTCTGCTTCCTGACTTCCTCCAAAAGTTAGTGCAAATCTCATCTTTTGCAAGATATTTACCTGGTTGCCTCATCCCCTCTTTCCTCTGAGATTACCTATTTATACCTCCTATCTATCTTTTATGTACAGAAATGTTTGCCTGTTGTCTTCCTTCTGAGAAAGTCAGCTCCTTGAGGGCTAACTTTTTCTTTCCTTTGTATCCCTAGAGCTTAGCACAATGGCCAATATATAAGTGCTGAGTAAATGCTTATTTTGAAAAATAGGCAGACAAGTGATAGGCCACTTATAGATCATGGATCTCAGGATTATTGACATTCCAGAGAATTTAGAGGAAAAAAAAAAGAAACAAAGAATCAGAGACAGGAAATTACTAAATAGAAGTTCCCATAATAAAAAAAATGGAAGAGATGCAAAAAAAAAATCTATATGACCCAGTAAGAAAGAAGCCAAGATTTTAAACTCCTAAACATGTCATGCAATGATAAGGGAAAAAATATCCCAAAGCTACCAGGAGTAAAAAATCCTTACCAAGTAATAATAATTGGAGTCATAAGGAGCCTTTCAAGGAAGAAAAGAGAGGATTTGTAGAAATTAAAAAGAACAAAATAAAACAAATTATGGTTCATGAACCCAGAAGTATCTTCTCAAAAAGCTCAGTATGAAAACAGGGATGGAGATTTCAGAATGAAATAGACTTAAAAAGTTTTACAAAAGAAACAAAGCTAATTTAATGAAGCTTCCAAACAATAACCAAGCTTCCCAGCCAAAAGTATAAGAACACCCAAAATAAAACAATTGCTAGCAAAATGTGAGAACACTGTATTAGCTAAACCATTAAAACTTTCTGGAAAGTGTTATAAAGAAAAGGAAATAAAAGAAAAATCAACCACAAGAGGGGCAAGTGGGTTGGAGACTAGTCTTCTTGCTTTTTCTAATATATGACAATCTATCTCCTCTTGCCATACTTTCCCTCCTCATCTCTATTTTATAGAATCTCTAGCTTCTTCTAGAGCACAGGTGATAGATTCCCTCCTAAAGGGAACCTTTCCTGATTCCTCCCAATAGTTAGTATTTCTTTCCCCACTCATTACTTTGCATTTACTTAATGAGTCAGCCAACTAGCAGTTATTAAGTTAAGAGGGAAGGAAAGGGAAGAAGCATTTATATGGAACCAAATCTGTGCCAAGAACTATGCTTTGTGCTTCTACAAATAGTATCTGATTTGATTTTCACAACAACCCTGTGAGGTAAGTGCACTTATTCCCATTTTTCATTTGAGGAAATTGAGGCAAATGAGTTAAATGACTTACCCAGGGACAGCCTACTGTGTACCAGACACTGTGCTCAGTGCTAGGGAATACAATGAAAGGCAAAAAATCATCCCTGCTCTAGGATGGAACTCACAGTCTAAGAGGGGAGCCAAACAAATATATGTATAAATAAGCCATTTGCAAGGCAAAATGTAGCTAATCTCTGAGGGAAGGAGTAAATTTAAGGACTGAGATTTGAAGGAAGTTAGGGATTCTAGGAGGCAGAGGGGAAGAGCAAAAGCTTTCTAGGCATGGGGGACAGCCAGGGAGAATGTTCAAAGGTGAGAGATAGAATGTGGAATTTGAGCAACAACAAGGAGGCCATTGTCACCCGATCCCCAGTACCTGGAAGAGAGCACGCTGTAAGAAGACTAGGAAGGTAGGCAAAGATCAGGTTACAAAGGGCTTGGAGAGCCAAACAGGAATTTAATTTCATCTTGGTACTAATTGGAATTTGTTGGAGGCGGGGAATGATATGGTCAGATCTGCATTTTAGGAAGACCAATTGGCCAGCTGAGGGGAGAATAGGCTGGAGGGGGGAAGAGATCTGAGGCAGGCAGACCCTACAGCAGGTGATTGCAATAATCCAGAGGTGAGGCAATGAGGACCTACACCAGGGAGGTGGCAGTGTCAGAGGAGGGAAGAGAGAATATTTGCGAGATGTTACAGAAGTAGAAATGATAATACTTGACAATTAGATTTTTGAATCTACAGACCTGGGTATATATGGAATTCCTCCAGTTCTTTATTCCTTTGAGCACAATAGTATTCCATCACCAGCAGATGCCACAAATTGTTCAGCCATTCCCCAATTGAAGGGCATTCCCTTGTTTTCCAATTTTTTGCCACCACAAAGAGCACAGCTATGAATATTTTTGTACAAGTCTTTTCCCCTATGGTCTCTTTGGGGTATAAACCCAGCAGTGGTATGGCTGGATTAAAGGCCAGGCATTCTTTTAGTGCCCTTTGGGCATAGTTCCAAATTCTCAGGGTCTTTCTGATCCATTTGTCACCCTCTCTGCATCTTGACTGTAATTTTTCAGGGCCAATTCTCAGTCTGCTACCCAGTGGGGAAACTCTCTGTGAAGCTTGTTGATGTTCAGCCATGTCCAACTCTTTTTTATCCCATTTAGAGTTTTCTTGGCAAAGAAATTAGAGTGGTTTGCCATTTTCCTTCTCCAGCCAATTTTACAGATGAGGAAACTAAGGCAAACAGGGTTAAGTGACTCACCCAGGGTCACACAATAAGTAGGTGGATTTGTACACAGATCTTCCTGACTCCCCAGGGTTGGCACTCTGTTCTCTGTGCCACCTTGGCTGAATTTTTTCCTACCCTGAAATGATTGACTGCTTGATGGCTGGCTCCTGGACCTTCTAGATACAGCCTCTCAACTTAGTGAGTGGCATGAGTTCATACACTACTAGATGCCATGGTGGATAGTTTGGGGAGAGAAAATCCCTTTCCCCTGACCCTCTACTGCCTTCTGATATAATAAGTACATGAGCTACACTATGAGGTTGCCACCATTTTGAGTTACCTATCCTGAATTGACTCCAAATGACCAACAGCTGTTCAAATGATTTGAAGAGACCAGTTTTTCTAATTATTTGCAATATTTCCATATTCCTAATAATAATTCGAAATATTTTGAATCTAACTATAACTAATTATTATTATTAAGTTAGCTAATGCTTGCTTTCTCTTGCTAACTCAATCAAGAAATTTTCCATATGTAGTTCAAGGGACCGAGGAATCGATGGATCCCTTGTTGTGGTTACACAGTCACAGTTAGTTTAATATCTCATTTTCTGCCCTTTATTTTATATGATTACATTCTGAGTTTTCTTGCCTAGGAGTTTAGTCAAAGACCAACACCCCTACACAAGCATGTCTTTTATAGCCAAGAAAATCAAGTCCTTTACTCGAATTATATTGAACATCAAATGCTTTCTAGAAGGTACCCTTTTTGGAGAGACTATGAAGGGTGGTTAGGTGGCATAATGGATAGAGATCTGGGACTGGAGTCAAGAAGACCTGAATTAAGAGTCTTACTAGCTCTATGACCTTGGGCAAGTCAATTAACCTCTGTTTGCTTCAATTTTCTCTACTGAAAATGGGGATAACAATAACAACTCCCTCCCAGAGTAGACATCCAGAAGAAAACATATGATTTATCACTTGTTTATATGGGTATATTGTTTTGGTTTTAAAAGATGACTGTATTACAAAAATGAATAATATGGAAATAGGTATCAAGTGATAGCACATGTATAACCCAGTGGAATTGCTTGTCAGCTCAGGGAGGGGGGAAGGAAGAGAGGAGGGAGAGAAAATGAATCATGTAACTGTGGGAAAAAATTAAAAAATTAAATTAAACTTAAAAAATAATAAGTACCTCACAGGATTATTGTGAGGATTAAATAAAATAATATTTATAAAGTCTTTAGCATTGTGCCTGTCACATTTTCATTGTGTGAGTTAACCTTGAGTTTTATTTTAGAGATTCTTTCAAAAGTTCTACTCTAAGCAGTGTGTGTGTGTGTGTGTGTGTGTGTGTAATGATCTAAAGAGTGTAAGAAAGTCTGTTTATAGAGATTAGGATCTCTCAGGATCCAGGATGAAACCTGTTTTGAGTGGTTCCCTCCTTGGATCTTGGGTTTTTCCACTAAAAAAAATTGTCTATATATACTTTTTTTTTATAATACTTACCTTCCATCTTAGAATCAATAATGTGTATCTAAGGCAAAAGAACAATAAGGGCCAGGCAATGAGGGTTAAGTGACTTGTCCAGGGTCACACAGCTAGGAAGTATCTGAGGTCACATTTGAACCCAGGACCTCCCATCTTCAGGTCTAGCTCTCCATCTGTTGAGCCACCTAGCTGCCACCCTTATATGTACTTTTGATAAGATTATAGAAGGATCTTCTCATGCCTATAGTTCTTTAAATTTTTTTTAACATAACTAAATTCTATATTTTGCCAACAACTTTTTCTGCATCTATTGATATAATCATTTTTGTTTAATAATGCTAATGGTTCTATATGGATTTGTTTCTAGTGAACAATTCTTTGATAAAGTTTCCATTTCCATTTTTGTGTAAGGCACAGGATTTCTCCTATGCTCAGGAATATGTCAGAATTAGAGCAAAATTCCTACAACCACCACCAAGTGGTGCTCTGAACTCACACTGAGCTTCAGTTTCCATATCTGCAAAATGGAGACGCTAATAGCACCTTTATGGGATCGTTTTGAGGTTCAAATGAAATTATACACATATGTAAACATAGATGTGATTTTATATATTTCACATAATTTTATATGTTTATAATTTAATTATTTATTTTCATGTTTATCTAGTCACTTATAATTATATTTACACATTGTCTGTAAAATCCTTCGCAAACCCTAAAGTGCTATATAAATACAAACTATTACTATTAGTTTACTTAACCTCTCATCTCAGGGTCTCAGTTCCCTATGTGTAAAATGGTCCCCTTTAAGCTCTAAAACTAAGATCTCCTGAAAAGTCTCCCAAAGATTCCACTGATGTTTTTTATTTTACCCATCATTTCCATCTCATTCTATTTACTGATAACTTCCCTGTTCCCCTATCTGTTAGGGATGAGAGCAAATATACAAGAAAAAGACAGAGGAAAAGGGGATCACTGATCGGGAAACTTGTTCCAGTTAAAACTCAAATATAATCCTAATTATATTATGAATTTCCCTCAAAGACTTTTGCCTATTACAAATATGCTACTACACAATTTAGAACATTAAAGGGATTTTCAAGTGATCTTGTTTTGGATGAGGGTGTATTGATAATAATTTGTGTGAAACACTTTTGACTGAAAAAAAAGCAGGAGGGAAGGATAATAAATTTGCTTTGCACCCCATCTTTGTTTTAGTTATCTAGAATGAGCCAGAGGTCAGCAAGGTTACATTCCTTTTTGAAGACACAACTTGCTATCCAATCAGATTACAGATCCTGTAAGGCGGAACACTGAAGCTATTCGTGTACTCACTGTTTTATTGCCTTTATCCCTTTGTGCTCAGGAGGAGGCCAGTTCCAGCTTCCCCACACACTTGACATTTTTTCAGACTTCTTGAAATAAAACCTCCCTTTCCAAATTATTTGTGGTCTTGATGCAGATATGCTAATTCACTTTTAATAAGATGATGCCTAAAAAAAGAATTCTAATTAGTAGAACCAAAAAGAAAAACTTAGAATCAAGAGTCTGGTTCCCTACTTAGAAAAGAGATCTTTATATAAACAAATACAATCCATGCTATATATTGAGTTCCTTTTTGTAACAAATTTAGGTTCCTAGTTGAACCTGCTTGGAAAAGTAGTCCAAAGAACATTTTTATTGTGAAATTTATATATTTTAATTTTTTAATAAACTTATTTCCCCCCAATTATGTGTAAAAACAACTTCCAACATTTTTCAAAGAATATTGAGTCTCAGAACTCTCTCCCTCTCTCCTCCAATCCCACCCCCGCCTCCCACCATCACCACCATGGTATAAGCAGAGATCTGTAAATTTTAAGTTTCAAATGACAAAGCGAATTAAAATAGTTCCCTTCCTCCCCCTCTCTAGCCTTCCAATTCTCTTCCATCTATTGTTCCATCAGTGAAGCAGCTTTTTCCCCACAAGAGTTAAAAACTGGTACTTCAGGCTTTTTCAGAAAAACCAAATTAACCTTAGTACACATATATCCAAACAGACAAAAAAAATTAATGAGTATGTCCAAATATACCCATCTACCCATACAAAAATATGTAAACAGATTTAACACTGAAACATGAAACCATTAAAACAATCATTGGTCTGTTGCCGTTTCCCAGAGATTAGACAAGATAAAATTTAGCTCACTTTGACAGAACCTCAAAGTTGGAAGAGATCTCAGAGACTATTTATCTGAACAAAAATCTTCTCTACAATTTACTTGGCAAGTACTCCTCCTAACTTTGCTTAAAAGTCTTCTGAGGGATAGACAACCTCTCCTCCCACCTTTTGATAGTTCTCATTGGCAGGAAGTTCTTCCTTACAGAAAATTCCATTCATTTCTTCTAATTATGCCCATTGGGCTCAAGCAGATGCTTCCTCTTCCATGTGATGGTCCTTCAGAAAAACTTAATATAGCTTTTATGTCCCCTTTAAGTCTCATCTTCTAGAGGCTAAACATCCCTAGTTCCTCCAGTAGGTCTTCCTGTAGTATGATCTTAATGTCCTTCACCATGCCCTCCTCTGGATTCTTTGCAGCTTTTCAATGATCTTGAACTAAACACAGTATTTCAGATACAGTCTACACAAGACAGAATGCTGTAGAACTCTCACTTCCTTAATTTTGGATATTATGCTTCTCTGCAGATTAAGATTTCAGTAGCTTTTTTTGGCTGCTCCTGACTTCCCAAAAACTTGATGTCTCCCCAAAACCTTAGATCTTTTTCTTTTTTCTTTTTTTAAAACCCACAATACTGTGAATTGGCTCCAAAGCAGAAGAGCAGTAAGGGCTAGGCAATGCAAGTTAAGTGATTTGCTCAGAGTCACACAAGTTTCTAAGGATTGATTTGAACGTGGGACCTCCCCTCTCTAGGACTGGCTCTCATTTTACCAAGTCATCTAGCTGCCCCACTCCTTAGATCTTTTTCATAATGTTGCTGTCTAACCATACCTCCTTAAACTGTAAAGTTGATTATTTGAAAACCCATGTATAAAGTTTCACATTGATCCCTATTAAGTGTCTTAACAGATTGGAACAGAACATCAATTTCTCTCCATGATTACTTATTATTATCTAATATCTCTGAGCAGTAACTTATTTTCTTATTTGATTCTTATATTTTCCCCAAATATATATGTATACATAGGAATGTATATTATACATATAATATATATTGGGGAAAACAAAAGAATTACATATAATATATCTATATTTAAACTCTTTGTTGTCCTTAGCTTTCCTCACCAATTTCAATTTATTCTGAATGCAAACACTCCTGACACTATTCTTATAATAAATACTCATTAATTGGTTGAAGACTATGCCATATTTTTTATTTTCATCCTCTCTACTTAGACTTGCTTCCTCTTCTCTACACATCTTTTTTAATGTAAAGAAGCATTCTCTCTGATTGACTCTCCAGTAAAATTGAATATAATTCTATTGAGGGGAAATGGATTTTTAACAAAATAAGGGACCTCCAAGCAATAATCATGAAGACTAGCACTATATAGAAGCTTTTAAGTACAAACATAGGAGTTAAAAGAAACATTTAAAAAACTCATCCAGAATGAACAATGATAAAGGACTAAACAAGGATAAAGTGCTTACATTCAAATATGCAAAAATGAGATGTATCCCTTCTAAATTTTATCATAATTGGGGAAGTCTTGTTAGAAAGAAGGTGTGATTGCTGGTGGAGTTGTGAATTGATCCAACTATTCTGGAAGGCAATTTGGAATTATGTCCAAAGGCTTTAAAAGACTATCTACCCTTTGAGCCAGCCATATCACTGCTGGGTTTATATCCCAAAGAGATAATAAGGAAAAAGACTTGCACAAAAATATTTATAGACATGGTCTTTGTGGTGGCAAAAAACTGGAAAATGAAGGGATGCCCTTTGATTGGGGAATGGCTGGACAAATTGTGGTATCTGAGGGTGATGGAATACTATTGTGCTGAAAGGAATAAAGAACTGGAGGAATTCCATGTGAACTGGAATGACCTCCAGGAACTGATGCAGAGTGAAAGGAGCAGAACCAGGAGAACATTGTACACAAGAAACGGATACACTGTGGCACAATCAAGTATAATAGACTTCTCTACTAGTAGTAGTGCAATGATCCAGGACAATTCTGAGGGACTTATGAGAAAGAACAATATCCACATTCAGAGAAAGAACTGTGGGAGTAGAAACACAGAAGAAAAACATCTACTTGATCACATGGTTCTATGGGGATATGATTGGGGATGTAGACTCTAAATGATAACTCTAGTGCAAATATTAATAATATGGAAATAGGTCTGGATCAATGACACATGTAAAACCCAGTGGAATTGCTCCTTGGCTATGGGAGGGGGTTGGGAGGAGGGGAGGGAAAGAACATGAACTATGTAATCATGGAAAAATATTCTAAATAAATAAATAAATGGACTTTAAAAAATAAAATAAAATAGAAAGAAAGTGTGGGAGTCTTGATCTAAAAGGAAGAATGGAAAGGAAGATAAGAGAAATATACTAGATAGGGAAGGGAAGGAAGAGTTAGGGGAAATTATCTCATATCCTCAGGACGCAAAAATAAAAATCTATACAAACAAAGGAGGGGGAAATGGCTAATATTTGAATCTTATTCTCATCTGAACTGGTCAAAGGAGAGAGAGAAAGAGAAAGAGAAAGAGAGAGAGAGAAAGAGAGAGATGCACAGAGTTGGATACAGAAATTCATTTCACTCGACAGGGAAATAGAAGGAAAATAGGGCACCCAGAATTTCTCCAGAGATCCTTAAAACACGTAGAATTCCAATTGGAAGTTTCAATTCACTTTTCACTAAGACATACAAATTAATTTTAAAAGGAAAATGGAAATTAACTGAGAAATAAATTTTTTAAAAGTCCTATAGAGATTTGGGGCTTACAAAAAGGGCTTAAGTACTTGGACTTGATTACTCAGGGTTTATGTGCTATCAGTCAGTCCTTATCGCATGGATCTGAAGTCCACAAGGACTTCAGACAAGCTATCCGCCCTTATGTCACAATAAGGCATGCAGGCTAGTTCTGCTTAAAAGGTAAAAACAACAACAACTCATAACTGATGGATGAGTTCCCATAGTGAGCTCTAGAGAAATTGCCAAGTACCAGTCTTCCAGGGATGCAAAATCCCTACTGCTCATGTTATCTTCCAAATTTATCATGGGCACGTTAGTATAACAGATAACCATAAATAAGAGACTATGCATCGACAGTGCAGAAGTTATCTAAAACATGCTCATCTGACTTATAAATGAAACATATTAGAAGGCTGGCTGTTCCTTTACAGTCTAAAACAAGGAAAACAATATACACCATAGCTGTAACAATGTAAATGGAAAGGACAATGGCACATCAAAAAATCAAAAGTAAAGTAACAAAATCATAAAAGTCAGAATGGGACTTGAACTGAGAGATATGAAAAGACCCCCTCCCAACCTACCCCTTGGTAGAGGTGGGTGGTCCATAGGTGTTGCATTTATTTTTTTCAGTCTTTTTCAATGTGCTGATAAGTTATTCTGGGGATTTTTTCTCTCAAAAAAAAAAAATCTCAACTATTTGTCTATGGGATGGCTCTAGGTGATGGGGAGGGGTACATGGGATACTATGGTGTTATATAAAACAGAAAATATAAAATTTAAATTCTTTTTTTAAAAAGGGAGAAAAAAATATTTTCTCCTCCAAAGGATCCCTGAAATACTAGGGAGAGGGGGGAATCCTGTTAGAAATAAAGACATCTCTGGGACATCATTCTGCATTAAAGATCCATCTTCAATTGCGGGAAATTTGAGCTGGAGGTGTCATCTGGACTCAACCTGTGGCAGACCCCGTTTAGATGGCAACAGTGTGTCTTATAGGCTTTTAATGGTTAATTAGCATAAGTGATTATTAATAAGACAAACTTCAGAGTGTGTTATAACATTTTGGTAACCATTTGGTAACATTTGATAAGACGTAATAAATTCTAGTACACAGTTAAGATAAGATGTATTATAAAGAAACTGAATTAATCTCCTAACTAGTCCAGAACCATCATACTAACTCTGGGAGGAGTTAAGTCAGAGAAGGTGTCTTTGGTCATAAGATTCTGAGGAGCCTGTAGTGGGTATAAATCTTCACAAGATAAATAACACCTGGACATGGCGAGGTTGTGTCCCTATTATCTCATTAGGACAACAACTCCAGCTGTGCACTCACCATTCCAAACGAGGATAGCTGCGTGAGTTACAGCTTCCCCAGATAACTACATAGACCTGAAGTTTTTATTTCTCCAACGGAAGCTCTTAATCTAGTTAGTCTCTATAATATTCTAATATATCAAACTATATCCTTTCTAATACTATCATTAATATTCTATTATAATTGATGTCTTATACACAGTTTAATAACTAGGTCTAACTTTTTCTAAAAATCATAGTGTCAGTGACCGACCTAAAGGATTACATGTGATCCTTTGTTTATGATCAATAATATGAAAGCAATAAAGGCAACTTCCTTTGAGTCCCAAATGGAGTATCTCTCCAGTGGGCCATAGCAAATGCATAAGGGCTCCAAATATGTCCTGGACAAGCTCCAGAAATATAAATAGCAACCCCTCTGGGATTCTTCCCTCCATCTCTCCAATTTATAGGTTGGGTTGCCAGAGGATGGTTGCTAATTTGCTCCGCCAATTATTTCCCTTCTTTTAATTCTTTTTATTTTTTTTCTTTAATTCTTTTAATTGTAATTAAATTGTAATTTAATAATTAATGAAATAAAGAATGGAGTTCAAGTAAACACTCATCTGGTTTAAGGTCTCTTTTATACCTGGTGATTCTATTCTGTGACCATAACAGCTAAGGTGTAGGGGGGATAACTTGTTCCTTACTTATCGATTGTTGCAGAAGTCTCTTGCTTTATGACCAATATCATTTTTTTTAAATGATAACATATGCATGGCCCAGATCAAATTGCTTACCGTGTCCTAGTAGAGGAAGAGAAGAAAGAGAGGGAGACTGTTTGGATCTTATAATTTTGGAAAATGTATGTTGAAAATTGTTATTACATGTAATTGGGAGAATAAAATCTCCTTGAATTTTAAAAAAAGAATGGAAAAAAAAAGTCTCTTGCATTTTCTATTAGGTATCATGGAGGACAGGAAAATGTGTTTAGGGCAGGATCCCAACAGGTCATAAACAAGCAGTAAACTGAGTGATTATGAGTCATCCAGGTAGAAGATCCAAAGCCCAGATGTTGGTTGGGGGCTAGAGCCATAGATTTTTTTCCTATTTTAATTCTCTTGAGCAATATTTTATATCATCGCCTGGGCTAAAATTCAAAACCCAGCCAACATGTTTGTTACTTACGTGGCTATTTGAACCAACCATATGGTGGTGAGAAGTTCACACTTGGGTGCTAGAGAGGACCTATTCACTTGTGTCAGAAAGAAGTTGAGACCCCTAAGCTGATGGTTTGAGTAGGTGAATTCAACACATATGTATGTGAGTGCACAAAATATTCATATATCATAGATATAAATCATACTCACTGGTTATTTTTAGTTTTATTATTATTATTTTATTTATTTATATGATATACATGTATTATATTTAATAATAATGTTATTACTATTAAATGATGCCCTATCTTCTTATAGGCATATGGGATGTGAGCTACTGAGGGCTATTTGCACTATTGTCATATGGGATACCCACCAAATACAAACACAGGCTACAGCCGTTTTATAAAGGTGAAGTTGTGAAGTGAACCATACTTACCTTCTCCTATTTGATTGCTCCCCTGTCTGACCCCACTCAAATTCCTAGCTGCCAGTTAGGTTAAGACACTGCTGTTTACCTGTTGGCTGGTCCAATTCTTTTTTTTTTTTTATGACTTATTAGACACAGCAACAATACAAGGAAATTTTTTTCAGGATCCTCAGCAATCTCATACAGAACATTTCATCTTGGCTCTAAATCTGGCTCAGTTCTCCTGTGCACTGCTCCTACGGGTGACCCTCTCTCCACCACATATACCAGGCAAGAAATAAACTTATACTGGCCACATTTTGAATTTTAACCTAGGGGTTGATATAGAAAATTGCTCAGTATTATTAAAATAGGAAAAGCCTCTGACTCCAGCTCCCGCCCCTGTATTCAGACTTTTCTGGTAGGGAGAAGCTCAGGTTGTACAACTACAACCTAAAGCCCACAATGGTTCACACTCCATCTCTCTTTCCTGTGACTCCCTGCCTTAAATGACTGTCAAGCTGTCTCTCAAGGGCAAAAGGAAAGGGCAGGTCCATGCACTCACACACAAATTCTTACCCTACCCTCTTTCAGCCCTCTTTTGAATGTTCAACTCAAGGGAGTTCCACTTTCAATAACTCAGTGACTCAATTTCCCCTGTGGGAGCCATTAGCGTTCTTTTGAATCCTGAGATGAAATACATTGCAGATGCGTGCTACCCACACCTTTGAGACCAAAAATGCTTGGGAGGTAATACCCAACGTTATGGTTCTGGATTCCACTTGGTTCCCTAATGCCAAGGAGAGGCAGCTGCAGAAGAAAGTGGTAAGATTGAAATTCAGAGCTTATCAGGAGCAGCCAGGTCCTGCCACTCGAGACCTTAAAGTAAATTTTATTTTTATTTTTTTACACTGTGGTAAAATGCCATTTAGCCTATATATGAGTGATTTTTGCTGGATTCACCCTGAGGAGGGAAAAGAGATTAGAGTTCAGAGGGTGAAAGTAAGAATAAGTCCCGCTTGTTATGAATGATTGATTGCTAGGACTATTCAGACTCTTAGACAGAAACCCAAGGAAACCTAAAATACTAGGGAGTGAGCTAGGGAGTGAGTTGGGAAATGGGACTTGCAGGTGCCCTCACAAATGCAGTTACTCTGATAACCTAAGTACCTTTAGAGGGCTATCTGGAGGCTGGTGCCGGGATAGACTCCAGCCAAAGCCCAGGTTCTTCACAAAAGAGTCACTTTACATCAAAGCAGGTGCTTTGCATAAAAAGCCAAATTGGTTAATGCTAGTGAATTGACTTTCCCTTTTCAGATCTTCCAGGAGGCTTGGTAGGGAGAATTCCAGAACTGGAGTCAGGAAGAAGTTCAAAACTTCCCTCCCCCTGTTTTCCCATCTACCTATGATGGTACCCACCTGTCAGGGTTGTCATGAGGACAGAATGAAGCAGAATTTGTAGAGCATTTTGCAAACCTTACATGCATGCTATCATTTTTATTTTCCTCCTAAGGGAGAAGAGTAAGGTTTGGGGCTGGCTGGAATGGGGCAGAGAAGCCTAGGGTTTTGTTGCGGGTCAATATACATAATAAAGGCAGGAATGTGGAGGGGGGAAAGGGAGGGTGCTGGTCTAGCTTTCTTCACTTAGCTTTTGTTCTGGCCCCTTGCCTCATTTGCATGCTAATCAAAGAGGATCTTGAAAGTGAGGCTCCTCTCAATGCCCCAGCCTACACATACAACCCTCAAAGGTTTTTTGGGGGGAGGTAGGTTGGAACAAAAATTCCTTCATTTCCACTCCCAACGCTGTATTTCTCCTTTGTGAGAATCAGACCCAGAATAGAAATTCCCCTCACTGTTTTTTTTTTTTCACTTTATATGAAATTACCATTAAACTGAATTAAAAAAAAAACAAACCCCTTTCATTGTATTTGCCTTGGGCAGAAATGCCCCATCACTACTACATCATGCCTCCATTCCAGCTAAGTCAGTCAGTCAAGAAACATTTAAAAAACAAAACACCTTACCTACCATATTAGAATCCATACTGTGCAGTGGTTCTAAGGCAAAAAAGCAATAAGGGTTAGACAATGGAAGTTAAGTGACTTGACCAGGGTCACACAGCTAGGAAATGTCCGAGGCCAAATTTGAACCCAGCACCTCCCATCTCTAGGTTTGGCTCTCAATCCATTGAACCACTCAGCTGTCCCCAAGTAACATTTATTAAATACCTACTATGTGCTAGATATGGTGCTAAATGAGTGGTGGGATATGGGGGCTGGGGGTGTGTGTGATAAACACAGATAAAAGATGGTTAAAAGACCTCTCAATCTAATAGGAGAGACAACATACAAACAGCTATATACAAATAAAATATATACAGGATACATTGAAAATAATCATCAGGGAAAGTACTAGAATTAAAGGGGGGATCAGGGAAAGCTTCCTGTAAACTATAATTGGGATTTGAAGGCAGTCAGGGAAGGCAAGAGGCAATGAGGAGGAGGCAGAGCATTCCAGAAATGGGAGACAGCCAGTGGAAATGACCAGAGGAACAGCAAGAAGGTCAGTGTCCCCGCATGGTAGACTATGGGGGATGGAGAGCAGGAGTAAGAAGAATGGAAAGAGGAGACAGGTTATGAAAGGCTTTGAACCCCCCCAAAAAGGAGATTTCCTAGATCTTGGAAGTGGTTTATTGGCTAAAGGTGGGGGTGGGATGTGACATGGTCAGACCACGCTTTAGGAAAATCACTTTGACAGCTGAGTGGAAGATGAACTAGAATGAGGAGCGATGGCTTGGGGGCAAAGAGATCAACCACCAGGCTATTTCAATAGTCCGATTGTTTCTCAAGCCTATATAGCCCCCTTCAAAGAGGAGAAAAGCAAGAGTGATGGATGGCAGTACAAAACTACAGAAAGGAAAAGGATCCATTAATAACCATATAGCAGGAGGTGCTGGCCCCTTGGGTATGGACTGTGTCAGGGGAGAGAGAAAATGGAGAGTACGTGAGAGATGCTATAAAGGACAAGCCATAGCAATAAACTGCATAGACTGCATTGTGTATGGGGTAAGAGAGACTGGGGGTCAGAATGCACACTAGATCTCACAATTTACCTTGGGTTGGATTTTGCTTCATCTCTCTTCTATACTCAGGCTTGGGAGGAGGGATTATTATCTTGTCATTTTGCTCCTTTCTGAGTTGCCTGCTTTTGTGTCGGACTGTCTTTGGAGATCTATAATCTTATCCGCTAGGTAAGGTTTTCAGTTCAGCATTCTCAGCTCTAATTATTCAGCTACCATCGCTGCCTCTTCGGAGACAGCGCTGTTTATTTCATTTGCTTCCTGTAATTTCTGTAATTCCTCCACAACCAATTTGAACTCTGCCTTGAGTTCTGAGCTCTTCCGGCCCTGGAAAACAGTCGCCTCCCATTCCTGATGTTGTCCTTATGTACTACCATCAGTTGCCCTTGTTTTTTTCCTGGTTGGAGGGGGATAGGCATAAGGTGATAATTATATATTTTAAAAAATGTACTCATGGAAGGAAATAACCAGGAACTACAAGGGGGAATTTATGGGGAAGAGAATTATATTAAGATCGGTGGAGGGAGAAAAAGAAATGATTTGTCAATAGAGTAAACTAGAAACCACCTGACCAGAAAAAACCCCCAAAGCAACAGGGTTCAGGAAACATTACAAGCCTGTCCCAGAGACACAATATAGTTAGTAGTGAAGAGGGACCTCAGTTACTCAGTTATATGCTGGCGTTCTCCCCCTCTGCCAAAAGCAAGGCAGCTAATAGCTGTTTGACTTGGTTTAATGATTTGGTTAATGATCATTTCATTGTTCAAAGAGGGAAAAATTGGGGTAACTATATGTGAACTATTTTGGAAAGCATTTTGGTACTATTCCCAAAAGACTATTAAATTATGCATACCCTTTGATCCAGAAGTACCACTACTAGGGTTATACCACAAAGAAGTCAAAGGAAAAGGGAAAGGACCCATATATACAAAAATATTTATAGTAGTGCTTTTTGTGATAATAACGAATTGGAAACTTAGGGGATACCCATCAATTGAGGAATGGCTAAAAAGTTGTGGCATATGAATGTGATAGAATATTATTACACTGAAAGAAATGATGTGGGGGGATGGTTACAGAAAAACCTGGGAAGACTTGTATGAACTGGTGCAGAGTGAAGTGAGCAAAACCAGGAGAATAATTAATTCAGGAATAATAACATTTTAAAGATAATTAAGTGTAAAAGACTTCATAACTCTGATCAACATAATGCCCCATCAGATTGTCAAAGGACTCACAATGAAACATACAATTCACTTCCAAGTAGACTGAAGAATAAAGCATATCTTCCTTCCTTCTTTCTTTCCTTCCTTGCTTCCTTGCTTCCTTGCTTCCTTCTTTCCTTCCTTCCTTCCTTCCTTCCTTCCTTCCTTCCTTCCTTCCTTCCTTTCTCATTAGTNCTTCCTTCCTTCCTTCCTTCCTTCCTTCCTTCCTTCCTTCCTTCCTTTCTCATTAGTCTGAAATCCATTCTAGTCTTCTCTACCTCCACTATATTTATTTTCATCCCCTCTGGGTCTATAGGTCTTCACAGCTCCACACTTCTCCAGAATCAGTTCCAGTTCTTGTTTCGCTTTGCCCAACTGGGCTTCGACAATACCATCCTGAAACAGAGTACTTTCTGTTCCAGACGTTCAGAAGAAAATTTCAAAATGTCACGAAGTCCAGAAGGATGGCTCCTTTATGCCCCAACCTGAGATACTCATGTAAAAAGAAGGGGAAACTTAAGGACTCTGTTAAATATATGTCTACATACGTCTTCTACTTTTCTTATGGCTTCACTGATCCATTATTTCCATCTGTTCCTGGGATAATGACATTAGTAAAGCCTTGTCATAAATTAGTCATTCTAGTTATCTCTCCCTAAATGCCTTCCCTTCTCCACCCTCTCAGTAAAGAGATCTAGTCTTTCCAGACTACTTCAAACAGACTTTTTCTGTCCTGTGAGATTCTTTAATAAAAGCACACATTAAATTTATCACAGTAGTTATACTACTCTGTTTGTTAGCATGCCCTTATGAGCTCCTTTCTGTTCTCTTCTATGTATCTTTTAGGATTTTACTACCCCTCTTTTATGATATTTCTTTTTTTCACTACCCCCTCTCTCAGATGCTTTTTTCCTTTCTTTTCCTTCCTTTTTTTGGAACATGGCTAATTCAGAAATCTGTTTTGCATCATCATATATATATTTGTAATGGTATCTCTTCCCCTTGCCAATTGGGGGAGGGAAAGAGTTTGGAACTGGAAAAAAAAAAGAGTAAAAAGGTCTGTGCTTTAAAAAGCTGAGGTGGGAATGGGGGGAAAACACACAAAGGGTAAATTATTCTAGATCTGATTCTCTCAACACAGAGGAACTGGTTCCCCAGGGTGGAAATGAGAACCACAGGAGGAAGTGCCCACTACCTCTTGAAGTTTATGAAAGAAGAGAGGACTGCTGGGTAGTTTGAAATGCACCCAGATTTTGGGAGAGAGAGTTTCAAAGTTTTCAGAAAAAAAAGATCAGTAGAACTCCATAGACTAAAATTTTATAAGAGAAATTAGCCCAAGAAGGAGGAAACTCTTGAGAATGAAATTTTGGAGATACCCAAATTCTGATGTGGAGAAAAAAAAATAACAATCAGGAATTATCTGAAGAAACAGATGTGAATGCACAGAGAATTTACTAATGAACCTAGGTTTTTAAAGGGCATGTGCAGAAGATGGAAGCAAAGACATGCACAGGAGAGAGACAGAGATTAGGCCTATGATTTCATTAGAACTGGAGATTTGGGATCAACTATTAGGTAGCACAATCAACAGAACACCAGTCCTGGAGTCTGGAAGACCTGGGTTCAAATGTAACCTCAGATACTTCCTAGATGTGTGACCCTGGGAAAGTTACTTAACCTCCATTGCCTAGCCCTTGCTGCTCTTCTGCCTTAAAACCAATATACATTATTTATTCTAAGGCAGAAGGTAAAGGTTTTATTGAGGGAGGGGAGTGTTTCTACATGTAATTAAAAAAATTTAAAGGTTAAAAAAAGGAAGAGTATCAACAGTGCTAAAATTCAGAATGAACTTAAGCTATTGAGGAAACAAAAAGATAACAGATTTAATACATATATATGTATATATATAATTTTTTAGTTTTATTGGAGAGAAAAGGAGGACCCAAGAAGAGCTAATAATGCTGCTCAAAGTGGATGGAATAATGATAACTGATAACAGAGAGAAGACAGAGAGGCTCAAATCTTATTTTGCTTTTGTTTTTTTCTCCCCAAACTGTCCTAAACCAAACTCTTTCTATCTCAAATTGAACTCATTATCTTTCCCCCCTAAACCTATCTCCCCTTTCCAAATTTCCCTATCATTACTGAGGGCACCATTGCCCTCTCAGTCCCTCAGGCTTGTAATCTTGGTATCGTCCTCAACTCATCATTCTCATCACCCCTCCCCCATATCTCATTTGTTGCCAGAGCTTATTGACTTTACCATTGTATCCTCTTCCCCAGATGCCCCCTTTACTTCTCTGATACTGACACCACCCTGGTGCAGGCCCTTATTTCCTAGAGTATTGTAATAGCCTGCTGATAAGTCTCCCAACTCTAGGCCCCTTGGGTGAGATCTGAAATTCTCTTGGTTGAGCAAGTTATCTTGCTCCCAATGGGAGACCTCATTTACTGTCGGTTCTATATTCTCCTATATGTTCATTCTCTGATTTCTGCTTTGTTATTGATTTGCATAAATGGATTCACTCACATTTTCATTGCGTGTTCATTGTAAAACTGACATTTGGTAAGAGAGGAGTCAAGCCTTGGATAGATGACCTGTAATATGCTCAAAAAAAGGATCAAAAATAGGAAATCCCAATTATGTCTTCCTCAAGCCCCAAGTTTTCACATTTGAAAACTTCTCATTCCTTTCTCATTTCAAGGACTTACTTTTTTTTACTTACTGGTCATATTGGGAAAAAAAAGATCACAAACCAACTAAAAAGCTTACAAGCAAAAGAAGCTAACTATTAAAAAAAAACCCGTGAGAATGCATTCAAACAACAAGATGTAACAAAACTGCGGTTCTGGATTCCCTCTCATTATCCATCCTCTCCACCCCCACCCTCACTCCTGTTGGTGGCTAGGGAGAATGAAAAAGGAAAGGATTTGGCAAGGTCTAGGACTCACTGAGACTTGCCTCATGTAAAAAGGAAATTAAAAAAACCATCTAAAAATGTATATATTTCTATGGACAAGGGAAATGTATCAAAACTACATTTCCCTTGATCCAACATGGTCCAACTGGTTTCCGTTTCCGTCGTCTTGACGCAGGGGAGCGCTTAAATCTCGTGGGTTAGGAGGGAGTGGTCTCTCTCTTTGGCGAGTAGCGCTTGGCTAGGAGACAGTATGGAGGCGGCAGTTTTGAATGCTTACAAGCGCGTGGTCTAATGATTTTATCTATCAACATGGCTTTAATTAAAATACTAATTTATATATTTATACCAGCCTTTATCATTTTTAATATTAACACTCAGCAAGTACTCTGAGGTAACAGGAGGGGAAATGCTGATGGATGTTGCCACATCTTCTATTGGCCTGGCTGTTGCCTTTTGTGGTTCATGGTACATCTGTCTCACCAAGTCTCAAACCCACTCTAGTCTGTCCTGCCTCCAGTGTACTTATTCTCATCCCCACTGGGTCTACAAGTCTTCAAGTCTCCACACTTTTCCAGAATCAGTCCCAGTTCTTGTTTTGCCTTGCTCTGTTGGCTTCAGAGTTGCTAAGGGCTCTCTTCTGTTCTAGAGCTCAAGAGGACAAATCCAAAATGTCATGAAGTCCAGAAGGATGGCTCCTTTATGCCCCAAGCCGGAGATACTCATGTAAAAAGAAAGTGAAACTTGAGGACTCTGTTAAATATATGTCTGCATATGTCTTCTACCTTTCCTATGGCTTCACTGATCCATTATTTCCATCCATTCCTGGGTTACAAATAATTTATGAGCCTTGTTATAAATTGATTAGTCATTCTACTTATTTCTCCCTAAATGCCTTCCCTCTCCCACCCTCTCAGTAAAGAGATCTAGTCTTTCCAGACTACTTCAAACAGACTTTTTCTGTCCTGTGAGATTCTTTAATAAAAGCACATATTAAATTTATGACAGTAGTTATAATAATACCCTGTTTGTCAGCATGCCCTTATGAGCTCCTTTCTGTTCTCTTCTATGTATCTTTTGGGGTTTCACTACTTCTATCTCATGACTCTCTTTCCTCATAAAAAATTAAATGCAAAAACCTAATGAGCATAGTCAAGCAATACAGGCTTATACTTTGGACATGCTTGAAAATGCATGTCTCTGTATTTCTAAACCATCATCTCTCTGCCAAGAGTTGAGAAGCAAAAAACAACAACAAAAAGCTTCGTATTAAATATCTCTGAGAAGCGTATGATAACCAAGGCAACTAGTGAAAATATACCAGACTAATAGTCATTCTCCAGTAGAAAAATTATAAAAGACTATGAGCTCCCCCAAAGAATAGTAAACTATTAGCAGCCATATGGAAGAATCCTCCAAAATCTTATTAATAAAAGAAATATACATCAAAACAACCCTGAGCAAACTGGCAAAGATGTCAAGAAATGGGAATTATCAATGCCAGCAATGAAATAAGCACACTAACTCATTATTGGTGGAGCTGTGAATTGCTCCAACCATTCTGGAACGCAATTTGGAATTATGTGAAAAGAATGATGAAAATGTCCTTTGCTCTAGACACCATCTGTGAGGTCCCATGATATCCCAGGAAGATCAATGACAAAAAGAAAGGTCCCATGTATACTAAAATATATAAAACAGCCCTTTCCATGGTAGCAAATAACTGAAAACAATTAGTTATCCATCAATTGAGTAATGGGGAACCAAATTATAGTAACTGAGTAGAATATTACTGTGCTGTAAGAAATATGAATATGATGAATGTAGAGAAGCACAGAAATACTTATGTGAACTGATGCAAAATGAAGTAGAATTAGAAAAACAATATACACGATAACAATATAAATTAGAAAAACAAGAACGAGATACAAGATAATGAAAATGACAAAAACAACCACAATTATTCTAATTCTGACTTCTAATTTTGACTATATTGTTAGTGTTTTGTTTGTGAAAAATTTAATATTTTTCATAACAGAATTTTTGGTCAAGAAATCTTCCCCATGGAAATGCGCATCGGCTATGGGGGGGGGGGGGAGAGAAGTTGGGGGTGAAGGGGAAAGTAAGAGCATGAATCATGTAACTATGTTAACTTTTCTAAAAAATAAATATTATTAAATGTTAAAAAAAAATAAAGTATAGGGGCAGCTGGATAGCTCAGTAGATTGAGAGCCAGGCCTAGAGACGGGAGGTCCTAGGTTCGAATCCGGCCTCAGACACTTCCCAGCTGTGTGACCCTGGGCAAGTCACTTGACCCCCATTGCCTACCCTTACCAATCTTCCACCTATAAGTCAATACACAGAAGTTAAGGGTTTAAAAAATTAAAAAATAAAATAAAATAAAGTATAGGAAGGACCACGTTACCCTCCCTTCAATTAAAAAAAAAAAAAAAGAAATCTTCCCCATCCATGATTGTGATAAATATTTCCTTCATTTATAATATGGTCTTTTATATCTAGGTAATTTGTCCATTTGGAGCTTATCTTGGAAGATATAGGATATTGTCTAAACCTAATCATTGCCAAACTTTTTTTATTTTTTCCCCAGCAGCTTTTGTTGAGTAATGAGTTCTTACCCCAATAACTGGAGGCTCTGGATTTATTGAATGTTATGCTATTATGGTTGAATGCTTTTGGGTCTTGTGTATCTAACATGTCCTATTGGCTTTTAAAAAAAACAAACAGTACCACATAGTTTTGATTATAGTTTTGTAGTATAATTCAAGATCTATTATTGGTAGACTCCATTGCTTTTGCCCTCCTCTCCTTTTTCCTTCTCCACACATTTTTTTCTCTTGAGATAATTGACTTTTTGTTCTAAGTTAATTTTATTATTTTGACTAGTTCTATTAAGTAACTTTTTGGTAGTTTGACTGATATGACTGAATCTCTAAATTAATTTAGATAGTATTATCATGTTTACTGTATCTGAATGGTCTATAAGCAATTGATAGTTAATTGTTTTTCTATATCTCTACTGAGAATGTTTTATAATTGTATTCATATGTTTTCTGTGTCTTAGAACGTACACTTGCAGATATTTTGTGCATTTTCTAGTTACTTTGGAAGGAATTTTTCTTTCTCTAGGTTCTGTGGGTAATAAACAAAAAGATTAACTATTGGTCTAGGTTTTTAGTTGTGTCCAACTCTTTGTGCCCTTATGGACCATAGCACATCAATACTGTTCATTAGGTTTTCTTGATGAAGATACTGAAGTGGTTTGACATTTCTTTTTCAGCAATTAAGGTAAACAAAAATTAAGTGACTTGCCCAAGTCATACAACTGTTAAGTGTCTGAGACTAGATTTGAATTCTGGCCCAGTACTATCCACTGAACCATCTAGTTACCTTTTATTGGCCTATACTTATTCCTTTAATTTTTTTCTTCTTATTTGATATTACTAGTGCTTCTATATCTATCTCAAATAAAAGTAGTAAAAACGGAGGCTCTTACTTTACGCATGATTTTAATGAAACAACATATTACATATGAATAATAATGTTAACAATAATATCAATAATAATGTAAATGAACCTTTTCACATCTAGTCATATTCTATATATCTCAGTGATTCTGAACTTGTATAGGTCATCATCCAAATACATTCTCTGTTTCTACATTTCCATTCCTTATTCCCATCCTCCTCAATCCTCCCACCCCAAAGTCCCAAACAAAAACCACCCACTCCTTCCTCTGTGCTCTTTGGAATGCATGTTCTATGGGTAACAAACTTTCTTTATCCTAAGATATCCTAAGAAAGATATCTTTTTCTTTCCCACAACTTCCATCTTCTTGGAATCACTGAAACGTGGTTCCACCTTGATTCTAGCCTCCATTGCTATCCTTTTCAGTGCTGGCTGTGTGTTCACTCATTCCCTCCAGCTCACTGGTCAAGGTGAGGGAGTGGGAATACTCATTGCTCCCCATTGCCACTTATGAGTTCGAGTTCTACCTCTACCTCTCTCACTCAATAACTTCTTCCCCTTTTAGGTCCATGCTATTTGTATGCAATCCAAATCCTGAAAACTTTTGTCCACAGACTTCCAGGTCACTCTCATTCTTTCCTCAATGATTCTGGTACCTGGCTCACAATTTTTGTCTCCTCTTCTGCCTTCATTCTAGGATACTTCAATGCACGTATTAATTGTCTTCAAACACCCTAACCATTCAAGTTCCTCCCCATGACCTACTCCTCTGTCCCACTTCATCCACACACAAAGATGGTCTTAATCCTCAGTCTTGCCAATCACCCACAAATGTACCAGCTCAATTTTAAAAAAATGGAAATATCCTTATCTGACCATAGTCTATTGGCTTTCTCCCCCTCCCTCTGTCTTCCCATACTAAACCCTACTAAGAGTAAGTTCATTCACCCTGAGATCTCCAACACCTTGATTCCTCAGTTCTCTCTCAAGTCATTTCCTCTACAGTACCACTCTTTCCTCTTTTCTCCATCTTTAATCCTTGGCAAATCAATTCAACTCTATACTGTCCTCTTCTCGAGTCCCTGGTCCTCTTATCATATGACTGATTGTGCTTTGCCAAGCTTCAGCCTTAGATAACTCCCACTCTCCACCATCTTCACTCCTACAACAAACTGCTAAGCAGGGAAGAAAATTATGAAACCATTCTGATTAGGCACCCTATAAATTCATGCTGTATAACTTCAACAGGGTCCTCACCGTGGCTAGGCAATCCTTTTTTACCTTCCTTATGAACTCATTATCCCATTCTCCATAGTAACTCTTCTAAACCTTTTCATCCCTCCTCAAACTTCCCATTATTCTTCCCCTACTCTCAGTTGTTAACCTTGCCTCATATTTTACAGGAAAAACCAAAGGTCATTCATCATGAGCTTCCTCCCTTCTTCTTCATCTTATATCATTCCCATTTCTTCTGCCACTATCTCCTCCTTTACCCTTCTCACACATTATGAGGTGTCTTTCTTCCTTATCAAGACCCAATCCTTTACCTGCATAAGCAATTCCATTTCATTCTGTCTCCTCTGACAGACTGCCCCCTCTGTTTTCCCCACTATCACTTCTCTTTAGTCTCTCCCTGCCTAGGGGCTCCTTCCCTACTGACTCTAAACACGCCCATGTTTGCCCCATTCTCAATCAATCTTCTATTCAATGAACAAAGTGATATTCCTAAAATACAAGTCTAATCATCTCACCCCAATCCCCTAACTCAACTCAATAAACTCCAGTGTTTCCCTGTCATGTCCAGGATCAAATATAAAATCTTTTATTTGGCATTCAAAATCCATCATAACCTAACCTTCCTCCTTACCTTTCCAATGTTCTTTATATTTAACTCCCCACCTCAAACTCTGAGATCCAGGGACATTGTCCTCTTTGCTGTTTTCCAAATATGCCCCTTTTCAGCTGCCTTTTATATGCTATTTTCCTCCAATAGAAAGTAAACTCCTTATGGTTATTCCTGAATATTTTCATTTTGCATTTTCTTTCATGAGATTATAGGTGTGTTCTATCTAATTTCACTTTTCTTTCTAATCCTAAGAGATGTAGGCAGTTTTCTTCTTTAATCTCATGAAATCAAATGTCCAAATTCTCTGTTTGGTTCTGGTTTTCAGGGAGTCTGATGATTCTTATATTCTCTCTTCTCAAACTATTTTCCAAGTCATTCTATAAACTTCCATTCTCTTCTATTTTTTCCATCTTTTGACTTTGTTTTAGTATTTCTTGTTGCCTTATAGGTTCATTTGATTTTCATTGCTTTTTTCGAGTATAAAGGCATTCTAATATTTCAGTGAGATTTTCCATCTTATATTCTAGGCTATTTATTTTCCTTCTAGTGTTTTCCTCCATTGCTCTTATTTAAAACCCAATTTTATTTTTCATCGTATGCTTAATTTATTCTAGTCATCCAATTAGTTCTTGCTGCCTAGCCATTTTTTCTTCAAATTTTTGCTTACACTTATTGCATAACTAACTCTTTTAACCTGAATTTATCTCTTGAGTTTCTCTTATCTTTTTAAAAATCTTATTTTTAAAAATCATGTTTTCTTCTGTCTACATCTATGTCCCCTGATATAGCTACTTTTTCAGGACTTTGGGTTTTTGGCACTGTTTACAGGGGTTTGGATAACCTTGCAACTCCTCTCCCAGCTTCTACTAACTTTCTTCTTTTTTTGAACTCTGACCTTCTGTCTTAATATTAATTCTAAAACTGAACAGTAGAAAAGGCTAGGCAATTGAGGTTAAGTGACTTGTCCAGGGTCACTCAGCTAAGAAAATGTCTGAGGCTAGATTTGAATACAATTCTTTTCAATTTTAGGTCTGGCACTCTATCCGCTGTGCTATCTAACTATTCCTCTACTAACTTTAAAAAACTCTGTTCTTCCTTTCTGGACTGACCTGAATAGATTCTTTTTAATTTGTTGAGAGAGAGAGAGGAGTAGGAGAATTGTGTTCTCTAATGTTTCATATTCTCATAGGGCTAGGGATTGAACAGTTGGTGGGAGGGAGTGATAAAGAAGCTGTTCTGATTCTTATCCCTCTATCTGCTGGCTCCTCAGTCTGGGTAGGGCTGGGGATGGGATGGGAGAGCCTCCAGTGGTTTCTGGCTTGTTGGATTGGGGGCCAGAAAAGAGGAAATGCAATCAGTTTCAGCCTTTAATGGTTCCTGGTAGGATGAGTTGGGGAGCCAGAAGGGAGGGAAAGTACTCCCCCCAGCCTCTAGCAGCAACTTGTTCTGTAAACTTCTATCAATTTGAGGTTTGAGCATATTCTCCCAAGGGATTTTGGGGGCCCTTAGCATCACTCAGAGGCTCATCAAAAAATGTATGGGGGTATGAACCACTTAAAAGGCATTGGTGTATTGAGATAATTTTATCATATTCAGAAAGATAAAGGAAAAACTGAAGGTATTAGATCAGATGAGATTAGAAGATACTGGCCTAAAATTGTGAATTGATAACTGCCATTTCTATAATGCCTCTCACATAGACAAAGGAGTTACTAATCAAGGAATAAGCACTTTCTCCAAGAAGACAGACTGCTAATCACCTGGCCTCGGCCAAAGAACTATCATGAGGGCATGGGGACACGGACTCAGGGTATCTTTGAGGAAATGATTTGGGTTTTGCAAATGATTTTCTCTAACAGACACCACCTTTATAATCATACAATTCCATCAACCAGCCAATTAATCAAGAACCATTTATTATGTATTAGGAAATCTCAGGCAAAGCTAAAACAAAAATAGATCTGATTAAGAGATAAGGAAGAAAATTACAACCTTATAAAAGGTACCATAGACAATAAAGTAATACCAGTACTAAACATATATGCACCAAATGACAAAACATCCAGATCTTAAAGGAGAAATATTATGTCCTGGACACATTGCCAGGTATGTGAAATGGAATAGTGCCTGACTTGAGAGAACTTAATGTTCTATAGGGAGAGTCACATGGTACACATTTAAGTGAAATGAGTTTCCACTTCTAATGGAACTCATGTATAATAATGATAGTCTAGGTGTAATAATGCTACATATAGATAGCTCCACCTGAAAGATCTGGTAGGGAACTGGGTTGTGTGCCAGAAATATTTCTAACTAATTGATGAGCTACAGCAGCCAAAGTCAAAGAGCTTCCATGTCTGTTAATAGTAGCATTGTCCTTGTCCCTGTCCTCGCCCAGCATGAAATCTTTCTGTAGCTCATGTTTGCTTCAAAAGTTTTTCTTACAAGGAAGCTAGGTGATTCAGTGGATAGAGCACCAAGTCAAGAGTCCATATTCCTGGGTTCAAATCTAGCCTCAGACACTTCCTAGCTGTGTGACCCTGGACAAGCCAATTACCCCAGTTGCCTTACCCTTAACACTCTTCTGCCTTGGAACCAATATATAGTATCAATTCTAAGACAGAAAGTAAGGGTTTTTAAAAAAAGTTTTTCTTACCAGATCTAGGAAATAATAATTATAGATGATAGATAGATAGATAGAAAGAAGAAAGAAAGAAAGAAAGAAAGAAAGAAAGAAAGAAAGAAAGAAAGAAAGAAAGAAAGAAAGAAAGAAAGAAAAAAAGAAAGAAAGAAAGAAAGAAAGATAGATAGATAGATAGATAGATAGATAGATAGATAGATAGATAGATAGATAGACAGATAACATAGGCTCTAGATTTACTCTTTCAACCCGAACTTGCATATCCAGGCTGGGTCTCCAAAGATGGCTACTATGGCTCCCTTCAGAGATCAAGAGAGTCATTAATGTTTGAGGGCAGGGTAGGGTATGGTTATGACAAATTACAAGTCCCCACCATTGTTTTCCCAATATTTATCAGTTGATATCAATTAGTTAGCTATTAATTAGTTTAATGAGTTAATGAATTAGCTAAATGAAGCAATATAATTAGAAAGGTGTATTTAGAAAGGTGGTATAGTAAAAATAGTTTGAAGGGATAATATATCCCCCCAAAAGTCTGCATCACACTCCTACACAATTGTATTCAGAGCATATGGGAAAGTGGGCTCAAACTTAAAAGTAGTAACAAAGGGAGTAACTCACAGCTACTGAAAGTCATTTTGTTATGAATTATTTTTCTTCCATTTGAGGGGCCCTTATGACATTCCCCTTAAGCATGGCATAGCTTTCTTCTGGGTTCCTTATAGAGTCCTGAAAATGCCATTCTTCAGTGTGTGTCTACTTTGTCCTTAGGTCCTAATGCAGCTGGTTAGTTGTTCTAGGGACATTGCTAGGACATCAATAAAAGATCCAAAACCTCAGACCTTTCAAAGTTCTGAAGGTCTTCCTTTCATGAAATATAAGGAGGAAACAGAGATTTTTCTTCTCTCTCTCCCTCCAAATTACCTATCATTCACGTAGTTGGCTAGAATTTCTTTCCTGGCTTACCACTAGAATCCCTGACCCAGAACTAATTTGCTTGTTTTATCCAAAACCCAAAGGGCAAGACTGATTTTCCTCAACAAATCTCAATACAGTTCCTGCATTGCATCAGTTCATTTCATTCAGTGAATGGAAGTTCTGTACTTCTTTCCAACCTGATTGACTAGATTGTTCAAACTGAGTTGAAATGCCTTTGATTGATTCGTTGATTCAGAGGATGCCTAGGCCTGGTTCATATCTAGCTCATCCTACGGAATGACTGATTTAGTAGAGAAGTCCTAGTCCTTTCTAGTTATTGATATGTAGGTATGGAGCACACCTCTTACAGATGTACTCTTCTGTGGGGATAAAGGACTTTCTCCTACCCCTGGTTTCTATTGAGGAAGGACATTATCTCCCATTTCTTAAAGAAGAAGCCTTTTCCCAATATGGCAGCAATGGAAATTGATAAATGTTGGAGGGGATGTGTCGAAACTGGGACATTAATACACTGCTGGTAGAGTTGTGAATTTCTCCAACCATTCTGGAGGGCAATTTGGAACGAGGCCCAAGGACTTTCAAAGAATGCCTACCCTTTGACCCAGCCATACTCCTGTTGGGTTTGTACCCCAAAGAGATAATAAGGAAAAAGAGTTGTACAAAAATATTTATAGCCACACTCTTTGTGGTGACAAAAAAATTGGAAAATGAGGGGGTGTCCATCAATTGGGGAATAGCTGAATAAATTGTGGTATCTGATGGGGATGGAATATTATTGAACAGGAAGGAATAAAGAACTGGAGGAATTCCATGTAAACTAGAAAGACCTCTAGGAACTGATGCAGAGCAAAAGGAGCAGAACCAGGAGAACATTGTACATAGAGACTGATACATTGTGGCATAATTGAATGTAACAGACTTTTCTACTAGTAACAATGTAATGATCCAAGACATTCCAGAGGAATTTATGGGAAAGAACTCTGTCCACATCCAGAGAAAGAACAGTGGAAACAGAAATGCATCAATCATGTAGTTTGATGGGGATATGATTAGGGTTTTGATGTTAAAAGATCACTTTACTGCAAATATGAATAACATGGAAATTGGTTTTGAACAATGATACATGTATAACCAAGTGGAACTGCTTGTCAGCTTCAGGAGCAAGGAGGAAAGAGCGGGGTGGAGGGTGGGGATCATGAATCATGTAACCATGGAAAAATATTCTAAATAAAAAATTTTTAAAAGAAGAAGCCTTTTCTCATTCTTGCCACAAATCAGTGTTATTAAACATATCAAGTCAAGAATTTAGGAATCATCAGCTCTTCTTTTATATCAATGGGAATAAATTTATGAGCAACAAAAATAGTCAAAAATTGGGGAACATGTCTGTTGGAATGCCAATCACCTGTACTGCCTAAGTGAGGAAACACAATATATTTCTCCCCAATTTTAACACCTTCCCCTCTTCAAGAGGGAAGAGAGCCAACAAGTGAATACTTAGATAAGTAACAGAAGGTGGCTCCCCCTCCAGGAATGGAGAAAGGGAAAAAGAAGGTGTCAAGGACTCACTGTGTAGGTGACTCACCAAACTACTCCACAATTAGCTACTTCCATTGCTGCTGCTTGTAGCTCCTGATTGCCAACATCTGAAACAACAACCCACAAGAGTCCCAAGGAGAAGAGAGAGGAAGGTGCCCAAGGACCAGACACCTCCCTCTGACCCTCAGTCTGGCTCTGCTCCTCCTTGTGGCTCCACAAGGAGGTTTCTCTGTGTCCTTTTCCTTCCCAATGCCATTTTTCAATCCCAAATTCAAAATATCCAGGGTTCTGTGGAATCTATGTAAAAGTCTGATAGGATGCCATGGTTATTTCAGGTGCCCTGAATCTCCTTTGCAATGCTCACTAAACTGACAAGTGGGGAGGGGCCCATAGATATACATCAGTGACTACACTGACCCCCACAACTCTGGTATCCTAATGAGGTTTTGGAGTGTCTAGTCTCTGCCATTGGCTCAAGCCTTCATTGGTTGTGTTTCCCTGACCACATTAACAGTCAGATTAGCTTTTATAAAGGAATATTTACTTCAACCCAACTCTGGTAGATCATCTCTGCCTCTGTTGCAGAGAGGAGGGAAATTAGGTTCACATTTTAACTCAATTCCTATATGGCACAGTCCCACAAAGTTCCAGGTCCAAAGTCCCCTTGGCTTGTATCCTGGCACATTGATTCCTCCAGGCTTCTGTGATGGGTTGGCAGCAACAGCTGGCCTGGAATCCTGGCTCCAAGGTCTGCCTGGTTTAAGTTCCTAGGTCTGGGATTCTAGTATCATGCATAGAACTGAAAAGGATGAACCCAACTACCGCAAACACCAAGTCTGATTCTTAGGGCCACAAAGCCTAAAGGTTGGGGAGATAGTGGACCTTCCTCCTCCCCATACTCAGCTGTTTGTATGTGTAGGAGAGACAGAGAGACAGACCAAGACAGAGAGACAGAGACAGAGAATTCTCAAGTCTTGTGGTTTTACAGATGAATACAGTTCTGGCTGCTCCCACTCATGTGGCTGAGGAACACAGAATGTGTTCTCTGAGAAGCAGTCCTGGCATCTCTCACGTGGGTGTCTCCATCATTCATGACCTAGGCATGGACCAGGTCCCATATGTAACATTTGTAACAGGAGACTGGCCAGTGAGAGCCCAGCTCCTAGGAGCCGGCACAGTGTGCTTAGACTAATGCAATTCATCCATATGGTCTGCAAAGCATATGCAGGTACTCTTGTAACTATTTCTGATTCACTTACCATGTGGTGAGGAAAAGTATTTAAGGTTTTGAGCTAGTCGGTCAATAGATATGTATTAAGTGCCTACTATATGCCAGGCACTGTGCTAAATGCTAACTATAGAAAAAAGAGGCAACAGAGAGTCCTTGCCCTCAAGGAGTTCATACTCTAAAGAGGGACACAATAAGCAAACAAATACATGCAAACAAGTTATATACAGAATGAAAAGGAAATAGTTAATATATGCAGAATTAAGATAATAATTAAAAGAGGGAAGGCACTAGAAACCAGGGGAGTTTGGAAAGACTTCCTGTAGAAGATGGGATTTTAGATGGGACCTGAAGGAAGACTGGGAGATCAATAGGTGGAGATGAGACCCTGATGACTCAACCTTGTCCTCTGGTTGCATTTGAGTGAGGAAGCAATATTGCTATAAGCTTCTGGGTGGGAACAGTACCCCTATTCTCCCCACCCAGACTGACATGAAATCATAACCACATGGCCCAGCTGGTATTTCTTGTCCCCATTGCATCTACTCTTTTCTACCCTCGATGAAGGAAAACCCAAGATATAATGGACTAGGACTTTGTAAGCAGCTCTACAGAAGAGGCACCAACAGCTGGAGGCACCAGGAATACAGTCAGGCGATCCATTCCCAGGAGGTGACTTTGAACTGAACTTGGAAGGAAATTATGGGTTGACTGAAATCAGCTGACTGGAAGGTACAGAGAATATATGATGTCACTATTTTGAACGTTTGTTGATTTTTTAAAAATCACTTGACCTTGTAGAGCAAAATACAGCCCTAAAGTGTTCTCTTTCCATGAGTAATCTCTTGTGTTCATGTTAATAACATTGCTTGATGGGCAGCAAGGTGGTTCAGTGGATAGAGAGCCAAAGGAGGTCCTGGGCTCAAATGTGACTTCAGACACTTCCTAGTTGTGTGACTCTGGGGAAGTCACTTAACCCTAATTGCCTAACCCTTACCACCCTTCTGCCTTAGGACTGACACTTAATATCAATTCTAAGACAAGGTAAGGGTTTAAAAATAATCATAAGATCATTTGATAAATGATAAAATGACCGACATAATTGATATCAGCAACCCTCTGATTATCACTGTCCAGCATGAATGTTCCCCAAAGGCTCTTACCATTGTCATGAAGGATGTCTTCTGCAGAGTCAAAATAGAAAAAAAAAATACTTTAAGGATAGTGAGCTATTTGAGATGCTCCTATTTGTGGTGCTGATTCCATCAAGCTCTAGAATGCCAGAGTCAAAAGAAATTGACTTAACAATCCATACAAGAAAAACCAAAAGAAAGAAGAAATGTTTATTGTTCAGACTGTGACATGCAGTTGAATGGGTAGCCCACTGAATGGGTAATCCATCGGTACATATATCCTTGAACAGGTGTTGCAGATGGACAATGACTAAGCAATTCCCTATGTGGAAGAAGCCAGGGAGCTTGCTTTCATGAGAATCATGAACGCTTTGGAAAGACTTTGGAAATGCATAGACATTCTTTAACTGGTCCCAGTTGGCTAACCACATCATGAAAAGAAGCCCCTGTGACCGACTGCAGATGTGGAACTAGAACTGGGTGTATCTTCAAATGGCCTTTTTAAGCCCGGGTCTCTTTCTCTCGGTTGGGTAGACTTCTGCTCTTGGTTTGACTTCTTTACTGATGGCATCTAGTGAGAGACACTAACATAAGGGGGAAAGCCTTTGGCTCTCAATCTCAGAGTCTGAAATGTGCCTCTATGAACATGGATCTCAGTTCTATGTAATTAGGATTTGCTTCCCAGGAACTCTATTTCCCAGCATCCCATGTTCCTTCTCATCTTACCTGCTAAGTAGGGAGGATATAAGCTTTGTGTAGCTCTGCCCTCTTTTCCCCTGATCACGGCTGGGAAAACTGGCTTTACTCAGGCTTTTACTTTTGCCCTTTTATTTTTTCTACTTCGATTGATTATTAATAAATCTTATAAAATATAATACTTGGAGTTATTGGATGTTCATTTCAATCTTACAGTTCTTTGCCATAAAGATAATAGGGCCTATCACCTTATGAATTTCTAAAGATCAGGAGATGCATGTAAATCAAAGCATGCCATTCTTCACTTTATTTCTTCCATGAATTTTCCACCTGGGTAAATGTTATGTGTCTTCTTTGACAATATGATGAACGTGGAAATATGTATTACATAATAACACATATGTAACCTATGTCATATTACCTGATGAAATATGAAGTTGAGAGGTGGAGGGGAGAACATGGAGCACAAAATGTCAGAAAATAATTATTGAAAATTGTACCAACGTGTAATCTGAAAAATAAAAGATCAAAAGAGTAAGTCATCTAAGCATTTAGTGGATGAGTTTTTGACAGGTTTTTAAACCAGTCAAATGCCCTGAGAATCAAGGACGATTCAGCAGAATTGGGACAAGGACTTGTCTCATCTGGATATGAACATTGTTGGGAATCAATGCTATACAGAAATTGTTGTATGGGGGGCAGCTGGGTGGCTGAGTAGATTGAGAGCCAGGCCCAGAGATGGAAGGTCCTAGGTTCAAATCTGACCTCACACACTTCCTAGCTGTGTAACCCTGGGCAAGTCAGTTGACCCCCATTGCCTAGCCCTTACCACTCTTCTGCCTTAGAACCAATACTGTGTATTG
>NC_058130.1:705347733-705403454 GCF_016433145.1 Gracilinanus agilis
CTGGGGTGGGGTGGGGGGGCAGGGCTTGCTAAAGGGGGGTGGGGCTAGGGCCTCACGTGGTGATGCCAATGCAGGCTGTGGGGCTCCCACTCCTGCTTAGAGCACTATTTTTAGGACTTTACTGCAGTCAGAGGCTGAGACTACAGAGCCCCTCTTTCCTCCTTTCCCATCCCCCATCTCCCCAAGTCCAGGTGATGGGGCAGGGTAAGGTAGTCAGTATCTAGCCCACAGGTCAGTGTACAGCTGTGGGGATTGGTGTTTAGGTGCCACGGCTGGAAATTAGGGTGCAAGTGGCTGATGAGAGTCAAAAGGTAAGTGCGTGTGTAGGGGGTACATTCCAAGGGGGTGACAGTAAGGGAAAGATGTTCATCTCTGGGGGAGAGAGTAAGAATAATTATTCTCCTGGGAGAAAGGTTTGGGGGAGAGAAGATTGGGGATAGGGAGGTTTCTGAATGACAGGATTAGTGTTATTCCCCTGAATAATCCCTCCCTTCCTCCCATCTTTCTGCAGGTGGCCATGTCTGGGGAAGGCCCAGAGCCTCGGGGTTCTGGGGATGACAGCTCCAGTGGGAGCAGCAGTTCCCCCAACCCTGGGGATACTCTGCCCTGGAATCTTGGGAAAACTCAAAGGAGCCGACGAAGTGGAGGTGGCTCTGCTGGTAATGGTGGTGTCCTGGATCCTGCTGAGCGGGCAGTCATCAGAATCGCAGGTACAGAGATCTGAGGACGTTATTGTATTTCTGGTCTATCGGTGCCTGGGGTTACCCCATCATTAGTGTTGGTCTAAGGTTCATTTCATTGTAGATATGACAGTGTCTGGGGAGTCGTCCCATTGTAGGTATGGGGATGTCTTGGTTATCTCATCAGAAGTACCAGGATATTGAGTTATCTTATCAGAAGTATGGAGGAATCATTTTACCAGAGGTATAGGGGTACCATCACAGTATATGGGGCATTCTGGGAGATCATTTCATCATAGGTATGGAGGTCCTTGAGATTTTCTTTCACAGTTTTGGGTATACCTGGAGTTGCCCATCACATGTAGTGATGAAAGATGATGCCACAATGATAGTCTATTTATTGTAAGTATGGGTTCACAGGGTAGAAGTAGAGGGGTCTCAGCTCCTTGGTAGATACCGTCAGAGAAGGTGGCATTGTATAGCATAAAGAGCCCTAGATTTTAAATCAGGACACCTGGGTTTAAATCCTAGCTCTGATACTTTGTTAGCCTCAGCAAATGGCTTCATCTCTCATCCTGTTTCCCATCTGGAAAATGTTATCTCTGGGCAACCTTTGTGCTAACTTACTTCATTCATTCAATTCAACACACATTAACTAAGTGCCTACTGTATACCAGGATCCTAGGCATCCCAAACTCAACACATCCCAAATTGGGCTCATTTTCTTTATCCCCAAGCCTACCCCTCTTTTGAATTTCCCTATTACCATCAAGTAATATTGCCTATTACTATCATCCTTCCAATCATTCATGTTTAGAACTTTAATGTCATCCTCGGTTCCTCACTCTCACTCACCACCACCCCTATATCCATTAAGTTGCCAAGTAGTACACTATCTACATTTACAGCATCTTTCACATATATTCCCTCCTCTATATTCACATAGAAATTAATCTAGTTTGGACCTTCATCACTTCTCATCTGGTCTATTTCACTGGGCTCCTATTTGGTTTCCCTGCCTAAAGCTTCCCACTCCAATCAATCTTCCACAGAGCCACCCACGTGACCTTCCTAAAGCACAGTTTGACCATGTTACTCCCCTGCTCAATAAACTCCAGTGGCTTCCTATTGCCTTTAGGATCAAATAGAAAACCCTCTATTTGATATTTAAATCTTTTCACCAGCTGGTCCCTTTCTACCTAACCAGTTTTTTTCCTATATCATTCTCCTCATATCTGAAATCCAGCCACATTGTCCTATTCTATTTTCCCCACACTGCACTGGATGTCCCTTGTGCCTAGAATGTACCTTCTTCTCACTTCTGCCTCTTGAAATTCTTGGGTTCTTTCAAGACTCAGCTCAGGCACCTTCTTCTATAGGATATCTTTCCTGCTCCCTTTAGCTGTGAGTATGCTCCCTTCACAAATTACCATGAATTCATTATACATGTTCATGAGTATATATTCATCACACACACACACACACACACACACACACACACACACACACACACACACACACACACACACAGAGTATAGTTGGTGTAGTGGATAGAGCCCTCACTGGACAGTTAGTTAAGAAGATCCAGTCTTTAAATCCAGTATTAGACACTTAACAGCTTTATTAACTTGGGCAAGTCACTTAACCACTGCCTCAATTTCCTCATTTGTAAATGTGGATAATAAGCACCTACTTCCTAGGGTTATTGTGAGGATCAAATGAGATAATATTTATAAAGTGCTTTGCAAAATTTAAAGTTCTATGTATTTATATATGCTGTCTCATTAGAAGTCCAGAGTGAGCACTGTTGACCTTTTGTCTTTGTATCTACCACACAAAAAGCCATGTATCAATCCATTCTTTATTGATTGATTGCTAGGGGCTGGGAGATTTTGTTCTGTCATTTTCAGCCATGTCTGATTCTTTGTGACCCCATTTGGAGTTTTCCTGGCAAAGATATTGGGGTGGTTTCCCATATCCTTCTTGGCTCATTTTAAAGATGAGGAAACCAGGTTAAGTGACTTACCCAGGATCACACAGCTAGTATCCAAGGCCACATTTGAACTGAGGTCTCTTGACTTCAGACCTGATGCTCTATCTACTGTGCCACTTAACTGCCCCTGCTAGAAAATACAAAACCAAAAACAGAACATTCTCAGCTTTGAAGAATATTATATTCTACTTAGAGAAATTTAACATGTTGATGTTGCTCAGTCATATGTCTCTGTGACACCATTTTGGGGTTTTCTTGGCAAAGATAGTTGCTATTTCATTCTTCAGCTCATTTTACAGATGAGGAATTGAGGCAAACAGGGTTAAGTGACTTGCCTAGGATCACATAGCTAGAATGTGTCTGTGGCCAAATTTGAACTCAGGAAGAGGAATCTCCCTGATTCCAAGCTCAATATCCTGTCCATTGTGCCACCTAGGATTCAACATACATACATACATACATATGTATATATATATGTATATATATATATATATACATATACATGAAATACAGACAAAGTAAATACAGGAATAGGAAAAGCACTAACAACTGGGGAGACCAGGAAAGGTCTCCTGAGTTGAGCCTTTGAGAGAGCTAGGGGTTCTAAGAAGTAAGAAGAAGGCTTATAAGGAAAAGACCTTGGCAAAACTTCCTAAGAGAAATGAGTTATTATCAAGGTGTGAGTATGTAGGAGGAATAATTGGGGATACTTTTTGAAGAGTCTGGACCCCAAACTATTTCATAGGATTTGTGGGGCAATGTTAGGACAAGAGTTTATTCCTCAGCTAGTCTCCTTGGCAAGGTCATGGTTTTGCTTTTCACTGGTCTAGGAAGAAGTAGGTCACTGACCTGGCATCAGGGGCTTATTCAATCTGCAGGTTTGCTAGTGAGGGAAAGGAGAAATGGGGAAAACACAGGCGCCTAAGACTAGACTAGGCAGAGGTACAGCCTTGGTCTTGGCTTGTCATCCTATTTTCCCAGAGACTGTGACCACATGCATGGAGAGGTTTGAGTCCTGGAAAGGAGAGGGTCGTGAGGGTCTCACATGGCTGATGAGGCTGAAGCCGGGAGGTCAGAGGGGGAGGTGTCAGCAAGGGAAGGACTGCCAGGAAGTCTGAAAGTCCCCGGTCCTCACTCCCCGCCTCCGCCCCCGCCCTCACCCCCACTCCTGTCCTGGGAAAAAGCTCTTTACCCTTTCCTTTCTGGTAGGCAGGAGTCCTGACTCCCAACTCTGTCACTCCAGAGCAGTGAGGCTGAGTGATTGCGAGCCAGGATTCCCTGCCTGGAGTCCCGGTCGGTGTTAGGGGCTTGGGTCGGCTTGTCGGGTGTCCGGTGTCTGCCCCGCCTCCAGACTCTGCCTCCCTTCCCCCTACCCCAGCCCGTGGGGCATCCTGGGTGCCGGGGGCGGAGCTCGGGGGCGAAATTCCCCCCCTCCCCGAGGTGACACTGAGTCCCCTCCCTCGCTGCCTCCGGCGGCTCCTTTAAGAGACCGAACGGGCTGGACTAAGGGACAGAGCCGGGCCGGGCTGGGGCCGAGCTGTACAGGACTGAGAGATCGTCCTCCTCCTACTCCACCTCCCTTAGTCCCATTCTGCCATGGCCGACTACGGGCTGCCCCCCGAGCCAGAGGAACAGGACTTCATCCAAGCCTATGAGGAGGTGCGGGAGAGGTACAAAGGTAGGGCTGGACACTCGGACCCCTCCGGACACACCCCTTCAGACAGTCTGACCACCTCGGTACACTGACCCACCTGGACCAACCTGCCATTCTGACCCTTCCAGTCAGACTGACCACCCTGACCCTTCTGGACACAATGACCACCCTGGCAGGCTGATCCTTTAGGACAAACTGATTACGCTGACCCTAATGGACTATTCAGATTCTTTGACCCTTCTGGACAGACTAACTACCCTGGCACACTGACCTTTATGGACCACACCGAGATACAGCGGGCTAAGGAGACTGAAATTAGCTCTGTTCACTGACCCTCAGGGCAGACAACCCACTCAGGACACACTGACCATGTAGGAAGGGTCACCCTCACGAAAGCACGGACCTACCCGAACACACTGACTATTAATAACGGGCAGTGACCAGTGGAGAAACTCAGAATAGGCTGACCCTTTTGGACAGTAAGCCCTCTTCCCAGACACAAGGACCATCCCAGATATGCTAACTGCTCGGCCACACTAATCAGTTTGCTATGCCCTCGAAGTTCCCCAGCCCCACGACCAAGAAACTGGGATCTCGGGGCTCGGAGGACTTGCTAGCAGGGAGGGAAAGAAGAGTACTAGAAGGGCTTGGCTCCGCGCAGCAGGTCATTCCCATAATAGGACATGAGAGCGCTGCCGCCAGGCTAGGGGTGGGGAGGGGGTGCCGTCTGAGCGCGCGAGGAGGGGGAAGAGAGTCAGGGTCCAGGCTTGGAAGCCAGGACCTCCTGCGGGCCAGGTCAGTGTCTCGGGCTCGGGGTTCAGTGCCTGTCCTGCCTGTCCAGCCACAGACACGTGGGACACAGGCTGGGGGGCGGGGTCATGGTCGGACCAAGTGGGGCTGGGGGAGGGGGGTAGTGAGCGGCACCTCTTGTGGAAGACTCGGGAATTCCGGACCCTTAGTCCCTTTGAGGGTAGAGGCTGGGGAAGATTGGTAGGAAGAAGGGGGCGGGGGTTCTCTAAATTGTCCAGTTTGCCTATCTGCTTTGGGCCAGCTCACTGGCCGCACTCCATCCTCCTCCTTCCCTCCCGCCTACTTTCCCACCCTCCGGGTGTGTGCGCGTAGCTCACATAGTTACTGTCTCTCCTCACCTCCCAAACTAGCTCCTGTCCCTCCCGCCCCCGGCCTGGCCCTGCTCGGCACCCCCTGGCCCCCTTCCCCCACTTTGTGATGACTACCCTCGCCTCCTCCGCACCTGCTCCCTCTTTCCATTCCCTCCCCCGCTGAGTCTTCTCAGGGGCTTAATACACGATTATTGAGTTGCGTTGGCTCTTCCTCCCTGTTTTTCACCTTCTCCCACACCACCACCCGCTCTCCAAGAAGCTGATCCCCTCCCCACCACACCCATAACCCACTGGGGTGGTCCTATCAATCAATATTCCCTCCTCAACTTCCCCAAACGTTTAATATTTTAGATCTTTGCTGTGAGTAAGCACAGTATCCCTGCTCTTGTCCTTTCCTGAGGTTAGGACCCTTGTTTTAATTCAGTTCAGTTCAAAGAACATTTATTAAGCTCTTAATGTGTGCAAGTAACTGTGACAGGCTCTGGAGATACAAAGTCAAAAAGAAAAAATGGAGGCATCGGGGTGCTCAGTAGATTGAAAGCCAGGCCCAGAGACCAGAGGTCCTAGGTTTAAATCTGGCCTCACACACATCCTAGCTGTATGACCCTGGGCAAGTCACTTAACCCCCATTGCCCAGCCCTTACCACTCTTCTGACAGAAGGTAAGGGTTTGTTTAAAAAAAAAAAAAAGAAAAGAAAACAACTTTGTTAGTAAGGAGCCCACCGTAGGTCTATTGGAATAAATAGGTGTCACAGATTGGAGGGGCTGGCCTTGGCATCAGGAAAACCTGGGTTGAATCCTGCCTTTTTCACTTAGCTACCCTGACCAAGGGCAAATCACTTAACCTCTCAGCGCCTCAGGAAGTTCTCTAAGACCATAAGTGATAAGATCTCAGGTTTAGACTAACACAAAGCCCATAAACCTCAGAGTTCCCCGAGAACTAGAGATTACCTGGTCTGGGTGGTTCCAGACCTTGTCTGGAAGCATGCATACCCTCTTTTAAAGTAAAACAATTTCACAGATCCACCCCCATCATAATTTATCAGCATTTGTTGACTAAGAGAAAAAAACTACTATGAACTTTAAAATGCTATTAAAGGAATTTATGTTAATTCATCACTGCAAGAACATATATGGGAAAGGCAGTGACATATTCAGGACATTAAGGGCAGTGGGTGGTGCAGTGGATAGAGGGCCTAGAGTTAGGAAGACTCGAATTCAAATCCAGTCTCAGATACTTACTAGCCCAGTGACCTTAAAGAAGTCACTTAACAGTTTCAGTTTCCTCAAGTACAGAATGGGAATAATAATAGCATTTATATCCACAGGGTTGTGAGGATCAAATGAGATAATAAGTATAAAGTGTGTCATTTCCTTCTGAGATGCTGCACCCTTCTGGTTTTGTTCATTCACTAGTTTCTCCCTCTTCTTTTTCTTGTTCCTCTCAAATGAGGGTATTTCCCCAAGGGTTGGTATTTTGCTGTCTTCACTTTTATGATATGTACTTCCTCAGATATCTCATTCTCTCCCACAGCTTCAACTGCCTACCACCTCTCTACAGGTTACCCTTAAATCAAATCCATCCCTCTAGTCTTGATCTTTTTTCTAAGCTTCATATAGAAATTTCCACTGCCTGTTGAACATCTCTACTGGTACCTTAAATTCAACATGTCCCAAACTGAGTCAGTATCTTTTTTCGTAAACCTACTTCTCTCCCTGACTTCACCATTATCTTAAATCTTCTGTGGTACCACCATTTATTCATCCTAAGAGTCCAAACTTTGGAGTCATCTCTGATTTTTTTTTCCTCTCCCTCACCACTTCTATCAACTCAATTACTAAATCCTGCCAATTCTATCTTTGTAGTATCTCCCAAGTCTATCCTCTTCTTATCTGATAACACTTTACTGAATTTCTTAATCTCTTATCTGGATGACTGAAATAGCCTCCTAAATGGTCTTTTTGCCTCCACTTTCTGCCTTTTTCAATCCATCCTTCCTACTGTCACCAGACGAATTAACCTTTGTATCATGGGTCTTAGAAGTAGAAAGAACATTAGAGATCTAGTTTACACAAAAGAGGAAGCTTCTTGGCCTCTGCCCAAAGATGTTAAATGTCTTGCCGAGGATCATACTGTCATAAGTGGCAGACACTAGCTCCTCTCACTCCAAACCCCATGCTATTTCTACTATTTTTGTTGTTATTGTTCAGTTTGTCCTATTCTTCAGGACTCCATTTGGGGGACTTCTTGGCAACGATACTGGAATAGTTCGCCATTTCCTTCTCCCACTCATTTTACAGATGAGGAAACTGAGGCAAACCAGATTAATCAATTTGCCTAGGGTCACACAGCTAGTAAGTATCTGAGGTCAGATTTGAATTTAGGTCTTCCTGACTCCGGGTCCTCCTTTCCACCTAGCCATATTTCCACTATGTTTCTCTACAATATAAATCTGGTCCAATCACTCCTCTGTTCCAAAGTCATCTTCTTCAGTGTTCTTATGTTCCCTGAATAAAGTTCAAGGTTTTCCGACTGACATTCAAAGCCCTACCTGATCTGGTGCCAGTTTCCCTTTCCAGAGTTATCTCAAGCTAATCTGCTCAGTGTTTTCTATTAATTATCTAGCTAAACTCGATAACTCATCCTCCTCCCCCTGGCTGCCCCCCTCTCTCCCAGGCTTTTCCTGTGTCTGCCTTTGTTTGTATAATTCCTTGGGTCTGGAATGTCCTCCCTCCCCCTTCTTGCCATGGATTCCAACCCAGCCTTTAAAGGCCAATTCATGTGCACCTTCTCTTGAAGCCTTCCCCGAACCTCCCAATTGGTAATGATCTTGTTTCCTAGAACCTCCCATAATGGCCTTCTGCTTGTATGTCTCTAATGCACTTATCCGGCGGTGCTGTGTCTCATGCTTCTGAGTCCCAGCAGTGTGAGCACGAGCCCTGGCTTACTGAAACTTTGTAACCTTCTTGGTGCCCAGCAGAATGCTCTGGACACAGGAGCCATTTTTTTTTCTTTTTCTTTTAAAACTTGTACTTTCTGCCTTAGAAACAACCCTAAGACAGAAGGGCAAGGGCAAGGGCTAGACAGTTGAGGTTAAGTGACTTGCCCAGGGTCACACAGCTAGGAAGTGTCTGATACCAGGTCCTCCTGACTTCAGGTTTGGTGCTCTATCCACTGTACTACCTAGCCGCCTCTCACAGGAAGCATTTTATAAATGAATGTATGTTGAACTGAATTAACTGGAATTCATAATCATGTAATAGGGTGGCAAGGTGTACTCTAGTATAGAATAAATGCTGTACAGCAGGGGCACAATGTGGGCCTAGAGGATAGAGGGCTAGTCTTAAAAGTCTCAGCTCTGGCACATACTTACCATGAGATCGTGAGCAAATCTTTGGATCCCTCGGGGCCCCAGGAAACTAAGACATTATGCTGGATAATAGGTGAAGACCTGCACCAGCTCCCTGGAGCTCTGGATTCTGCTGAAATCACAAGTCTGGATCAGCCCCATCCCTTCCTCCAAAAAAGATGCAGTGTAGAGAAGGATGCAAACATGAGAAGGGGCTTAGTGTTGTGGGAGGTTCATGACAGCCATTTGGATCCTCTCTGGGCCAAGCCTGCCAGTGCTCAGATTCTTGCACTCAGCTCTGGGTCTCCAAGGTTTTCTGGCTTTGAGAATGATGGTGTTATTGACAGAACAGAAGGGAGTCAAAGTTCCTGAGTGGCCCCTGGACCCCAGGTCCTTGCCCATGGGCAGGAGCCGCTCTTGTCCAGCCACCTAATTATTTCCAGCAGCTTTGTTCGGTCCCTGATTGGGCTAGAGGAGAAGGGATGGAGGGGCCTCATTTCCAGTCCAGCCCTGAGTACTCCAAGGATCCTTTCCCTCTATTCCTACTCCAAGTCCTAAAGCCTGTATTTGGTACTTGCCTCTCAGCTCTTCCTGGACATATTAACCATTCCCCACTTGGTCTTCAACAAACTGCCCCTTAAGTAATGCTAGGACTGGGCTCAGAAAATGAAGTATGAATGGCTCCTGGTCCCTGATGATGATGATGATGATGATGATGATGATGATCCAAAGCACTTTTACAAATATGATTTCATTTGATCCTTACAGAAACCTCAGCAAGAAAAGTGCTATTACTATCCCCATTGTATGGATGAAGAAACTGAGGTTACCTGACTTGCCCAGAATCACACAACTAGGAACCATCCGAGGCTGAGTTTGGACTCGGGTCTCCTTGATAGAGTCCAGTGCTCTATCCACGGGGCCACCAAGACTGGTAGAGCTAGGGAACTTGGAAGAGTTCTCAACTAATCAACAGAAACTTCCCATGATGCATCTAGGCAATCAATGAAGCAAGCATTTATTATTCACTTAATGTGTGCCAAAGACTGCCCTGGGGGAAGGGATACACAGAAATAAAATTGGACTAGTCTTTGCATCCTAGGAGTTTTCTAAGTCCTCTGGTGGTAGAGACAACATTATATGTACTTTATATATATATATATATATATATAAGATTGTGTAATGCATATGCAAAATAAATAGAAGATAACTTTATGGGGAAGGCACTAGCAACTGGGAGATGGGGTTGGTGGCTGAGAGGGAATGGGTCATGAAAGGCATCATGAAGAAGGTGGTGCTTAGGCTAGGCTTGGAAGAAGACCAGGGCTCTTAAGAAAGAGGGGAAGGATAGAGTTCATTCCAGGCACAGGGGAAAGCCGTTGCAAAGGTACCAAAAACCAGAGAGTCAGGCTAAGCTCAGGTCTGGGGAGAGGAAGAGGCATGAGATGAGGCCCCTGTCCTGTCTTTCCCTGCCCCAGACTGCCCTGCCCTCCAGAGCTCACTGTGTACTTAGGAAATCTCAGTTCAGTTCAATTCTTCATTGTCAAAGGAGTTCATTAGAACCAAAAGAAACCTTCTAGGCCAACCTCTTCAGTTTTCAGGAAAACTGAGGCCCAGAGGCAGGCAGCTAAGTGGCCCTAGGCCAGGAGTCATGAAGACCTGAGTTCAAATTCAGCCTCAAGCACTTATTAGTTGTGTAACCTTGGGCAAGTCATTTAACCTGTTGCCTCCCCCCCCAGGTTTCTTTAACTATCAAAAGGGGATAATAATAATACTTGCCTTCCAGGGTTCCTGGAAGTTCTAATGGGATTATATTTGCTAAGAGTTTAGCACAGGGGCAGTTAGGTGGCTCAGTGGATTGAGCCAGCCCCAAAGATGTATAATAATGAAAGTAAAATATTAAATGTAATATTCATTTCTAAAAAAGATTGTGGTTGTCTTCTATAAAATTAACTCTCAAGTCATGAGTCTATTAGTAGCTCTTAACAATTAAGTTTTAATCAAAATGGAGATAAAGTAAAAAGAGGGAAGTGTAGGAAGGAGACAGAAAATATCACCTAGCTGAAATACCTTAAGCCAAATCAGGAAGCCGAAATTCCAAGCCTGCCAAGCCGCCAAAGCCCGCAAAAGCCCTGTCATGGACAGGAGGTACCAGAGCTCCCATTCCTGATCATATTCCACCAAAACACCAATCCTGAGAGCCCTCCATGTCCCACACCACACCTTTTTCTTTCCATCACCCTCTGTCACGCAATGTATGTACATAAAATGGGATGCAGGGGAGGATGAGCCTGGGGAGTGGATTCTATCTACACAGATGGGAAGTCCTGGGTTCAAATCTAATCCCAGATACTTTCTAATTATGTGTCCCTGGGCAAATCACCTAACCCCGTTGCCTAGCCCTTACTGCTCTTCTTCCTTGGAACCAATCCACAGTATTGATTCTAAGAAGGAAGGTAAGAGTTAAAAAAAAAGAGTTTAGTACAGTACCTGGCACATAGCTTAATAAGTGCTTGTCCCTTGTTTCCTTGGGTCAAGATTAGAGAAGTAAGATATAGCAGAAATTGGATTTGAATTCCCGGAGAGGGTTCTTCCATTATATTTTATAGCCTGATCATTTCAGGTACCTGTTGTATTTCAGGCATCGTGCTTGACGCTAGGGCTACAAATTAAGCCATGTCAAAGACTGTCTTGAAGATGGTTACAACCTAACAGGGAGAGGATAAGACATGGATGCAAATATCTATAGTATAGATTTGAAAGTATTAAGTGTATCAAGTAAGTTCCTATTTGTAAAATGTATAGCACTGCCTGGCACATAGTAGGCTCTTGTTTCCTTCTCCTCCATCCCCTTAGAAATTGGCACCTAGATAACACAGTGGACAGAGAGCCAGACCTGGATCCAGGCAGTCCTGAGTTCAAATGTGACCTCAGACACTTCCTAGCTGTGTGACCCTGAGCAAGTCACTTAACTGTGATTGCTTACCCTTACCACTCTTCTGCCTTAGAATTGATACTGAGATAGAAGGTAAGAGTTACAAAAATAAATAAATACATAAAAACTGGCAGCTAGAGGATACAATGAATAGATGCTGAATTTGGAGTCAGGAAGACCTCCTGTTTTAACCTTTCCTGACTCAGTTTCCTCATCCATAGAGCGGGAGTAATAATAATACCTTCTCAGCATTGTCATGAGACTCAAATAAGATCTTTTTAAGGTGCTTCCCCAATCTGAAAGCACTCTATGTAAATGCTAGCTATTATTGTTAGGCTTTTTCTGCTTGACCTTGGAAATCGTGCGGTGTTATAGGGAGAGGGCTACATTTGGAGCCAGGAAAGGGTTTCAAATCTGGATTGTACTTGATTTCTACTCATGGGAACATAGACAAGCCCTTTCTGGCTGCAGAGGGTTGAGGGAAGGCATAGGAGAACGAATGACAGCTGACTCGGTGTCACTTTCTTTGTAAGAAGGGAAGATTTTTCCATGAGCAGAAATAAGGAGGAAATACATTCCAGATACAGGCGAGTGCCTTAAGGTGGGGGAGGGACTGAAAAACAAAGATTATGGAGTAAAGTAGTGGTCAGAATTATAGCTCTCTTTTTTATAGCATATGCTGGGCACTGTGCTAAGTTCTCTACAAATACTGTATTATCTCATTTGATTTTCACAACAATGCTGTGAGGTAGCTACTATTATTATCCCCATTTTACAGAAGAGGAAAAAAAGTGGTTAAGAAAGTGGCCCAGAGTCACATAGCTAATAAGTGTCTAAGGCTGTATTTGAACTCAGCTCTTCCTGACTCCAGGCCTGGTACTCTATCCACTGTGCCACCTAGTTGTCCCTCCCCTTATATAATGAGGAGGAAGAGGAGCACTGGCAGTATTCATTTAGCACTTTAAAGTTTGCAAGACACTTTACATACCAGTTTGTTTGATCTTTACGGCAGCCTCAGGAGATGGGTACTATCTGTATCCCCATTTTACAGCTGAGGAAATTGAAGCTGAGAAATGTTAAATGAGTTAACTGCCCTGATTGGACAGAATTGACTAGGTAGAGTAGTGAAGGTGAACCCTTTAGAGATGGAGTGCTGGACCCTGCCCCCACCCCACCCCACCTAGTGCCACACCCCTCCCCCCACTAAGTGCCAGGTGTGCTCCCCACCCTTACCCCACATAGGGCAGGGAAGAAGCATTCCCATTGGGCTGATGAGTAGAAGGGGGTGTGAAGTGAGGAATGAGTGAAGAGTGAGTATAGAGTATAGAGAGTGTAGAGAGGAGAAGGGGAGTGGCCTAAGTGCTCTGCTCCCCTCCACCTCTGCCACCTGTGAGCTGCCCATTGGGCTGCTGGGCAGAGGGGTGGGGGATGTGAAAAAATATCATCAGGCATGGTGGAGAAGGGGAGGGGAGCGGCTCTGCCTGAGTCCCTCTGGTGGAGAGGGGGCAGTGCAGCCACATACCTACAGAGAACACTCTTCATGCTATCTTTGGCACCCATGCCATAGGTTCGCCATCACGACTGAGGCAGGATTTGAATACAGGTCTTCCAATTCCAAGTCCAGTTCTCTGTCCACTGTAGAAGTAGCATATAGGGCTAGAAGGGTAGTTTTGCGACAGAATGCAGAGGATATAAATGCAGGAATGAAGAGTTTATATTTTATCTTACTGTAGACAATGGAGATCCACTGACAGTATCTGAGTAGGTCAATGACTTTGAATTTGCACACAAAGCAGAATGAAAGGGGAAGAGATTTAGGGTCAGGGAGCTCAGGAGAGTGTTCCAAGCCCAAGAAATGAAGACTTGAACTAGGTATGAAATAGCAGGAATTGTGAGACAAGGAACAAATGGCATTGTGAAGACAGGCTCTATAGGACTTGGCTGATAAGTTGGAGTTGATAGGGGTGAGGAAGAAGGAAGAATCAAGGGGATGCCAAGGTTTTGAGTCTGATTGGCTATACTTAGTGACAAGAATAAAGGAAGTTAGGAGGAGAGTGAGACTGTTGAGGGAGGAAGCTGATGAGTTCATTTGGGGACAGGCTGAATCTGAGGTTCCTGCAGGACATCCAAGTAGAGATATAGAGCAAACTCTTAGAGATACAGGGCAAGAGCTCAGGGGAAGAAGTTGGGCCTGGAGCAATAGATTTTGATTCAATTTTACAGACATTTATTAAATACCTACTATATGTAGAGTACTATATAAGATCCTGAGAGAGATACAAAGTTTAGACACACAAAAACAAGTAACAGTAATCCAAAATAATACGGGACAAGAAGTAGATCTTTCAGGATTGTAAAACTAATTTCTATATGAGATCCAAGAGGGTCTGTCATTATCACCTGGGGAGATCAGGAAAGGCTCTATGAAAAAGATGATGATTGAAATGGGTTTTAAAGAATGGGATGCAGATGTAGAGGTAAGAGGTCTTGGATTCAAATCTAGTCTCAGACACTTCCTAGCGGTGTGACCCTGGACACAACCCTCATTGCCTAGTCCTTACTGCTCTTCTGCCTTGGAATCAATATGCAGTGTTGATTCTGAGACTGAAGGCAAAGGTTTAAAAAAAAAAAAAAAGAATGGGTAGGAACTGGACAATAGGGTGGAAGGAAGATGCTTTGGGATCAGAATCTCTCCGAATGTAGGGCCTCTGTTTGTATCCCTAGCACCTAGCTTAATGCCCTGCATATACAGATTTTTAACAGTTATGGCTAGAGTTGGAATTTTGCTGAATTCCAGCCCAGGAAACAGCCTAAAAGTATGAAGTAGGAAAGGGCCAGGCATTGTATGAGGAACTGAGGTGTGTTCAGTTTTGCTGGAACTCAGAGGGTTTAGACTGTAAGGCTTTGTCACCTTTTTTATATCATGGCTTTTGGAGCAGTCAGCCGGATGAAGCGTGGGGATCCCTTCTCTGTATTATATTTTTAAATGAATCAGATATATAGGATTACAAAAGAAGCCAATTATGTTGAAAAGACATTTATCAAAACCTTTTTTACAAACAAGATCCCAGATCCCAGATTCTGAACCACTAGGGTAAGGAAAGAACTATGAGATAGGGTTGGAAAGGATATTGGCTCTCAGGTCTGAAAAGGAGATAAGGGCTAGTCTCTCCATCCATGATTTCACGAATATAGGAAACACCTGGGAAAGGAAACTCCTTTTATAAATGGGAGTCTACATTTTCTCTGCAACTTCTACTCTGAGAGAATTGCCTAGAGCAATGGTTTTAAACTCAAATTGTGGGGCAGCTAGGTAGTACAGTGGATACAGAGCCAGTCAGGAGGATCTGGGTTCAAATTTGACCTCAGACACTTCCTAGCTCTGTAACCCTGGACAAGTCACTTAACCTTGTTTGCCTAGCCCTTGCTGCTCTTCTGTCTTAGAACTGATGCTAAATTTTTAAAAATTAAAAAAAAAATTTATATAAACTCAAGAAGAAAGAGGGGCTACTAAATTATATGTAAGGATCCTTGGAGGCTGCGTGTTGGCTTAGTTTTCAAATGTAATATTATCTATGTTTTATTGTATTTTACATATATATATATATATATATATATATATATATTTTAAACCCTTACCTTCCATCTTAGAATCAATATTCTGTATTGGTTCCAAGGCAGAAGAGTGGTAAGGGTCAGGCAATGGGGGTCAAGTGGCTTGCCCAGGGTCACACAGCTAGTAAGTGTCTGAGGCTGGATTTGAACCCAGGATCTCCCTTCTCTAGGCCTGGCTCACAATCCACTGAGTCACCCAGCTGCCCCCATATTTTATTTATTTTGTTAAATATTTACCAAATATATTTTGATCTGGTTTGAGCAGTTAATGTTGTTGGTCATATGTTGCCTGTCATCACTAGCTGGGTGCTTGATACCTCTATCTTAGAATACAGAGATTAAATAACTTTCCCTGAGCCAGGATATCAGGGGAAGGACTTGAACCTAGTTCGTCTTGGCTCTGAGGTCACGATCCACTATGCTAGTACTTTTACCTCTATTATCCTCTATATAACCCTGGGCAAATCATTTAACCCCCTTGGACCTCAGTTCCCCTTTTGCAAAGTGAAGTTTTAGACTAGACAACCTTTGAGGTTCCTTCCAACTTTAGATGTGTGATCCCATAATCCTTTAAAAGGTGGTAAGTGTGGTGTCAGATTACAGAGGGCCTCAAATGCCAGGCAAAGACATTTAGACCTTTAGAAAGGGTCTGTTGAGCGTGAGAGGGTTGTGACCAAGTCCATGCATAAAGAAAACTAATCTGACAAGGATAAGAGGAACAGATTTGTGGGAAGAAGACATATAAGGAGGCTGTTGCAATAGTGTAGGGACATAGAACTATGGGTCTGTTTTATGGTGATGGCAGCAGAAACTGGGAGGAGGACATAGAAAGGTGCAAGAAATAATGGGGGCTAGGGGCCAATTAGTATTGATTCTAAGACAGAAGGTAAGGGTTTAAAAAAAAAAAAAAGAAAAACTGGGGAAGTGAAATCATCAGGCCTTAGTAATGGATGGATTTCGTTTGAAAAGTGAGAAAGAAGGGTCAAAGTGAAGCCCAAGTTCACAAATGGGAGATGGCTGAATGATGCTGTCATTGGCACTCACACAGAAAAGGCAAATGAACATGACAAAACTAGTGGAAATGTGCATCGGCCATGGGTGGGGGAAGTGTGGGGGGCGAAGGGGAAAGGAGGAGCATGAATCATGTAACCATGTTAAAAATGAATATTAATAAATGTTTNGGAAATCAGTTAACTGTTTGGTAATAGTGGATATTTATAGCTAGATAACTTCTGGGCCAAGATGGTAAGTGGATGGAAACTAAACCCCTTTGTAATAATATCTTTCTCTGTATTATTTCCCACAGGATAGAATAAGTGAAATTTGATGTCTTAGAAGAAGCTCACTGGCTCAGAGGTTAGGATCAACTTCAGAGCCACTAATAAGAGGAACTTGGCTTATGGAGGATGTGAGTATTTCCCCAAATTATCTGTATCCAGACACATTTCCTAGATGATAAGGGTTTAATGATATCTGGGAATAGGAAGGGGGGGAATGGTTTAGGATTGATAGGTAAGGAAAACTACCTATAACAGCTATATCCAATAAGCAGCCCCTCCCCCACAAAGGGGGAAATGTATCTTGAATGGCTGATCTCCTATCTAAGCCTCTATATATTCTTCTTTCTAAACCTAGATAGCTAAACTAAGGTAGACTGTGGTCTTGTTTGAAGGTCTAACAAAGTAGAGCAGCTTTGGCTGTCAGAGACTGAATGGCTCTGCTCAGAGCTACACAGATTGACCCTCTGCTCAGATCTAAGAGCCAAGAGTCAGGACCAGGACCCTTCAAGAAGGGTGACTTGGCTTTTTATACCAGAACTCCAACTGCCTTTAACTGCCTCCTCTCTTAGAGTTCTAGGGGGCACTATGGAATTCTTTGATCCAGCTTGAACTCCTCTCTGCAGCTTGAACCTCTCTCAGCAATATGGATCCCACAGATCCTATTGCCTCCAGGCTCAAATATAATTTTTTTTTCTTTTAAAGCCTTTCATAACCTCTTGGCCTCATCTTACTCTTCTAGCCTTCTTCTACTTCACTCTCCCACCTCCATGTTCTTGGAGATTCAGTGACATTGGCCTCTCTGCTGTTCCTCAGACCAAAACACTCTCTCCCAACTGCAGGCATTTTCTTTTTTTCAGAAAAGGGTTCTTCTGTTAGAGTCAGAATGCAGATGGAAGCATGCAATTTTTCAGTTGTTTATTTGGGTTTATGCTTGGGGATTTTGGTTTTATAAGATTTCTCACTTACAAAAATGAACAATATGTTTTGTGTGACAATATATGTATAACCCAGATCTAATGGTCTACTACACTGGGAAGGGAAAAGGAAGGGAGGGAGGGAGGGAGATGAAGTTCAATCGTAAAATTTAGGAAAACTTGTGTGGAAATGTATTATATCTAATTGGTAAAAAATAATTTAAAAATTTTTTTGAAGGGGGTTCTTTAAAACCTATACTTTCTGTCTTAGTAACAACTCTTCCCTCACTTCAGTATCATAGAGAGAGGTTATTCCAAGACCACCATCTCCATAAATCCAAAGTCTAAACAAGGTTAAAAATGGAGTCACTCAGTCTGATTCTGCATAAGAATCATTTTAATCAATCAACAAGCATTATCATCTGTCACATTCCAGGCACTGTTAGGTGCTGGGGAATATAAGGACACAGAATGAAACCATCTCTACAGGCAAGAGTCCTTGTCCTGCTGGCTCAGGGGGTGAGAAATGGGGTTTACACTGCAAATAGTCATAGTTAGTCTTGTAGCCCAGAAAAACTTCCCAATAATTAGAATTATTCAATGCAATGAGCTGCCTTGAAAGGGCATGGAGATCTTCAAACAAAAGTTGGCTGGTGACTTGTCATTTTGCCAAAGAGAGGATTCTCATTCAGGTATGGATTAGACTCACCCGTCTGAGTTTCTAGGTTCTGTCTTATTCATCTCTAAATGCTAAAACCCTTCACCCCATCCCAACATACCTGGATTGTGCTTCTACAAAGAGTGCTTTGTAGCTAGTATGTGCTTAGGATCACAGATTTAAAGTAGGAAGAGGCCTTAGAGGCCATATAGTCCGGACTGCCTTGCTTTATAAGTAGAGAATCTGATGCCCAGGAGAAGTCTAGTGACTTGCATACAAGTACCAAATGTGGAGGGAGTATTCAAACCCAGGTTGTGTGACTCTAAATCCAATACACTTCCCACTGCATTACTCTGCTTAATAAATGCTGATAAATTAAATTGAATTATTTTCAGATAGTGACATTTTCTGACTCTATTCCCTAATCTTTGGGGTATATTCACATTGTTTGAGCCCTGCAATCCAGTATGTACTGACTACATTTAGTTTCACATTACTCTGCATGGAGGCCTTTAGAGAATTATCTCCTTTGACCTGATTAAAAGACTTCTTTCTAACTAATTTGGTGGTTCTGTTTTTCAAAGTTGGCATCTGAAAGTCTATTGGATTAAAAGTTTGAAAATTGCTAAATATTTAATTGGACATATTTTGCTTTTAAATGTATAATAATAACTCATTGTTTGGAGAAAATGGAGCAAAGACATCTTAAGTTGTCCTTATCTATGAAGTTTTGGGGACTTTCTAGTCTTATCTTAGGATCTTGGCATTCCTGCTGATAACAAGTTTTAAAATGCTAAAGTATTGACATCTGGGAATTTAGGAACACTCTCAGTCAAAGTGGGAGGACATACAAGTTCTCTTATAGTAAAGAGTGAGTTTTATCTGAGATGATTTGACCAACACTTAGGAAAATTATGAAATTGTATCTGTTAATGAATAGTATGTGTTGAAGTTACAGCTTTGAACCAATTTGGTAATAATAGACCTTGGGTTCAAAGATGTCATTTTTGCTGTGGAGATAATAAACAATACAGATCAGAGGCTGACTGTGATCAGCATTTGGGGGGAAAAAATTTGAGTGAATTGTTGTGAATTCATTATATTTACAAAACACCAGATTGTGGTTATTCTTCATTTAAGAAGCAACTAAGTAAATGAATTCTTAGGCTTTCTATCCCCTTGCTAATAGGTAAATATTCACCTATAAAATTAGGTCCATGAAGCAATTTATTCTTCCAGGATGGCATAAGGGTTATGTATATTCTAGATAAATCCTTAAAAGAGAGGGACAGGATAAAGATGTAAAGTTTTTTGTTTTTTTTTTTAAACCCTTACCTTTCATCTTGGAGTCAATACTGTGTATTGTAAATACTTTTGCAAGAAGCCATTTTGGACCAGGATAGTTGCCAGTTACTGAGTTGGAATATAGAATGCAGGGGCTTTAGGGTCTCAATCTGGAGATAGGGTGGGAGCTAGGTTAACTAATATCTCTTATGATTAGTTACCTAGGCTGCTCACTTCTCATCCAGTGCTTACAGCATCCAGCTTTAAATGTCGTCATCATCAACAATATACAAATCTGCTAAATGCCAACAAAAAGATCAACTCTTAAATCAAACCATCAAATAATCAGTGTGAGGCCTTAGGCCTGCCTGGCCAAGGCAGTCTGCCTGGCAGGCTTCAGGAAATCAGCTTCTCCTGAAAACTTCAGAGGATTTAATATAACTTCATTAGTTAGACAAGGTTTTAGGATTTATCCCTAATCCCTCTTTCCTCAATATTTCAACCTAACCTTTCCCTAACCTTGTTTACAATCATAAGTTAATAGAGAGAAACTGGTACTGACCTGTTCTGTACTGAAGATTCCAAGGGGAAGTTGTTAGTTAAAACTTCTCCTTTACATCATCAAAATTATCTAAAAACTTATTGATCTTCTGTTATCAGGATCATCAAATCGCAGTCAGAACTAACATCCTTAATAGTTAAAGTTTATTAATTTTGAATTCAACCAAATAACTAAGTTCATATAACACTGACAGTTGAGGAAAATCATCTACTTCCTCATTGGTCAGTTGTAAAAGGTGGAATCAATTGAGTGAAGTGTCCAGTCAATTGATTCATCACAAACCACATCTAGCTGCAGAATCACTGAAGCTTATTTAAAGCAAACTCATTTACCATCTAAAAAGGAGGTTTTGAAACAGCTTCATTTACCACCTTTTTACAATATTGGCTCCAAGGCAGAAAAGTGGTAAGGGCTACACAATGGGGGTTAAGTGACTTGCTCAGGGTCACGGAGTTAGGAAGGGTCTGAGGTCAGATTTGAACCCAAGACCTCCCATCTTTAGGTCTGGCTCTCAATCCACTGAGCCATCTAGCTTCCCCAATCTGCTCCACTTCTGACCAAGGCCAGTGCACCCCTCCTTATATGACCTAGTGTTCTCTGGCTCCAAAGGGTTCACCAATATTAATGCTAAACCTTGTGTAGACAACTGATTGGCATAGTCTATTACACATTAGAATCCTTGAGCTCAAGAGAGTCACCAGCCTCAGCCTCCCCAGTAGCTGAGATTACACCATGCCCAGGGTATTATCAACATCTTTCCAGGATGACATCAATCCTTTAATCACTGGGCTTTGGGTCCAGTCATTCAACCAGTTCCAAATTTAGCTAACTGTGCTGCCATCTAGCCTACATCCCTTCATCTTGTCTCCAGGGGTATGTCAAGAGATTTTGTTCAAAGTGTTGCAGAAATCCAGTTATAACCATGCCTGTCGTCATAATTAGCCTAATAACCCAGTTAAAAAAGGAAATAAGGTTACTCTAACAAGAGTTGTCCTTGGTAAACCTATGCTGGCTCTTAGTGATCACTGTTTCCTATTCTAAGTGTCAAAAATTTTGCCTTCAAGAATACATTTTCTACATTACATTATGAACATTTCTTAAGCTCTTGAGTGTATGTGAATCATGCAGGGAAAAACCAAGTAAAATGGATAAAGAATGCTTATTGTCTATTGTGCAGTAGGACAGGTAGTACTTTGTTAGTTCACAGTCGGAGAGTCATGAGCATTTATTAAGCACCTACCATATTCCAGGCACTGTGTTAAGTGCAGGGGCCATGAATAAAAGACAAGTCAGTCCTTTTGAGGAGTTTGAAATTTAATGGGAAAGATAACATGTAAATAACTATGTACAAACAAGTTATATATACTATTAATAGAAAATAATCAACAGAGAGGAAAGCCTTAGAATTAGAAGGGGTTGGGAAAAGTTTCCTTGTAGAAGATGGGATTTGAGCTGACTTGAAAGAAGCCAGGGAAAGCAAGAAACAGATGGAGGGCATTCCAGGAAAAGGGAACAGCCTTCTGGGAGTTGGGAGATGGACCTTCTCATTTGAGGAACAACAAGATCAGTGTCACTGGATCTGAGTACATAGGTGATATAAAGTGTAAGAAGAATAGAAATGTAGGACAACTAGGTGGCTCAATGGATAAAGAACCAGGCCTAGACATAGGAGGTCCTGGGTTCAAATCTGGTTTCAGATACTTCCTGGGGTGATGTAGTCAGATCCATGTTTATGGAAAATAACTTTGTTGACTAAATGGAAGATGAACTGGAATAGAGAGAGACTTGTGGCAGGCAGACCAACCTAGACTATTTCTTTAGAGTAGTATATTCAAGAGATGTTGCAGAGATAAAATCAACATACTTTGGCAAAAAATTGAAGAGTGGGAGATAATGAGGAGCTGAGAATTACTAGGCTGTGAGCCTGGAGGACTGGAAGGATGGTGGTGTCCTCAATAGTAATAGAGAAATTTGGAAGTGGGGGAGGGGACTTGGGGAAAAGTTCCATTTTGAATTCATTGAGTTTAATATGTCTATTGGACATCCAATTCAAGATGTCTGAAAGGCATTTGAAGATGTGAGACTGGAGATCAGCAGAGAGGTTAAAGTAGAATAAGTAGATCTGAGAATTACCAACATAGAGATGGTAAATTGAATCCATGGGAGCCAAAGGGATTGCTAAGTAAAAGAGTATAGCTGGAGAAGAGAAGATGTCAAATAGTTGAAGATGTGAGACTGGATGTCAGGAGAGAAGTTAGGGCTGAATAAGTAGATTTAAGAATAAATATGTTCCAGGGGTATATCCAATTCCAATATCCATGCAGATGGATAATAAGTTGGGCACAGAATTGGACAGGAGGAAGATAGTGGGTTCTAACACATTTGAGATACTATATGGTACTTTCAAGGATGCCCAGCTATACAATCAGCAATACAGTGATCTAAGACAACTCTGAGGGACCTATGACAAAGAATGCTGTCCACCTCCAGAGAAAGAACTGTTGGAATCAAATGCAGATGAAATCATGCGATTTTTCACTTGTTTGTTTGGGTTTATGTTTTGAGGTTTTGGTTTTATATGATTTTTTCTCTTATACAAAGGAACAATGTGGAAATATGTTTTACTTGATAATACATATATAATTCAGAAAAAAAACCAAAATTAAAAAAAAAATTAATGATACCCAGCTAAGCCTGGCACAAACCCCCCTGTCTTTTTAACATCATTATTCTTCTGGTGGTGCTGGATGGCTGTGAGTCAAGGGAGGTATGACTAGATACTAGTTCTCCTGAATAAGATATAGGGGTTTTTAGTGGATTGTCTGTATGTGTGTTTGTGCTATGACAAACCAAAAGCTGCATTAAGAAAGGAATACTGTCTAGAATGAGGGAGTTCCACAGGTGAAAAAACTGTGGCAAGAGAGATTGTAACTTACTCATAGTTTTTATATGCCTTTCATAAAATTTAATTCTATTGACTTTTATTACACACTTCTCTGTACTGAGTGATACAGGAAATAAACAGCTGAGATAAAATAAGTTTCTTACTTTGATGGAGATAATAGTCTATCAGGCAACTATTACACAACCACAGATAACTAAAATAGACATTGTTTCTTATATAGTTCTTGGAATGAGTCAATCTACCAGTACAGTGAGTGGGTCTAATCTTCTCTACCACTTTCTTCTCTCATTCTTTTTTCCTTTGTGGCTCATTTCTCCTCAATTTGCCTCTATGTTATCAAGTTGGAGTTTTCTAGAAAGAAAGTGGATTTTATATTAAATATACTTAGGGCCCTAGGGTAACTTTTGTTGGCAATTATTCCTGTTAACACTGTAGCTCATGAGCCCCCACCAAGTATATTTTCCATTAAATAATCAGACACTAATAATTAACATTAGCCAAAAGATTTTCTGAAAATACAAAACAAATGCATAATAATTACATAATACCATACTCATAAATCTGAATCACATTCTCACATCAATGCACATGATATGGAGAGTGTGAATACAGACTTTAAGGTAGTAAGACAAACAGCAAGGAATAAATATGGCCAGAACAACTCAAAATTCTAGAAATGTAGACTTTAGTATCCTCATTCTGTCTCAAGAACTATGCATAAATGTTCCTTGATGAGCATACCTTTTTTTTGAACAAGTGCTTCCACTACCAATACAAGCTGATTCATGCTATGCTGAGCTAACACTTTATTAGGCATGATATTTCAGTTTTACAGATTGCTTTGCTGGGCTACTTTTATGATGCATTGTTTCTAAGCTGTTCTTCCACTTATCTGGGCTTGCTACTTGACAGCAACTGTAGTATCCATCACTTCCAGCTACAGATGTAGATGATGCCTTTAGCTACAGTGTTATACTCCTTTAGGAAAAGATAACAATCTTTATTCTAAGATTGGCAAAAGTCTTTACAACTCTGCTTTCCTCCATTTCTTAGCAAAAACACATAGCAATACCTGGGAGTATCTTCTGTCTTTTCTTCTCTCTTCTTTTTAACAAGTCAGCAATTGAGAGCAAAGGATGTTCTGTACTCTTCAACACCAAGTGGCAATAGAAGCTGAGTATAAACTCTCCACTCCTTCTTCTTTTTTTCCTATCTTTACTTTTTCTTCTGCCTAATTTCAGCAGCAAGTGACAATAAAGAACAAAGTATATCCTTTACACTCCTTTTCAGCAGCTGGAGCAGTTGAGTGAGCGAAGTATATCCTCTCCAGCCTGATATGCAAATCAACAACTGCTGTCTGGATACCTTCAGCAACTCCTTCATAAGACTGAGGTGGACTTCTACCCCAGACAAGTGAACTGTCAACGACCACCCTCCTTTTACATAATAAGCACATCAGAATGGTAGTGTTATTCAAAACCTGAGGGGAGAAAGGACTTTATAGACTAGAATAGATAGGCCCTTACTATGAGCACTTGGGTAGATAGAAAACTGGAGAAAGGGGGACAGCTGGGTGGCTCAGTGGATTAAGAGCCAGGCCTAGAGACGGGAGGTCTTGGGTTCAAATTTGACCTCAGACACTTCCTAGCTGTGTGACCCTGGGCAAGTCACTGAACCCCCATTGCCTAGCCCTTACCATCTTCTGCCTTGGAACCAATATGTAGTATTGATTTTAAGATGGAAGGTAAAGGTTAAAAAAAAAAAAACAACTGGAGAAAGATAGCATCATTGACTTCATGGAATGCGTAGTATAGAAATGGCTCACATTTCTATAGTGCATGGAGGCTTTACAAAGCACTTATGTTATCCCTATTTTAAAGATGAAGAAATTTGATGTTCAGAGTATCCTTATTTTGCAAATGAGGAAACTGAGGCTCCTAGAGGTAAAGGTCACAAATCAAGTAATTATTGGACCCAGAATTAGAACTCAGATTTCCTAACTCCAAATTTAGTGCTCCTTTTCTTATAACCCAGCACCTTTAGTAGAGGGATATCATGCATAGATAGAAATAATAAAAAATAAGGCCACTTCCCAGCTGTGTGACCCTGGGCAAGTCACTTGACCCCCATTGCCCACCCTTACCAATCTTCCACCTATGGGACAATACACCTAAGTGCAAGGGTTTAAAAAAAAAAGCCAAAAAAAAAAAAAAGGATATCTCTAAAGGAGTGTGTGGCAAGGGTATCAGTGAAGTGTAAGAAAGTATGAGGTAAGATTCAAGGATGAAGGTGATAAAAGGAAATAGAGAAAGTTTCATGGAGGTGTGATATTTCAGCCTATCCTGGAAGGAAAGGGCAGACTGATGGGGAAGGGATGTGGAGAACATTCACAACATAGAAAATGATGTGAACGAAGGGATGGAAGCTGAAAGGTACAATTCTGGAGAGAAAATGACCACAGAATTTACGTAGGTAGCAAGCAGCAGAACCACAAGAGGGTCTTAAAACTCCAAATCTAATGTTCCTTCTACTGTGCCACTCATCTCAGTATCTTGTACCTCAACACTCTTCTTTCCAAAAAAGTATAGTAGGATTTCCCTTTGGGGCACTTGAGAAATCAAAAATACTATTCTTGGATCTAGGAATATAAGTAAGATTTTGAATAATGACCACTGAATTGCTATAAATGTTACTACAAGACTATTTGTATACAAGGAAGTCCAGTATAATGTAAAGAGTTGGGCCTGAGCATCAGAAGAGCTCTTCCAGGGGGCAGCTGGGTAGCTCAGTGGATTGAGAATCAGGCCTAGAGAATGGGAGGTCCTAGGTTCAAATCTGGCCTCAGGCACTTCCCAGCTGTGTGACCCTGGGCAAGTCACTTGACCCCCATTGCCTACCCTTACCACTCTTCTGCCTTGGAGCCAATACACAGCATTGACTCCAAGATAGAAGGTAAGGGTTTAAAAAAAAAAAAAAAAAAAGAAGAGCTCTTCCATTTATATTCTGTACAAAATTAGACAAATCATTTTATTCCTTAGTCTCTCAGTTTCTTCATCTATAAAATGGTGGTAATAATAATACCTGTCCTGCCTGTTCCCCCCCCCCCGTTATTATAATGATCAAATGAGAAAATAGATTCATAGTACTTTGTAAACTTTAAAGTGCTTTATAAACCTGAAGAATTAATAGTATTAATTTTTATAGAGTATAGAGGACAACTAGATGGCCCAGCGGATAGAGTGCTGGGCCTGGAGACAGGAAAACTCCTCTTCCTGAGTTCAAGTCTGGCCTCAGACATTTACTGGCTATGTGATGGTGAGCAAGTCACTTAATTGTCTCAATTTCCTCATCTGTAAAAAGATCAGAGAAGGAAATGGCAAAACAATCCAGTATCTCTTCCAAGAAAACCACAAATGGTGTCACAAAAAGTAGGATAAGACTGAAATGACTGATTAACAACAGAGTTCATAGAATCATAGGATTTAGATTTGGAATGAACCTCAGAAGCCATTTAGTTTAAACCTCTCCTTTTCAGATGGGAAATAGAGAACCCCGAGATTAAATGATTTGCTTAAGGTTACAGGGGATAAGCATCAGAAACAGGATTTGAATATAGTTCTTCTGACTCCAGAGGACATCCTTGTGGGTTGCAGTGCTCAGAAAAGGCTCTTAGGAGGAGGGTAAGATTTAGATAGTAAAGGTACAGATAGAGAAGGGAGTAGGAGGAGACAAACAACCACTGAACTTCTAATGAAAAAATTTCAAACATTGTGTGTGATTGGGGAGAAAGAAGTCAATAAGCATTTTTAGCCTTAAAGTTTAAGATGTCAGGAACTTTGCTAAGGGGTTGGGGGCATGAAGAAAGTCAAAAACAGTCCTTACCTCAAGAAGTTTGCTTTCTAATGGGGGAGACAATATATAAATAAGTAGGGCACACAAGCTACATACAGATAAAAAGGATGACAATCTCAGAGGAGTCAGCACCAGGGAGACTGGGAAAGGCCTCCTAGAGAAGGATAGTGTTTGAACTGGCCTGAGAAACTAAGAGGCAGAAATGAGGAGGGAGTGGAGAGGCAGAGAAACTCAAAAGATCCTATGCCCCCACAAGACCCTGGACTTCTTGAGCCTAGCTGTGCCAAGTCTAACACTTCCTTCCACCTAATTTTGTGCTGCTTTAGTTATTGCTTTCCCTTTCTGGTGGGACCCCAGAAATCCAGTCCGCAGAGAGTTTGGGGAAGTCCTGGAGAGGTGCAGGAGGAATTGGGAGATTGTGAGGGATAGAAGGAATCAGGGGACCTATAGGACACTGGAAGGCAAAGGGCCTCACCCTCCCTGCCTCTCAAGCACTCCTAGAAGGGAAGCTGGTACTTTCTGGTGGGTAAGGGCAAGTGTATGAGGTGGAAGGAGGAGTCGGTCTGAGATAGTAGATCCCAAGTACATTTTCCTTCTGTCCCAGTTCCCTAAGCTGCAGATCATTAAGGGTCAACAAGGTCTGAGTCTCCAGTGGGGTGCGGGGATGGGGTGGAAGACCTGAAGGGCCCTAGGCTTGGAGCATGCGCCCTGGATTAGTAGCCTGCAAACCTGCCCCCTCCCCCCTTTCCCGCATTGATCTTCTGAAGCCCCGCCCTTGGCCAAGGGTCCTGGCCTCGAGGCCCCGCCCCTCCCCGCTGTTCCTCTCCTCCCCCTGAGGCTGCGGCGCTCCGACTGAGCCCTTGCGGGCTGGTTCAGTGTGGGTGTGCGGGGTTGTGAGTGTGAGCCTCCTCTTTCTGAGCCGAGCCGCCACCGCAGCCCCCTCACCCCCCCAATCCCCCTCCCCAGCCGGGCCATGGACCCGTCCCGCGCCATCCAGCACGAAATCAGCTCCCTTAAAGGTGCGGGTCAGGGCTGAGGGGTTCGGGGAGTGGGGGGCGGGGTGGGGGGGGCGACAAGCCATATGGAGCGGGTAAGAAGGTTTAGGGGAAACCACGGAGGGCGGGGTTGGAGAGGAGATTAGGGTTAAGTTTTGGGGAGGCCGAGAGATACCATATGGAGGCATATTGGGGACTGGTGGTCTGGGGAGGGGGCAATAGGTCTGGGGAAGACTTGGGGGGGGGCTCATTGGGACTTGAAGGGCTAGTGGTTGGGGGCTAGCCGAGGACAGTGCCCGCTTTGTAAGAGTTCTGAGGGTGGTGACCTGGTCCGGAAGGAGGACTGTAGGTCGTGGACCCCACGTGGAGCCCTTACTTTGCTGGGGCGGCTCCGCTGAGCAGTGACCCCAGGTAATCTCCGGACTCCTCCCCCCTCTCCTCCGCTCCGCCCCTTTACCACAGGTGTGCCTGCAGGTAGTCCTTGGACCCGTTTTTGCGCATCTAGGGTCGCCGGGGGCAGATCTTTACTGCGGAAAAAGAAACTCTCACTTTTGCTGCAGGACGAATTCTTTGAGGTCCCAAGCCTCATTTCTGGGAGACAGGTAGTGACGGAGGCTGCAAAGACACTCAGGCTCCTCTCCCCTCACTTAATTAGGAGCCCTTTCCATTCTTACTCTCTGGTCAGGATCCTGTGTGAGAAAGAGTAGAATACATCCCCCTCCGTCCCCACTAGGGATATGAGCTAAGTAGACCTTACTGCAGAGTTGTGACTGTCCCCACCCAGGCAGAGAGGGGGAGGGGATGGCTGAGCCAAGTCTGGGTAGGAAACGAGATGGAGAGGAGGATGTGGGAGTGGTCCCCTGATGGATGGGCAAATGGACTGAGGAAGATTCCCCTTCCTTTTTTTTCCCCTCCCCTGAGGCTTTAGGCTGCGGATGAATTCCCACTCTTCAGGATCCCACACAAAACTCTGCTCAATATGTGGCGATTCTGAAAGAGAGGCTTAGAGAGAGCTCTGCCTGTCCCTTAGTCTCTCAGGGGCTCCCTGTAGCTTTGGTGGGGAGAGGTCTCTTTGCTTATCTGCAGCAGGGACTGGAGCCAGACTGGCAATCCAACCACCCGTGGCACACTACCTACTCCCCCCTTCTGGGCGTCTCTCTGCCCAGCCAGGAGACCCCAGTATATTCCAGCTCCTGATTGACCTCCCTTGAAGGAGGGTCCCTGAGGAAATGAGTGCCCGAGGCGCCGGTTAGGCTGGGGAATGGCCCCCTATGGGTGACTTTACACAGTGGCTTCTTGTCTTGCTGGGGATGGGGGGAGCTGCCCCATCAGCCGGAGTAGTCACCCTGGAGACCCGGTTGCCAGTCTCCTCTGCCCTCCCTGAGGGCTGGGCCAGCTTATTCATTTTGCTCTGGGTGGGTGGAAGGTGGGGGCTGGGATGAGGCCAGGTCTGGCCCAAGGCTGGAGGAATTTGTGCTGTTGCTGGTTCTTGGTCTCAGCTTCAATCTCCAGAGCTGAGTCAGCAGAGGTGGCTGCTGTCTGCAGTGACCTGGTTTAGGATGGGCGGTGGGGGGGGTGGGGGGGGAGGATGGAGAAGGTGGCCTTGGTACAAGGATCTCCGTCCTGCCTTATCATTCTTGTCTTCCTAATCTGCGCTTCCCTGCATCTTCGGCACAAGCCTTAGGGGTCTACAATTTGGAGGAAGGGGACGGGAAGGATGGGGGGGCTCCAAGGTGCTTCCACCCTCCTCTTTTCAGGCAGTGCTATTGCCGCCCTCTGCTGCCCACTCGTAGCACTGCATCATATCCCTGGTGTGCCCAGGACCTCCAGCTCTGGGTGGAGAAACTGAATGGAAGTGCTGAGAAGAATAATGCTCTCTGTCACTGACTCAATGGTAGGACCTTGAGTTAGGGAATAGTTTGGCTTAGATTGACTTTAGGGAATGGTAAAAGATGTTGGGAGACATCAAATGAAATAACATTTGTAAAGTAATTTGCCAGCCTTAGAATTCAACAAACATCAGCTGACCAGATATCATCATCATCATCCTCATCATCATGATGGGACTTGTAGGGGAGTTGATGAATGACTCCTAGAAGATGTTGGGGGGAACATGTGTGTGGCAAGGGACAGTGACAGAGGGGGGACTATGTCATAAAACATGGGGTCCATATTGAAGTACCACATAGAAGTGTTCCATTAGGGAAGACAGTGTGAAGTGACAGTGGAAGCCTAGGGAATGGTCTTGGGGAGTATATGCATATTTTAGATTGGGGAGACATTATCTAGTATGTTTTTGGACAAAGGATGGGTTCAGAAGGTATGAGTGTCAATGGGGGTACCCATGAGTGTGTCAGGAGAAATGGATTTTAGTTGTCCAAAGGAAAGGGGTAGTCTGTCCTGATCACAAGCCACATTTGAAATATTTTATCCAATTTTGGGGAGCACATTTATGAAGGTAAGCTGAGGTGTGTCCAGTGAAAGGTAATCAGAGTGATTAAAAGCCTGGAAATTGTCATATGAATATTAGGTGAAGGATCATTTGACCTGGAGAAAAGAGACTGGGGGTAGGAAATAGATTCACTGAATATTAGAACTGGAAGGGATCTGGACAAGTCCAACTCTCTCATTTTACAGATAATGAAAATTAACCCCAGAGATGCTATGATTTGCCTAAGGTCACATAGTTGCTTAGTGGTAGAGCTGAGACTAGAGCCCAGGGCTCCTGACTTCTAGGCTATTATTCTTTCTTCTGCACTGAATGGCATGATTTTTGTCTTCAAATATCTTGGGGACCCTCATTTGGAAGGGGGAGGTATGTAGTCCAATAGAAAGGGTGCTAGATTTTGAGCTAGAGGGTTGGGTTCAAATCTCAGCTCTGATATTCATGACTTATATGACCTTGAGCAAATCATTTCTCCCTAAATCTCACTTTCTTCATCTGTAAAATGATGAATTTGGGGTAGATGACTTCTGAGGATCCTTTTAGCTCTAAATCTGTGCTTCTATGATTAAATGTGTTCTGTCTGACTCCTGAAAGCAGAACCAGGAGTAGTGGGCCCAAAAGAGCCCACTTTTTCTCTTTCTTTTTCTTTCTTTGTTTGTTTGTTTGTTTGTTTCTTTCCTTTCCTTTCCTTTCCTTTCCTTTCCTTTCCTTTCCTTTGCTTTCCTTTCCTTTCCTTTCCTTTCCTTTCCTTTCCTTTCCTTTCCTTTCCTTTCCTTTTCTTTTCTTTTCTTTTCTGTTCTTTACATCAGTCCTTCCCTCCCATCCTCATACCCTAGAAAGTGTCATCTGGTAAACTATATAGATTATGTCTTTCATGTTGCCACTTCTCAGTTCATTCTCTGGAGATGTGAATATTCACAAGTTATTCTTCAAATATTAAATCTATAGTTGTATATAATGTTCTCTTGGTTCTACTCATTTCATTCTGCATTTTCTTATGTAGTTCTTTCCAACCTGTAAAAAAATTAATCTGCTTATCATTTCTTATGGCATATGGAAGGCCCATTTCAAGCAATAAAAGGAGTTTTTAAAGTAGAGTTGTCCAAAAATGGAATGGTGATAGTGATCTCCCCATTCCTGGGAATAAGCAAAAGTATATATTGCAGTCAGACCTATTTTATTTCGTTTATTTATTTATGTAGGGTATTTTTCCATGGTTACAGGTTTTGTATTCTTTTCCTCCTCTTTTCCCTACCCCCTCCCACAGCCAACATGCCTTTCAACTGGCTTTTATATGTATCAATGATTAAGACCTGTTTCCATATTATTAATATTTGCAATAGAGTGATCATTTTAGAGTCTACATCCCCAATCATATCCCCATTGATCCATGTGATCAATCATATGTTTTTCTCTGGATGTGAATTGTGTTCTTTCTCATAAGTCCCTCAGAAATGTCTTGGATCATTGCATGCTGCTAGTAGAGAAGTCCATTACATTTGATTGTGCCACAGTGTATCTGTCTTTGTAGACAGTGTTCTCTTGGTTCTGCTCCTTTCACTCTGCATCAATTCCTGGAGGTCATTCCAGTTCACATGGAATTCCTCCAGTTCATTATTCCTTTCAGCGTAATAATATTCCATCACCAACAGATACCACAATTTATTCAGCCATTCCCCAATCGAAGAGTAAACCCATATTTTCCAAATTTTTGCCTCCATAAAGAGCGCAGCTATAAATATTTTTGTATAAGTCTTTTCCCCTATGATCTCTTTGGGGTACAGACCCAGCAGTGATATGGCTGGGCCAAAGGGCAGGTAGTCATTTTAAGCCCTTTGGGCATAATTCCAAATTGTCTTCCATAATGGTTGGATCAATTCACAACTCCACCAGCAGTGCATTAGTGTCCCAATTTTGTCACATCCTCTCCAACATTTATTACTTAGACTTATTTTAGAGAGACCCCTTGAATTGAGTAGGTAGGCTAGACCAGGTAGTTTCTAAAGTTCTCTCATTTTAACTCTGCTATGTTATGTTCCATTATCTTTTCTGAGTGCCTATATTCCTATGTGTCAAATGTTGAGTAATGAATGGAATTTGTAGGAGAGGGGTAGATTTAGGTTTGATATAAGGAAAAACTTTGATTAACAGAGCCATCTAAATGTCAAATGGACTGCCTCTGAAGGTAATCGGGGTTTCCGCTTTACAAAAAGACTTCAAGAATAAAACTAGACAGATGGATAGAGGGATGGATGGATTTCACTAATGATTTCTCAAAAGCCAGATGATATCTTATCAGGTGTATTGTGGAAGATGTTATGGTTCAGGGATGAGTTGAACTCAGTGATTTTCATGCCAACTCTGATACATCTGTTAAACAAGCACAGTAATTTCTTTCTTCCCTCCCACTCAGTCCTGGCTAGTTGGTCCATTTGGACAGCTGCTGTGGAGCTCTGGAAAACCAAGTAAGTGTGCTTTCAGAATATAAGGGTAGCACTGGGAGCTGACCAACCCTACTCCAGGCCAGTTTGGTTACCTTTGTTGGGTATGGGAGAAAAAGGGGTGAAGCAGTGTAGGGCGATTTCTTCCTAGGAGTCAAGAGACAAACTTTTGGATTGGTCAGAATGGGAATTTATCCTTTTACTTTTTTTTTAAACCCTTACCTTTTGTCTTAGAATCAATACTCTGTATTGGTTCTAAGGCAGAAGAATAGTAAGGGCTTGGCCATGGGGATTAAGTGACTTGCCCAGGGTCATACAGCCAGGAAGTGTCTGAGGCCAGATTTGAACCCAGGACCTCCCATCTCTAGACCTGGCTCTCAATCCACTGAGCCAGCTAGCAGCTCCCTTCACTTTACTTTTAATAAATATAAAATCAATAGCTGGATATGAGCCGCTCCCCCCAAAAGCAAACGTGATCTTAGACTTCCCAGAGAGAAGAAATGTCCAGACCTAAATATAAGTTTTGTTGTCCTCCGTCCTGCACAGACTACATATGGAGTATGATGTTCAGGTCTAGATGCCACAGTTTAGGAAAACTGTTGAAAAGCTGAAGAGCATGATGTGTGTATGTGGGGGGTGGTGAGGAGGATGGTAAAAGACTTTGGGCTTATGCCATATAAAGTTTGATGGAAGGAACTGAGAGTCTCTCATTTGGATAAGAGAAGGCTTAGGAGTTGACTAATAAGCTGTCTTCAAGTATTTAAGGGGTTGCCTGATGGTGTTTCCCCTAGGTAGAATGTAAACATTTGAGGACAAAGACTAGGTTTTTTTGTCTTGGTATCCTCAGCCAATGCCTTACATACAGTGGGTGAATTATTTTTTAATTGAATAAAATCAAATCGAAGAGAGATTGGATTTAAAGTTTTATTAGACATATTTTCTCATTTGAGCCCCCAACAACACCATGAAATAGGTGCCAGGGCATGCATTAATTCCATTTTGTTCATGAGAAAACTCAGGCTTAGGGAGGTTGTTGAGGGACCTGTCCATGGTTACATGGCTTGTAGGTGTCAGAGGCAGAAGTGAGCTAAGAAACCTGGTCTTCCTTCCTTAACTTAACCCTCAGCAACAAAAGGGTAAATTTAGCCTCTTGCCTCTGTTGAAACCCACAGACCTTGAACTCTGCATCTGGAATGGGGAAGGGAGGATTCTGGGGGAACTCGATAGCTGTCTTTAAGTATTTGAAGCTCTGTCACATGGGAAGGGATTAGGTGTGTTCTATTTGGCCCCAGAGGGCAGAATTAGCAACACTGGGTGGGGAGTCTCAGAGAGACAAATTTAGGATTGATGTAAAGAAAAACTTCCTCACTATTAGAGCTGTCCAAAAGTGGAATGAATGGCTCAGCAGAGCATGCAAGACCACTTGTTGGATATGTTATAATGGGGATTCCCTTAATGGGTGTGGGTTGGAACAGTCCTTTCCCAGCTCTATCATTCTGTGGTTTCCTGCTTCTTCTTGGACCCAGAGAACTGGAAGAGAAGAAAGAGGTACTAGTTTTAGAGAGCTTTGGCTCAGTGTCCCATTTAGTTAGAAAACTTGTCTAAGGATTAGAGCCTCCTCGAATGTGAGAGTTCCTTCTAAAAGTCATGTAAGGAAGCAAAGGCTGGATGATCCACATTCATCTAGTTGGACTATATGGTCTCTGAGTTGATGTCCTTCCCAACACTGGCATTCTGTGAATATCTGGTTGGGGATAGGGTAGGGACTCCAGAGAGCCAGGATTCTTAACCCCAGTTCCATGGGGACCGGGAAGATTTCCGGGTTGGGCTGTGAACCTGAAATGGTTACTATTTTGATAACCTCATTTCACTCTAATTGATTTCCTTTGTAATCCTATGTATTTTATTTTCTGCATTTAAAAGCTCTATTCTGAGAGGAGGGGGTCCACAGTCTTTGCTAGACTGCCAAAGGGGTCCATGACACCCCAGGGAAAGAGGGAAAGAGTAGGCCCTGGGGCTGGAGAGGGTTTTTTCAAACATTTATTAATATTTGTTTTTAACATGGTTACATGATTCATGCTCCTACTTTCCCCTTCACCCCCGCACCCCCCCCCCAGAGGGTTTTAAGGGGAACCGGGGAGGTAGAGTTCTCCCTGACACTTAGGGTATGTCACTATCTGGTTGACCGGTCCTTCCGGAGTCTGGCTCTTTCTTTCTCTCCTGGAAGCTGGTCTTTTCTGTACCCCCTGCTCTGCTCTATCTCCCTGACTAGGCATTGAGGGACGGATGCCAACAGTCAATATGGTTCCGAACGTGTTCCCCCTGACTGTGCCTCCCCCCCGTACCCTGCGGTGCCAGGGCCTCTCTTTCCCTCTTTCCCTCCCTCTCTCCTACCCCTCTGTGGTCTGTGGGAACTGGCCAGACTCAGCTCTGACTTCAAAGTTTCCACGTCAGGGGTGGGGAGGGGGGATTGCTCTGTTTGCCTGTGTGCTCCCTGCTGCCATGGTGACCGCCTCGTTAAACCCGCCCCCCACGCCTACTGCTTACTCCTCCCTCCCATTCCGGATCTGCCCCCTCCCCCTTTCTTGGAGCTGCCCTATTTATTACTGGGCTTCAGGGTTCTAAGTGTATGAATGAATGAGAGGGTGTTTGACAGGGGCTGAGGCTGCTTGCCTCAGTCACGTCTCCGGTTCATTGCCCCCTCCCACACTGTTCCCTACCTGCCCTAGGAGTGTCTCCCAGTCCTCTTTGCTTCCTCTTTGCCCCACTCATCCCTCCACTTCCCAGACCTGTCTTCTCCTGCCCTGTCTCCCACATCCTCCCTTCATACTTGTCTCCTCGTGCCCGATTATCCATCTCTCCCTCCTCCCCTCCTGGCCACATACACCTGTTATCTGCTTTCTTGATTCCATTCCTCTACCTCCCCTGATCCTCTTTTCAGCTCCCTTCACCCCTGCCCCTCTCTGCCCACTCCACTGTACCCCTGCCCACCTTCCCCCACCCCCCCAGGCTTTAGCCTCTCCATCCAGTGAGGACTGGCTTTGGGTGGGGTGAGGATTGGGAGGAACCTGAGGCAAGGGTCCCAGGAGGTAGTGTGTGCCTGACATCTCCCACCCTATCCAGGCTTCTCCCATCTAGGGCCTGTTCTTCTCTCCCTTCCCTCCTTCCCTCCCCCTGGAATGTATAGCACCGTGGGCGGGGCAGAGCCTCAGGGTGACTTTGATTTCCTCATGGCAGCTGGCAAGGCAGATTCTTCTTCTGGGCCTGGCTGCCCAGTTCTGCTTGCTGGGGGTCAGACTCTGATGGCCCTGCCCAGCCTCCTGAGGCGCCCTGCTAATCCTGGATCCAGGATCCAGGTGGAAACTTGGCACCTTGGGGAACAAAGTGTTCAGTGCTGTTCCTAACATGGCCCGGGACAGAAAAGGTTAAGGGGCAGAGGGCTGGACCTGAGCCAGGAATCTGGGTGTAGGGGCATCTGTGCCCTCTCTCGAGGCCCCAACAAAAGCAAAGAGGAGGGGGCTCAGACCCTGGTGCTAACCACCCTGAGCTCTTCTGCCTGGCCCTCGGGTACTAGGAAGAGCACTGCCTTTCCCAGAGGATTTGGTGATGGAGGTGGGAGCCAGGGATTCCCCTCTCCTGCCTTTTGGCACTAATGCTACTTTCCCTTTCAGCTCCATCATGTCCCCTCCCCAGAATAGGCATGGCCTCCTCCCAGGCTCTTCTGTCTCGTTCTTCTGGGACCCTTTGAGCCTCACACCTTCAGCTCATTCAGCCCCAACCCAATAGCCACTGACTGTCCCCCTTGGGGACCCTCCACTCCAGGCTTCCCTGCCCCATCTTCTGTGTCAGTGACTTCCATCTGGCCCCTGCCTACTCCAGGCTCCCACTTAAGATTGTGGAAGGAAGCATTTCAAAAATGAAGTTGTTTCTGATAGAGAAGGGGGACATGTTGGGGGAGCCAAACCCCCTCATCCCCTCCTTCTTTCTCTGCCCCCAAAGCACCCTCCCCACCCTAGAGGCGGCTGTCCGGGCGGGAGGGGCAGCCGTCCCATTGGCTGCTGAGTCAGAGGGGGCTGGGACTGAGCCGCCTGGCAGGCGGCGGCGAGGGGGTGGGGCCCAGGGCCCAGGCTTGGCCAGGGAGCTCCACGGGGCTCATTGCGGGGCATGTGCTGAGAGCCGTCCCTCCGGCCGTCTCAGCGAGGAGTCCTTCCCCGGGCTGCCCATTCCTGTGCCCCGCCTGCCTGCCGGCCAGCCGCCTGCCTGCCCCGGGGAGAGGAAGCTGCCTCCCAGCTCGCCGCTGCCTCCCGCTTGTCCCCGGGCTCCACCCGCAGCCCCGGCAGATCACCGATTCCCCATTTCCCCATTTTCCCCAGCCTCACCATGGTGGCTGGCATGCTCATGCCCTTGGACCAGCTCCGGGCCATTTATGAGCTGCTCTTCAGGGAAGGCGTGATGGTGGCCAAGAAGGACCTGAGGCCCCAGAGCCTGCACCCTGAGGTGCCCGGTGGGGTCACCAACCTGCAGGTCATTCGGGCCATGGGCTCCCTGAGGGCCCGAGGCCTGGTCAGGGAGACTTTTGCCTGGCGACACTTTTATTGGTACCTCACCAATGAGGGCATTGCCCACCTGCGCCAGTACCTGCACCTTCCCCCCGAGATCGTGCCCGCATCCCTGCAGCGTGTACGCCGGCCTGTGGCCATGGTGGCTCCTGCCCGCCGGGCGCCCACTCGGGTGCAGACGGTGCAGGGACCCCTGAGCTGCCCTCCCAAGCGGCCTGACAGTGCCCGGGAAGAGCGGCAGGCCTATCGACGGAAGGAGGATGAGGAGGTGCCTGAGCCACCGGTGGTACCTGCTTCCCGGGGGGCCCTGGCACGGACCGCCCCGGAGCCCACCCCTGCCCCAGGTCAGCAGTCCCCTGGCTGGGAGGGATTTGGGGATGGTGCAGCTGGGACCCTGAGGAGCTGGGGGGAACCCCATTGGGAGCCTTGGGGATCTCTCGCTTTTCTTGGGTGGGGGGGACCTCAAAGAGACCAGCAGGTGTCACCCTCTCTCTCCTGGCCGGGTCCTGACGCATCGCCTGGGGCTCCCTGTTGGCATGAGGTGGGACCTGGGCAGGTCTGGCAGTATCCTGCCCTCTCCTCCTCTTCCTCATTAATGGGCTGAGCTTAGAGCAGGATACAAGGGGCCTGCTTCCGTGCCTGAGCATTGGGGGTGCCGGAGGCCAGCATGCTTCTTAGGGCCCTGGACAGGCATGGACAGCTGCTATCAGTTGGCTCCGCCCCTGCTCCAGGACTAATCTCAGCCTAGGCCTCTGCTCCTCCCCAGCCTCACTCCCAGGAGACCAGGCTCAGGAGGGTGCTAGAAGGGAGAAACTTAGGATCCCTTCTTTTCCACCTCAACATAGATCGAGGGCTGGGAGGCCCCCCAAGGGCCTGCCTAAGGGCTCACAGAGGAAGAGGGGTCCCAGGAAAGATAGCTGGACTTGGAATTGGGGGATACTGTTTTGTGTCCTGGCCCTTAAACTTACTAGCTTGTGTCATTGTGGGTCATTTACTTTGTCTTGTGAGGCCTCAGTTCCTCAGCTATAAAATGGGGATAATAATACTTATATTACTTACCTCAAAGAGTTATCCCCAGGAAAATGCTTTGTAAATTCTCTTCTTTTTTCCCCATTATTTTCTTTGCCATTTCCCCATCCCCTCTTTGCTCCCCTTCTCCCCTTGCCTGCTCTCCTGCCCCAGCTCTCTTCTTTCTTCCCTTGCAGTGTCAAATGTAATAGAGTAGAAAGAATGCTGGATTTGGTGTTAGAAAATCCAGTCAAATTCCCAGCTCTGTGGCTCACTTAGGTGTAGTAAGCCTTGACCTTGGGAAACTCTTACCCTCTCTTGGCCTCAGTTTCCCCTCCACTATAAAATGAGTTTGGGCTTGACAACCTCTAGTTTTCTTTTTAACTCTTGCAACTCTGATCCTGTGACTCCTCTGCCCACCCCCAGCTCCCTTTTCTCTCCATTTCCCCCTCCACCCCCTTTCTCTGACCATCTCTCATGGTCCCTCCTCTCCTTTCTGCTCTGACTTGGCCATGGGCAGGCTGTCTTGAGCTAGTCTTCTTCCTGCCTCCTCCCTTACTCTATATTCTGATTGGGTAGATGAGTTAGTGCCTCCATTGATCCTACCTTGCTCCCCTACTACCACCTCTTGCAGATTAGGGAGCTTTATTGAGGGGAACAGGAAGTTAAGAGGTGGGCCTGGGAGATGATGGTACAGAGTCACGGAACATCAAGCCTGGATGGGGAGAGATCTACTTACCTATGACCTTTCCCCTTCCCACCCTCCACACCCCCAAGGCAGCCTATTCCACCTTGGGGCATATTTTTAGGAAACTTCCTTCTATCAAACCTAAATTTTGATATAGCTTTATAGAGAGGAATCATGGTACAATGGATAGAGAGAACTGGTCAGGAAGACTTGGGTTCAAGAGCCACCCCTGACACATGCTGGCAGTATGACTGGATCAGTCATTTAACTTGTCATTACATACAATCAGTTCTTTCAAACTTGCCAGTCTTCATTGGGAGTTTCCTCACCAGATTGGAGTTTCCTTTACAGTTGAAATCTTAGATCTGGAATCCCCTCCTTATCTACCCACCTCCCAAAAAGCCTAAATTACTCCTCTGTAATTCCTTCCCACTCCATTGTTTGTAGTTCTGCCCTCTGAGATAAAACAGGGTGAATCCCTCTTCTGCCTGATAGCCTTTTAGATACTCAAAAGAAAACTATCATACCTCCCCCCTCAAGTCTTCTCTTCTTCACCCTGCACATTCCCAAGTCCTTCATGCCATCCTTGTATCTAGAACCTGATTTCCAGGTCACTTACCATCTTGATTGTCACCCTCTGGAAGTACTTCAGGTTTTTAGTACCCTAAAATGTGGCACCTAGAACCAGGGCAGAGGATAAGACTATCATTTCCCTCCATCTGGATACTATGCCTCCAAGACATAGTGGATTTTTAGGATGGCATTAGGGTTTTGTCTGCCATATGGCACCACAGCCTTACATATAACTTATAGTCCAGTGAAACCTTCTGGCCTCTCTTAGAAAAAGTGTTGTCTCTCCATATTTTCCCCTGGCCATTACTTGTACAATTGACAACTTGAACCTCCACTTGAGAACTTTTCGTTGATTTCTATTTGGGGTTAATGTTCTTGGGATTGGTTAAGAAGGGATAGGAAGGGGGGCAGCTGGGTAGCTCAGTGGATTGAGAGCCAGGCCTAGAGACGGGAGGTCCTAGGTTCAAAACTGGCCTCAGACACTTCCCAGCTGTGTGACCCTGGGCAAGTCACTTGACCCCCATTGCCTACCCTTACCACTCTTCTGCCTTGGAGCCAATACACAGTATTGACTTCAAGAAGGAAAGTAAGGGTTTAAAAAAAAAAAAGGAGGGGGGGGGAACTGGATGGCTAGAATGGCAGAGGGGCTTGCAGCCTGAGGGAGTGAATGCAAGAAGCAGAAGGTTCCTACATCATCTCAAGTGGCTGCTTTTAAGAGAAAGTGGGTTGGCGGCAGCTAGGTGATTCAGTGGATTGAGAGCCAGACCTAGAGATGAGAGGTCCTGAGTTCAAATTTGACCTCAGATACTTCTTAGCTGTGTAACTCTGGACAAGTCACTTAACCCGAATTGCCTGGCTGTTATTGCTCTTCTGTCTTGGAACCAATACACAGCATAGAGTCCAAGATGGGAGGTAAGGGTTTAAAAAAAAGGAAGAAAGTGGATTTATATGAAAGACAGATCCCTGGACAGAATGGGATGGTGAAAAGTCCATGGTTAGAAATAGGTAGCATGGTTCTTGGGATTACATTGAGTGATTTAGGAAACCCATGAAACTGGATTCAAATCTCAATTTTGTTGCTTATTACTTGTGTGACCTTTGAGAATTCAATTAATCTTGTGTTTGGAGGATGAGTAGAGAGGCTGTTATGCTAGAGGCAGCTAGGAGGTACAGTGAATAGACTATTGGACTTGGAGTCAAGAAGTCCTGAATTCAACTCCAGTCTCAGACACTTATTAGCTGAATGACCCTGGGCTTGTCACTTTACTTCTGTCTGCCTCAAATTCCTCATCTGTAAAAGGGATTATTATTAATAATAATAATAATAATAGCATCTACCTCTTAGCACCTGCTACTCAATAATAAAAATGAGATATTTGTAAAGCATTTTGCAAACCCTAAAGCCTTATATAAATTCTAGCTATTATTTTTATTAAATGATCTCAGAGGTCCTTTCTAGTGCTAGAGCATTGGTACTATAGTTGGGTAGGGAAATAGATATTCCTGATGATCCTAGAGACTTTGACCCTTTGGGGTCAGAGGGGGCTCAAATTCTAATCCTACTTCTGACACTTATTAGCTGTATTACCAAGGGAAAAGTCTTCAACCTTGCTGAGCCTCAATTTCTTCATCTACAAAATGGGGATAACCATGATCTTGCAATTCTTACCTCAAATGGATTGCGGTATCAACTGAGGATCACATGAGATGATGTTTGTGAAAGCACTTTGCAAACCTTTGTGTTAGATACTGGGCTCATTGGCTCTGACTGCCAGGTCTTTCCATCTTCCTGGAGACTGAAGTGAAATTAAGCCCTCAAATGCCATCTTTATGTTTGGCCAGAATGTTAGCGTTTTTTAGGGATATCTAGGTGATGAAGAGTGCCAGGCCTGGAGTCAGGGAGATACCCCTTTCCAGAGTTCAAATCTGGCCTCAGATACTAGCCATGTGACCTTGGGCAAGTCACTTTACCCTATTTGCCTCCTTTTCCTCATCTGTAAAATGAGCTAGAGAAGAAAATAGCAAACCACTCCAGTATCTTTGCCAAGAAAACTCCAAATGGGGTAACAAAGCTAGATACAATTTAAAAAATGACTAAACAACAACTAATGGTAGCCACTTCAGGAGGAAGGGGCCAGCAGGGAATAAGTATCTCTTAAGCACCTACTATATGCCAGTCACTGTGCTAAGCTCTCTACAGATATTACCTCATTTTAACCTTTTTTGCTTTTTGTGAGTTTGTGGCAGCACAAGGACTTAAGATTTCACCTCGGTCAAGATCCTGAAACTCCTCTCCTAGCTTGTCCCATCTTCTCTTCCTTTCCCTCTTTTCTCTGTCCCTGATAGCAGGGCAGTTTGTACTATCCAAGTCCTGGGTTGCTGTGGGCAGGGGACTGCAGCAAATGTGATGTGAGGCCAGGTATTTCCTTCACTCTCTCCTTTTTGGGGTGGTACATTTGGTGGTCCTGGACCCATCCTTCCCCCATTCCTTTCCTTTCTTTTGCCTCTCCCCATTCTTCTATTCTCCCATTCTCCCCCTGCCCTGCCTCTTTTAGGCTTCTCTTGGGCAACACTGCTCCTGGGGAGTGGATTTGGGTTTGGCGAGCCTAGATAGAGAAGGGGAGCTTTGCCCCGCTGCCTCAGTGATGTGGCTCTCTCCTCCAGCCCCCCAGCCTCGCCCCAGGCGCTGCTGGTGACTCAGCCCTGTGGCTGCCACTGGAGCATGCTGTCAACTCAGAGTTTCCAACAGGAAACAGGGGAGCTGGGGCTGTAGCTCCAGGCTGACTCAGCCAAGGACCCCATCCTCCTGGCTCCCTCCGATGGCCCCACCCTAACTGGTCTTGGCTCCCTGCAGGCATCTGCTCTTTCAAGGGCAGTCCTGCCCTGGAGCCCCCTTGCTGTTCTGTGGTCTTGGCTTCCATTGGCATTTCCCACTCTTCCATCTCTGGCTTCCTGTGTATCTTACCCCTGTACCCCCAGGTCCCAGCCCTTTTCTGCCTGGGATTCTTGTCCTGTGAAATGAGACAGAAATGAGAATCCTGAATGAACCTCATCTGAGCCAGCATTAAGCCTGCTCTAGGGTGCTCTTTTTGTCCTGGTGACTCCCTCTTGAGCACACTTCTCTTAGAGCTTCAAGTAAGGCTGGGCTGGATCCTTTAGCTCAAACAGCCTTCCTGAGCTCAGGCCCTGCCTGGGAGGGCTATGGCCCATCTTCCCCCATGGCCTCTTCCCAATGCCCTTCAGACCTGACTATCTTTACAAAGTTCAAGATCAGGGCATCTCTTTTCTGGTTTGAAACTTGTTGTCCTCGCCTGTCCCTCCCACTGAATCCCTAGCCTGAGAAGGAATCCAAACCAGAGTAGCCAATGCTACCTGTGTAATGAGTATCTTTGCTGGCCAAGCTGCCCCCTTTTTCTTACTTCTTTGGGTTTTTTGCCCCCCAGGGGAGTGGTGACCCTACCATCCTGCAGTGTTCCAGAGTTCAAATATCTTGCCATTCAATAATTGACAGCTTTCATTTTCTTTCTTTTTTTTTAACCCTTACCTTCTGACTTAGAATCAATACTAATTATCAGTTCCAAAGCAGAACAACAGTAAGGACTAGGCAATTTGGGGTGACTTGCCCAGGGTCACACAGCTAGGAAGAGTCAAAGGCCAGATTTGAACCTAGGACCTGACTCCAAGTCTGTCCACTATATCCACTGAGCCATGTAGGTGCCCTGACATCTTTCATTTAATGAAGAGAAAGGTAGCTTCATCCCAAAGGCTGGACCATGGCTACGGGACATGGGAGGAAGGTGGGGTGCTCAGGGGTTACTGTGGAGGTAAGATGGGAATGGCTCCATATTGCCAGGGACTAGTTGAGGCAAGCCACTGCTTATATATAACCTTTCACTGAGGCCACCCAAGAAAAGAGGAAGGGAACAAGCATTTATTAAGTGCCTGCCATATACCAGGCTCTGTGCTAAGGGCTCCACAAATGTTATCTTACATAATAATCTTCACAACAATCCTGGGAGGTAGATGATGTTATGATCCTCATTTTTAAGTTGAGAAAACTGAGGCAGACAGAGGCAAAATACTTTGCTTAGGGTAACCCAACTAGTCAGGGTTTGAGGCTGGATTTGAACACTGGTCTTCCTGATTCCATTGTTCCATCTACTGCCCCACTAGGTGAGAAAATGGAAGAGGGCAGGAGGAGGGCTTGGAAGAAAGCTGGGGGACAGAGCTTGTGGGCACCAGTAGGACTGGGACAGGGTTAGGCTGTCCCACAGGTGCCTTTTCTTTGGGGTAGGGCAGGCCGTCAGGAGGGAGAGGCTTTTAGGCTAGAAGTTGCTGGGGCTAGTCTGACTTGTCTTGTTTGTGGGCCTGTGTGACTAAAGAGGGGCTGAGCTGGGTGCAGCGAGGGCTGTGAGGATTTGCTGCTGCTGTTCCCCGCTCCCCGCTCGCTCACTCACAGCCTGTGGCTGGCTTCCCTCCCTCCCGCCCTTCTTCCTGCTGTTCCCCTCCTCTCTGCCTGTGCCTTCATTTGGAGCCACGCTCCCTGCTCTGCTTGCTCCTGGCCTGGGAGCCATGGAGATGTACTGTATGGAAGAGCTGATCCAGCGAGGCCAAGGTAGGCAGACGTGCTTGAGGATCCTCCCCCTGCCTGCCCTTCTGGGAGCCCTGAGAACTCATCAGGTTCCCTCTGAAGTCTCAGTCTCCCTTTCTGGGAGGTTGGGCAGCTAGTGGAGTTAGGCTGTGATGTGTGCCAGTGTGGGGAATGTGAGGGTCAAGGGGAGCCATTGAGTGTGACCCTAGGAACAGTGCGTGCCTTTGCTCTACCAGAGAAGCCCCTGAATAGGAGTAAAGTCAGGGAAAGAATTTGGTGGAGGGTGGGGGGGGGAGAATGTGGGTGCTGCTGGCTCGGGGGGAGGGGGACAAGGGAGGTATCCTGCATTTGGGGGGTTGTTTGTCTTTTTTTTTCTTTTGCCCCCTAGTAATAATGAAGCTTTCTGAGCTGCAGAATTCAGAGGAGAAGGGGCAAGGCCATTTCCCCACAGACCTCTCATTGTTCCTGCAGTGCTGCCTGGGGTTTGGTTGGGGGTGTCCCTTTGTAGAAAAGCCTCTTACATGTGCTGCTTCCTCTTTCCTGACAGTGATTATGGCAGATGGGTCCTATTGATCCTGCCCGATTGGGGTCTTGCTGCCTTGGATCAGGAGCCCCCAGAGATTTACACCAGACAGCACACGCTACAGGTGTTGTGCATGCTGTTGGCAGGGCAGGACCGAGAATTTCCTGGAGGCTTTCCCACGACTTCCAGTTGAGTCAGCAGCTCTCCCTAGGCTCGTCCTAGGCTCGTCCTGTCCTCGGTACATGATGAGGGTGAGAGGGCAGAGGAAATCTGTATCCTCTGGTTCTCTCCAAACCTATCAGAGAGCTTAAGCTTATTCTTGGTCCTTGGGATCTGCCCCTCTCCCTACCACTTCCTCCCCCTCCCAGGCTTTCCTCCGCTTAGCCTCATTGCCCCTGAACCTTTGGGAGCTACTTTCTAGGAGATCTCTGTGGAAGAATTTTTTTTTTAATTATCTTAATATCCATTCTAAGAGAGAAGAGCAGTGAGGGCTAGGGGATAGGGGTTAAGTGACTTGCCCAGGGTCACATATCTAGGACAAATTTGAACCCAGGTCTTCCTGACTCCAGACTGGCACTTTATCCACTGTGCTACTTAGCTGCCCCACATGGGAGGATCTTAAAGGGCCACGGAACCCTTTCCTTTTTAAGTTTGACTGCTCCGGAATTGCTGCTCATGTCTAGTGTGGCCTGCCTCAAATGTCTTCTCACCCAGAGTGAGCGGAGGATCCTCCTTGTTGAGAGTCCTCTTTAGCAGCTTTCTTGGCACCGGCCATCTCTGCCTGGGAAGAGAAGTCTGGCTAGAGCTTCAAATGTGCCCTGAGCACATTTCCTGGCCCTGAGCACATTTCCTGGCCTTTGCCACTAATATGGATCACAGAAGGTTTTGGGACTGTCTCTCTCCTTGTTGGATGTACTTTGGGTGGTCACCATCTTGGCTGCTCGTCCCCCTGCCCTCTGTGGACAGAGTAGCTTGAAAGGATGGCCAAGGCATCTGCATGGAGCCTGGGGTGGGGAGTAGGAGAAGTCTGCCTTTCCTTCTTCTGTTGAAGTGGGTGCTTGCTCAGGGTCCGAAGCCCCCTACCTTTCAGATCTGTGCAGAATGATAATTGGGTCAAGGCGACCATGACCTCTTGATGAGGGAGAAAGGCTAGGACTTCAAGAGAACATCATAAAAAGGATGAGATGAGCTGAGCAAGGAGTCCTTCCAGCCCAGCCAGAACTCTCCTCTGGATGTGGCCTCTGGCTCAGAGGGTGCCTCAAAGGTTAAGAAGCATTCTTCAATCCACTCCAAGTCAACAGACTATTATTAAGTGCCTATTATATGCCAGAGAAGCATGGCATGGTGGGGAGAGAGCTGACCTCAGCTTTGGGAAGACCTTTTTCCTTCAGGTCTTCCATTTAATCACATTCCCTCTGCAGCCAACCTGGGGCAAATTACTTTACTTGGGCCCTGTGTAACTCATTAGGACTCTGACTTTCTTTTTTCTTTCTTTTTTTTTTTTTTAAACCCTCACCTTCTATCTTAGAATCAATACTAAGTATTGGTTCTGAGGCAGAAGAGTGGTAAGGGCCAGGCAATGGGGGTTAAGTGACTGGCCCAGGGTCACACAGTTAGGAAGTGTCTGAGGGCAAATTTGAACCCAAGACATTCCATCTCTAGGCCTGGCTCTCAGTCCCCTGAGCCACCCTGCTGCCCTAGGACTATAACTTTCTAAAAACATGTTGGTGTGTATTGATATAGGGGTACATCAGTGAATTGATAAGAACTGATATCATAGGTCTACTTAAAAGAGTTGCTGAGGGACTGATAACGCAAAGCCTCAGGGGGGTGGGGGGTGGGGGGTGGGACAAAAATTCTTACTCTCAAGGTTGCATTCTAGAAAAAATTCCAGGACCCTTGGAGCAAGACTGTGTAAGCCCATCAAGTGTGAAGCATCTCAGAATGGATGCTGTCTTATTGATCTTACCTTCTCTGCTTGGTCCTCCCCACTCCTTTCCTCCAAGGTGACAATTCTGTATGTCCTTTCCCTCCTCGGATGCCTTGGATGAGAGCCTAAAACTTGTTTATTAAAGAGTCAGTAAAAAAAAAAAGTTAACAAACAAAAAGACTCAGTTCACCTTTCTTTGTTTTAAACATTGTTAAATTGTGGCAACCACAGGGATTGTTTGTTTGGGTGCCTTTATTGGTAATATAGTTGGGAGGAGGGGACTGAAGGGAGCTGTGCTAAGAGAAGAGAGGAAGATGTAAAGCTTTGGTGTCTCTGGCTGGGGGCTCAGACCTGGAGGGGAGGGGAGGGAAGGAAAGAAAGAATGATAATTTGATTTGTTATAAGTTCCCAGAGCAGGGAAAGAGTACTTAAATACTTATTCTGGGAAACCCATCTAGGCAGTGAGTCAGTTGGAGGGTGGGGACAAATAAAAGTGACTGAACTGCCTTTTTCATTACACCACCCCATGGCAGCTTCGAATCAGTTACTTGTCTCATGACACTACTTGCCATTCCTATGACTTCCTAGACCAAAACTTCCCCTCCATTATTGGCTTTCTCTTTGCCACTTTCCCCCTGTATATGTTGTCTTTTTTAAAAAATTTAATTACATTGATTTAGTTTGCTTTTGTATCACTTTTATTTCCCAATAACCATCCCCTAGAAAAAAGAATAAAATAGAGAATGATAGTTCAGATTAACAAGCATCTGACTTTATATGCTGTGCTCTTCCCCCGTAGTTTCCTATCTGTACAAAAGGAGGAAGGTGTTATCTCTTGTGCTGTACAGCCTCTTTTTTTTTTTTTTTTGCAGAAAGAATATTTGTATTTGTATTTTGTTTATTTATTCAGCCCTTCTCTCCCCTCCTCATATCATAGAAGGCATCATCTAGCCAAATAAATAGATTATATCTTTCATGTTGCCACTTCTCAGTTCATTCTCTGGAGATGTGAACATTCACAAATTATTCTTCAAATATTAAATCTATAGCTGTATATAATGTTCTCTTGGTTCTACTTGATTTACTCTTCATTATCCCATGTAGTTCTTTCCAAATTAAAAAAATTTAATCTGCTCATCATTTTTTATGCTGCAAACTTTTTGCTTTTGGTATTGTATGAGTAGGATTAGCATATTACAGTAAGTGCTTAAAAATGTTCCTTAATCCATTTATATTTGCCTTCACATAATGGCATTCTGGATGAGGTTTTCTGTGGACTTATTTCCATGCTTTTGGAAGTAATTTCCCATTTTATTGTATATGACTCATTCCGATGACTTCTTACTGCAGGAAAATAGACTTTCTTATTCTCAAATTGATCCTTTCTGGGAGCTAGCCAGGATCGAGTAACCATGGGCAAGTCACTTAAGCTTTCTGAATCTTTTGTTTCTTGGGGGAATGATCACAATAATGCAACAGAAGGCTGTGAGATTCAAATGAGTTAGTATGAGTAAAGCACCATATAAAAAGGTCAGCTTTAGCTTTAGCAGCTGACCCTAGGCCCTTCATTGCCATCTTCATGCCATCCCATGGATGGAATTCCCTTTGTCTTCAGAAGAACTAGGAAGGGCTTGACTGCCGACATTGAAGAGAAAAGTGGAAAGCAACTAACTGTCCTACCAAAAATGAGTATATGTATTGCTTGAAAAGCCTCTCCTGTTTCATTTATTTTTCTCACTTAACTCTCAGTGTTCCAGGCAACTTTCTAAGACTAAGTGGCAGAGGTGCTGACCTATATTGGTAGAGGATTCATCTTGGGGTTCCCTGTAGTAATGAAATCAAAAGGTCCAATCCCAATTCCTGTCCCAAACCCTGAGAAGAATATAAACCCTCTATCTCAGCACTTTCCCCTCAGTGCTGCCCTCCTGACTTGCCTGGTTGTTTATTGAGATTCTTCCAGAGGGCAGACTTAAGAAAGCCCTTCCCTTGGGGGTAGAGGGGGTGAGAATTCTGCTCCTTGGAAGGTAGGATGATAAGAATGGGATGAGGGATTGGTAAATGGGCAGGCAGTATTTTGCATCTGTCATTCCTTCCTTTTCCCAAGGTCGGATCTGGGTGTTCTCTAGACTCTAGGTGTGTGGAGTTCTCAGAAACTATGTTCTGTGCTTCCTCAGTTTGAGGAAAACTGCCTTCTGTGTCTCCTGCTCTGTACATAGAGAGCACTTCTTGGGTCACAGAGCACTTTGTCCACCAACAGATTTTTGGATCCTCTTAACAATCCTGTGACATTGGTTAGGTGGGTGGTAGTATTTCCTTCTTGAGGCAACTGGCACAGAAAAAGGAAAGTCATTTGTTTCAGATCAAAGAGTTAACAAGTGGCACTGTTGAGCTTAGCACTCAGTACTTGTCAATTCTGCTATAGAAGACATTCTGAAATTATGGGAAGATCATTTTGTCTGGAATCAGAAGATTTAGGTTCAAATTTAAACTCTGTAGAGGCAGTCAAGTAGTACAGCAGATAAAGAGCCAAAGCCTGGAGTTGGGAGGACTAGGGTTCAAATCTGGCCTCAGACAACTTCCTGTATTCTTGATTCTGGGCAAGTCACTTAACCCCAATTGCCTAGCCCTTATCATTCTTTTACCTTAGAACTGATACTTAGTATGGATTCTAAGACTGAAGGAAAGGCCGTTTTTGTTTTTTAAACTCTACAGTCTGCCATTTACTCCTTGTACAACCTTAGGCAAGTCATTTATCCTTTATGGACCTCAGTTTCTTCATGTATAAAATTAGGGGGTTGCATCCAGCCTCTAAGGCCCCCCTCTAGTTTCAAATTTATGATCATAGCTTTCAAGCAGCCCATCATGGGAACTCTTGAGGAAAGGAAGGGAGATTTTCCTGGTTCTATGTGGGAGCAGGGGCTGTTCTCTGCCTGCCTGGGATTTAGTTTTATCTCTCTCCCTGACTTGCTTGCTGTAAGATCTTGGGAAAGCCATATATTCCCTCTAGACCTCAGTTTTTCTGTCTGTTTAATGGAGATAATACTTGCTGCTATCCTCACCTCATGGACTGGGACAGAGATATGGGGGTGGAGGGATGTGAAGATAAAAATGTACTTTGAGCTTTGAGGAGGGAGGGAAGGGATGTCAAAATCCCAGACTTAAACTTAGAAACAGGGTTCGAGTGGCCCCTTGGGGTGGGGAGTGGGTGTGCAGGACCTAAGCCACCCCCCCCCCCTTCCCCCATCTCTTCTGTCCCTGGCTGCGTGTGTTGGGGGAGTGTCAGAGGGGTTTAGTGCCCGTGCTGCCCCAGGGACCCTGTCATGTTCTAACTTGGGAGGCATGACGGTGTCGTAAATGTGGCAGGCTCTCCTCTCTCCGTCTGATATTTATATCTTGCAAATACCCCCTCCCCCCCTCCCCAATGGACTCAGGGGAAGGTGGTGCTGACATTTCACTGGAACCCTCTGAACTCTCCTGAACAGCTTGGTGCCTCCAGCCCTGTCGCTGCTCCTCGGCTCTCTTCTGCTTGGTGGGGTGTGGGGTGTGGGGACCTCCTTGACCTGCTGTTGCTCCCTGGAATTTAGTGATCCCCAATGAAGATTGTGCCGGGTAGGTTTGGTGGAGGTGGTGGCAGTGGTGGATGGGTTGGGGAAGGGGGGCAGAAAGGGGGGGCACAGGGAGTGGCTGTCCCCTGCCTTAGCTTTGGATGGGAAAGGGACCGTCTTGAAGTTGCCTTGGCTATTTTCACCACCAGGACTAATGTTATATAAAAAGCCTGGCCTGCTGCTCTAAGGGAAGTTCGACATCCTGGACGTCCAGGGCCAGGGTGCTTCTTTGTTCCCTGGCAGTTCTGGGGAGCTGCCCCCATGCCTGGTCCTTCTCTTGCTTTGGCCCTGTCAGATGGGCCTCGCTGTGTCTTGGTCTAGGTCTGGGTTCTCTACAAGGGCAAAGAGGGAGAGAGAAACAAACTTCTGCTCCTAATCCTCCCCTGCTTGGCAGCAGGTGGGGGCGGCCTGGGGGAGGGGAAGGGAGGAGAAGGCTGGCCCTCATCCTCTATAGTGGGTTGGGTTGACCCTGAGGCTGTTGGCGGATTCTGGGCTGCTGTCCAGGAGAGCCCTGAGGACTGATCCTTGAGGGAAATCTCTGGGGGTGCTTGGGGTGGGGGCCTCTTAACTGGTGGGGGTGATCCATGAAGGTGTCTTTTGTTGTCAAAGCTGCCTTGGTCTTACCCCTAGTTGTTTGAAGTTTCCTGTGGAAGTGAGGGCTTCTTAGAAGCTTTCTCTGAGGAAGTAGCTTCAGGTGGTCTGGGGTTTGACTCAGAGAGGGAGGAAGAAACCACACACACACACACACACACACACACACACACACACACATGCACACACACACTCTTTCTCTTCAGTTGGTTATGAGGAGGATGAGACCCAAAGACTCTGGATTGGGAGTCCAGAAAGCCCGAGTGAATCCTACTTTTCCTCCTCTACTATGTTTGTGGCCTCAGGCAAATGACTTCTCTGGCACTCCATTACCTCCTCTTTAAAGTAAGGGACTTGGACTAGAAGGATCTCTCCAGAGGTCTCTTCCAGACCTAAATGCTTTAAGCCTATAAGGACAGCACAGAGCTAAGTTCCAGTGCCAACTTTGCCACTGATAAACTGTGTGACCTTGGGCAAGTCCCTCTCCCTAGCTAGATCTCTTTCTCTTCTATAAAATGAGGAGGCTAGACTAGATAACCTCAGGTTCCTGCCTTGAACATCATAGGACTTTGAAGCTCTGGGACTCTCTGTGCCCTGGCCTGGCCTGGCCTCAGAGCTCTTGAGAGAGAGAGAGAGAGAGAGAGAGAGAGAGAGAGAGAGAGAGAGAGTGAGTGTGAGTGTGTGTGTGTGTGTATGTGTTGGGGGTGGGGGGTGGGGGGTGGGTGCTATGTCTACAAAACACAGGCAATTGTGAGGCAGAAGCTGGAGCAGGAACAGTCCCTCCCCCATAGGGTGTGTCTTTGGGCAGGCAGGAGTTAAGACCAAGGCTAACCTTGAGTCCAGCCTGTATCTGCCAGAGGGACATCTGAGCCCAGACTGAGCTGAGGCAGAGAGAGGAGGCTGAGAGAGGGAGGGAGGGAAGGAGGGAGGAGGAGAAAGGGCTGGTGGTTCTATACCCTGAACCCCTAGAAGGCTCTGGGGAGCCCTCCCTTTTCCCTCCCTTGGGGCAGCTGAACAGTGGGGGGGGCCTGGGGCAGGAGAGCCCAGTGGGCAGTACCTCCATCTGCATTGCAGGCTGCTCCTGGGGGCAGAAAGGGCTGGGTCTGGCAAGTCGGGGAGGAACTTCCTCCCTGCTTGCTGGCTTCAATCAGCTGGCTGACTCCCTCCTTCCCTCCCTCCCTCCCTTCAGAGCAGGGAGGGGGCCAGTCCTTTGCCCTGCCTCTCTGCACCAGCCCCAGGCGTAGGCTCCAGCCAGCACCGGCACTGCCTGCCTAGGCTTAGGGTCCCCTTCCCCTTGGGGGCTGCCCACTTTCTCCCCAGAGGTCCCTATGGACCCCTCTGGTAGCCTCTTCCCCTCCCTGGTTGTGGTGGGGCACATTGTCACCTTAGCGGCTGTGTGGCACTGGCGGAGGTGGTGCCGACAGGCACAGGACACCCAAGGTAAGAGCCGCTGCATCTACTGCCACTAGGGCTGCTGGCGGGGCGGGTGCCGGGAGGCGGTCCTGGGGGTTGGGGGCGGAATCTCCATTGGTGAGGGCAGGCTTGCACCCCTCCCTCTCCTCTCTGGTCCAACTTTCCCTTCCTCTGCCCTCCCTCCCCTTCCCTTCTCAGCCTTGAGCTAAGCTAAACACAACCACATGTGTGGGAAGCTTAACCCCTGCTTTCCCTGCTAGGTGAGAGTGCAGGCGCCTGGGGAATCCAGGCAGGAAATGGAGGCTGCCCATCGTTCCATGGGGTCCCTGGGGGCCAGCTTGGAGACCCTCTGGGCCAGGGCTGTCTTCCCTGGCCTTGCCTTGCTCAATTGTGTATCGAGGCTGGGAAGGTGGTTCTGGCTCTAAGTGTTGGGCTGGGGCTGACTGTCCTAATCTGTCTCATGTTACCTTTTCCTGCCTGGAACTTGTAGAGTATGGACCCTAGGGCTGCCCCTGGCCAAGGAGATCAGATAGAACCTGGGGGTAAAGGTGGAAGGACTAGTTCTGTTTAAATAAGGAAACTAGATAAGTTAGATCTGGAGCCAGGTCAGGTAAATAAAGCAGACAGCAGCCTGGGCGTGGGAAAGCCTAGGTCAAAGCCTTCCTCTAGGGGGCAATTCATCCTCAGCCCAGGCTAGTTAGCTATCGGGAGAGCTGTGGAATGATACTCAGAGAGGAAGATGTAAGACCCCTGGCCATCTCTGCCACTAAGAGCAATGACTCAGGGCTGAGGCCCTTGTCTTCCTTTGACAATGGCCGGGATTGGGCTTGGTGGTAAGATTGGCCAGAGGTGCTGTCCCAGGTATTCAGTGAGCAATCATGAACAGAAAAGCAGCCTTCTGGGTCTACTGAACTGGGAGGTGACTGAGCCTGCTGCCTGTCTTTTTCTCCATCCAGGCCTTTTGGTCTGGCAGCCTTACCACCTCCATCTTTTTAGCCTTTGCTTTGCCCTAGGCCTCCTTCACTCCCCTCACTGGCAGGCACAGCTGCTTTCTTGGCCTGGTCTCACGTTCCCATGTCTGCTTGTGGTACCCAAACAGCTGAGCTGGCTTTTGCTTGCTCTTTCCACAAAGTCACCCTGGTCCCATAGGGCAGCCATGCTGGCAGAGAGCTCCCTGCTGCCCATTCTCAGAGCCCCAGCCCTTCCCACCCTTGAGTCTCACCGCCTTTTTGTGTACCCTGGAGTCCTTCTGGAGTATGCAAGCCTGCCTTCCCAGGAATGGGGCAATTAAGTGTCTCTCATATGGGAGGGCACTCTGCTGAGCAGCAACCGCGTGTCAGGTTCCTGTGGACAGGTGTGTCCTAAGAGAAAGGGCAGTACTGTCTCAGGCCTGGAACCTTGCCACATTTCCCCACCTCCAGCTCCTTTCTGACAGAGATTGGGCCTTCACTCTCAGCTGCCCTTCTCCTTTGCTGTCTGGGAGTTGGGGATGGGGGTGGGGTAGGGATTTGGGCATCTAAGACTGCTTCTTTATTGGGAGAAGAAAGCCATAGAGCCCAAGGCTTCCCAGAGACCCCCTCCTCTCTTGAGGTCCCAAGACAGCCAGTAACAGTTTCCTTTACCAGAACCCATAGAGGGCAGAAGGGTGTTGATGGGTCCTTGGTCAAGGTTAAGCTCAGATCTGGACTTTGAGAAGGTAACAGAAGGGCGATGGATCCAGCCCGGGTCTGGTATTAGCCTTAGCTTTTAGGAGAAGGGAAATGGAAGATGGACACTATGTCTTTAGCTGGGAGAAAGACAGGAGCTTGGTTGCAGAGAATAGAATGAGGCAAGTGGCAGAACTATGCCCAGGGCTGGGAGCAGGAAGATTGGGCATGGCTGCTTTGGTTGGCTTGATCTAGGGGACCTAAACTGAAGACAAGAAAGGACAGGTCCATTTTGATTTGGGTCAATGAAAGGGGCTTCAGAAGCCATTCTCTCCTCCCGCATGTGGAGTTCTGCCCCTTGGAACAGGGATTCCATTTGACCACACCCTTCTCTTGTCCCCTTGGCTGCCTTCCTTTGCCTGCTGGCTAGCCATTGCCTCTTTGGCTTGGATGTTTCCACATTCTACTGTTTGGGGAGAGAGGGTCTATCCCTGCCCTCCTCCGCTTGTCTTCTAAGTCTCAAGCAAAATTCTGGGGAAGGCTATGGTGTGAAGGATAGGAGGTAGACTTGGGAAACCAGAGTTCTCCCAGATTGCCTACCATTTAACAAAACTTTATGGGCATCAGATGAGCCTAGGCAAAGCTCTTGGTTGGAGTAGAGGATGGGGTACTCACTCATTTGAGGGAGGGGCTATAAGGGTAGTGGTGATGGAGAGCAGTGGAGGGCAGAGTTGCTAGGAGACTTGGGACAAAAAAGCCTGGGAGAGTTGTGAGCAAAGATGGTTGAATGAGAACTCCTCTGTGCCTAATTGGTCCATTGTATTCCTCTCTACTCACTCACCCATCTTTCTGGCCTTGGTCTCCACCCCAGGAATCTGGCGGACCCCGGAAAGGGCCTCATGCTGCCACCTGGTGGGGCTTTCTGGCAGGAGATTGGGGAATTCTGGTCAATTCAGAAACATCGTGTATTGGGTCCTCTAGACTCTTGGAACAGTGGCCCTTGCTGAGCAGAGCTAGGGGAGCATCCCTGTGGAGGGAGGTCCCTTCAGTTGGGTAGTTGGGGTTCCCTGAATATGTGTGATTGCCAATCTAGGGCAGGGGTTCTTAATTCCTTTGTGTGTGTATCTTGGACTCTTGTGGTCATCTGGTGAAGCCTATGTAAGCCTCAGGATAATTTTTAAAAATTTCATAATAGAAGGAAATGCTAAATTTCAATTAGAGTTTAGTGAAAACAAAGCAGTACTTTTTTTTCCCCCATCCAAGTTGCCTAATCTCCAGGTCTAGGGGCTTGTTGTTGGGTGTGGTAGCCTGGACCCTTTGGGAACCCCTGGGAGAGGGCATTGTGACTCTGCTTGGTGACTCAGCTCTTTGTCCAGGGGCTGGCTTTTTGGTGAATCTCCATCTGCATGTGTTGATTTTAGTGGTTTTTTTTTTTCCCCTGTAGAATTTTTAGCTTTAGTTTAAAAAACACAAGTGCCAAACATGCCCATCTAGCCTGGGTCTCTCTAGTCTAGCTTCTCATCTGAGACCCTTTCCTCTGCCTCATTTGCTGCTCCTCCCTAACCTTCCTTCCTCTTTGGTGGTCCCTCTCCCTGTATCTGGCTGGCTGTGTTCTCTGCTTCCCACCCCCCCTCCACTCCCCTCCCCTCCCCTCCCCTCCCCTCCTCTCCTCCCTCTTGCTGGGCTGGTCTCCTGCCACGCCCTGTGCTGTCTTCCTAAGCCCATCTCCCCCTCTTCTGTCTTGTGGTTTCCCTGAAATCTGTGTGGGCACTGGACTGCTGTTAACCATCTCCTTCCTGCTCAGCCTACCGGGTGTCTTTTCTCTCTTTCTCAATCTCGGAGACCTTTTCTCTTGTCCTTAGTGGACTTCCTGCGAAAGAAGCAACTCTATGTGTCCCCCCCCCCCCCC
>NC_058130.1:705409133-705492338 GCF_016433145.1 Gracilinanus agilis
TGGCTCTTCTGGTCCGGGCAGTTTGCCTGGTTGCCTGACTGGGAGGGCGGGGAAATGAGGAGGGAGGGAGGAGGATGTGGTGAGCAGGAACAGGGCTGTCTCCCCGCTCGCAGCAGGGGAAGACACTACCCACCCCGTGCACCTCTGAGCCTGGCTCCTTGGCAAAGCCGAGCCCGGGAGGGAGGGGAGCCTCTAGGGGCATTTCCGAGCAATGGCTGGAGCCCAGGTGCCAGGGGCCACCGTCTCGTCCTCCTACACCTTCCAAAGAGAGATCCTGCTGGATCGGTCTGGCTGGCTGGACGGTGGCTCGGAGCAGGACAGGAAAGGCTACCTGTACCAACAGCTGTGCTGTGTAGGTGGGTGCCCAGGGAGGGGGAGGGGGGAAGCCGAGGGGTGGGGCAGCCTCCTCTCCGAGCCTCGGGAACCCTTTCTGCCTTCTCGGGACCCCCAGCCTCTGCGTCTCTGCAGTTCACTTGAGAACCTATGTCTCTTGGGACGCTCCATAAACTGCTTGGGTCCCCAGGTTTCCCAGAGGGACCTTCAGGAACAGCAATCGGGACTGGAAGAGTTAAAGGGGTGGGTAGTGGGAGGGGCTGCGGCTCTGAGGACACACCTCATCCCTGCGTGTTCTCCCGGAACACACACACACACACACACACACACACACACACACACACACACACACACCGTGGAAAATGGAAACTTTACCAAAGCGGCCCCCACCTCCCGCTTTCTGCTGTTGCCCTCCCACCCCCACCCTGTAGGGCTCCCATCCTAACCGTCCCCCCTCCCCTTCCCCAGCGCCAGAACTGAAGGCCCCTCTTTCTTCTGTTTGTTTGTTTCCATGGCTGTAGTTTTTGTGTACAGTACACACTAGCTGTGAGGCCAGGGGGGCTGGGGTGGGGGATGGCGAGGGAACCTGGGGACTTTCTGTTGTTTCTGACTCCAGGCTCTCAGGGCCATGATCAGTCATCTCTTGGTGGATGAAGTGGCGCTGAGCATTTTCACTTGGGGGCTGGTACCCAGATAATTGAGGTCAGGCCCCTTTGAAGTTCTCTGGGTAAGCCTTGTGAAATACACAGGCTAACCCTTATGTGTGCCTGAGGCACACGAAGTTTAAGACACCTCAGTGGGAGTGGACAGGGCTGAAGCCAGGTGGAGTTCCATAGCCAGGGTACTGGGAACTGCTGACCCTCTAGAAAAGTTCTAGGGCTCTCCTCACATTCCTTCCTTCCCCTGAGGTGTTGCTCCCTCATTGGGGTGCATCTTGGGGGGGCCCTTGGGCAGGAGCAGAGAAAGAAAGCAGATTCCAAGAAGCACAGATAGATAAATCAGGAGTGTTGCTTGCCTCATCTAGTACAATGAAGCATCTCATTTGAGGTGGCCATAGTTTGGACATTCCTTAGGTCCCAGAGACTTGGTTGTTTTTAAGGGTCCAGGATAGTGCTTTGGATAAAGAAATGACTTTTGAGTTGCTTTTGCCTTTTGTTTACTGAAGCCTTTGATGTGCGTGCGAAGCATCCCCAGACAGTGATTGTAGGAAACAGTCCCTGAACCCCAGTTATCTATCTTTGTGACTTTGAGCACTTCTCCCTTTTCTAGTCCCTGGTTCCCAGAAGGCTGGGGTGGGGTGAGGCTGGGAGGAGAGGAAAAAATTGGGTTAAGATTAGAGGGGGACTGGATGGTTGCTCCCAACTCCAGCTGACAGGGTCAGACTTGGACAAAAACATGGAGGTGGTTTGCTCATCAGTTTTGTTTCTCTTCGCATTCTGCATGGGATAAGGTGGCCCCTAACATTTTTGCTGGTATTAGAACAAGCTGGGACAACAAGTGATTTCCTGGATGACAAATTGGGGATCCAAGGAAGATCCTAGCCTCTGAGCAGTAGGCTAAAGCTACCAAAATGAAATGCTATAGTAATCAATGTTAAGATTGCCACTTGAATTTTAAAAGTCACCTTATGAGTGTGGAATAGGGCAGACAGGACTAGAAAGCAGCCTGTGAATGAAAGACTTGGAGGTTTTGCAAGCTCAACGTGAGTCAAAAATGTGACAAGATAACCCCCCAAAAAAACCCAAATTTTTTTCTTTGGAATGGGGTGGGGAGCTTTTTTTTGCTGTGGAAACCCCCTCCAATAATGCAAAACTGCAACTCATCTATCATTGAGTAAATTATAGATTTGTTTAGGGTGTTGTCCAGGAGTATTGAGAGTTATAAGTGACTGGGCCATGCTTATGCAGTTACTATGTGGCTAAGGCAGGATTTGAACCCAGGTCTCCTGATTCCTAATTATGCCATGATGCCTTTCCTGATCACAGCAAAGGAAGCAGTGTCTCATTCTGAGAGCTATTAATTAATAATTGTACTGTTCTCTATCCTGTTCAGACTCATTTGGGGAATTTTATCTGGGGATGGGGGTTCAAATTTTAGGAAGAACACTGACAAACTGGACAGTGTCCAGAGGAGGATGACCAGGATAGAGAGGGCCAGCTAGGTTAGAGCACAAGGCCTATTGTTAGAAACACCTGAATTAAAATCTAGTCTCAGATACTTTCTAGCTATATAATGCTGGGCAAATCACTTAACCTCTATTTGTCTCATTTCTGTCATTTGCTAAAATGAGGTCATGATAGCACACCTACCCCCCACCAAGATTGTTGTGAGATTCAAATAAGATAATATTTGTAAAATGCTTAATAGTGCCTGAAGTCCAGTAAGCACTATATAAATGTTAGCTATTATTCTTATTATTACTTGAAACCATAATACAGAAAGATCAGTTGAAGGAACTTAGACTGTTTAGCTCAAGAAGAGATGCTTTGGTGAGGATGGAACCTAAATTAGACTCTAAGTCAGATAGTTGAAGTTTGCTAAATGGAAGAGTAGGATTTACTTGTTTTACTTGGCCTTTTTGTTGTTCACTTATTTTCAGTCATGTCCCCTGACATTTTTCATGACCCTATTTGGGGTTTTCTTTGCAAAGGTACTGAAGTGGTTTGCCATTCCTTCTCCATCTCATTTTACAGATGAGGAAATTGAGGAAAATAGGATTAAATGACTTGCCCAGGGTGACACAGCGAGTAAGAAGTATATGAGACCAGATTTGAACTCAGAAAGATGAGTCTTCCTGACACCAGGCTGGGTACTCTATCCACTGTGCCACCCTGCTTGACCCTAGTAGAGAGAATTAGGATCAAAGGGCAGGAGTTAAAGGAAGGCAGATTTTGATTCTGCATCTGGAGGAATATTCTGCAAATTAGAGCTATGCAAAAGTCAATTACACTCTTTTGGGGGTGGAAGCTATTGATCAGTGCTGAATGCCTCTTGAGGAAGAAGTCCTTGACATCCCTGCCCCAGGGGCTGGTTGGACTGGAATACCCCTGAGGGTTCCTTTCAACTCTGGGAGTTAGTGAATCCCTCATTCAGAATAGTCTTCCAACTCCACACTTTGGAACCTGTTCAACCATCTAAGCTTTGTGTGTCTCATTTGTGTTTTGTTAGGTTTTCCTTTAATTATTTAGCAAAGTCATTTTCTTTAACCTGAACATGGCATAGTTATTTCAAGAGAAGGGAAGGTATTTTGTTTTGTTTTGTTTTGTTTTGATGGCCGGAGAGCCAGGAGAATCTAGGCACCCCAGGGACCAGGGAAGGACTGGTTGGTGGTAGCTCCCACATCTAGGATAGGAGCCTGATATCCTGAGGGGTGGGGGAATTTGTGAGAGGGCGGATTTGCTAGACAATAGACTTTTAGTTTTATTGAGGCTCTTTTCTTTCCCAGTCACTTTCTTGTAGCTCCCTCCCATTCTGACCCCCAACCCTCCTTAGTAACCAAAAAGTACAGTCAAACAAACCAAATCAACACTTTGTTGGTATCTAAAAATATATGTCTCATTCTACACCAAGATAGTCTTACAGCCATGAAGTCTTGTCTGTTGTCAGCTTTCTCTCCTTGGGCGTTTCTCCCTTTCTTTTCAGTAGTTTATTTTATTATATATATATATATATATATGTATATATATATATATAATTATTATTTATTTGTTTGTTTGTTTGTTTATTTATTCCTAGTTTTTAAAAAATTCTTAACTTAAGTACCAAAAAGGAGAGAACATTTCCATGTACAAAAATAGAACAGAAAAAGATTGTGAAACTGTGACTTTTACATACAAGTTGCTTCTAGAGGTCTTTCTTTATCTAGCATGAAAGTATTACCTTTCTCTAGATCTTCTCTAGAGGCAGATCCTATGATAAGGCTGAGAATGTAGAATGAAGGAAATGGGGACTCACTCAAGTTCTGGCACCTAGGATGTCTTCTTGGTAAAAAATGCCCATTTAGCATTGGGAATAGTTTCTTTTCTTGTCTTTTTTTTTTTTTTAAACCCTAACCTTCTTTCTTAGAATAGATACAGCTAAGAGGTGTCTAAGGCCAGATTTGAACCCAGGATCTCCCATCTCCAGTCTTGGTTCTCTTTCCACTAAGCCACTAGCTGCCCAGGAAATAGTTTCCTCAGTTGAATCAATACTTTTCACACAAAGTATTTCATCTTTCACAGGATCATAGATTTAGAGCTAGAAGGGATCTTAAAAACTATTGAGTCCAAAACCTTTATTTTACAAATGAGGAAACTAAAGCTAGAGAAAGACATCAAACAACTTTCCCAGCGTCCTGCAGCTAGTAAGTGCCAGAGACAAAATTTGAACTCTGGTCTTTCTGACTTAAGGCTCTACCACCTTGGTGAAGGGATGGGTAGGAGAGATAGGCCATGCTGGCTTTAGAAGCTGTAAAAGGAGGCTCTTTGGTTATATGATCAGTAAGGACCTCACAACTCTAAATTCTATGAGTATTCATAAGATAAGATCAATCTGGGCACAACCCAAAGAGGAGGCAGCATCCTAAGAGCTCTTTGAACATTGGGGTGAGTTACCTCGAGAGGCATTCTCCCCATCCCCAACACACATACACACATCACTGTGGAGGTCTTCAGATAGGATCTGGGGGAACAACTTTCCACTGCCTGGGTTACTGTGGAATGAATTCCTGCTCATCCTAGGGTTGGGCCAGAGGGCCTCAGTTTTTCTTTCCAACTTTGGAATTCAGTGATCTCAAAGGCTTTCTTCCTCACGTAGCACACAGCTTAAAAGTACTGGACTGCATGTTGGAACTTTTTTTCCTTTAAGTCATTGGAAACGCATTGGGAATGGGGTGGAATTTAGTAATTTTACTAGGGAATCAAAGGGGAAAAGATGTTAAAACAAAATAATGTTCCAAGTTCCTCTGGGAGCCTCTTTCCTGATCAAAGAACTGGCTAAAAGTCCACCCACTTTAATTCATCTCTAGTGGATCCTTATGGAGAATAGTAAGTGGACTCAACTTCCTCCTGGGATGTAAAGGCAAGGATGAATTTATATTCTGGCTTGCGCCCTGCCCCATTTTTGGTTAGGAGGAGGAATAGGGAAAAAAAGAAATGAGAACCCCTTACTTGTTTTGTTTTGTTTTGAATGAAGATTCCCAAGTACCCAACACTATAACAGAGATTGTGGTTGGTGGGGTATGAGAGAAGTGATACTAAGGTGAAAGGCACCATCTTTTCCTGGTGGGAACTTACCATCTCCAGCAAGTTAGAAGAGCTATCAGTAATTTGAGTACTAGGCACCTAGGAGGGGTTCTGAGGAGGGTGAGGATCAATCTCTGCTGTAGTGAGCTTGGTCTGAGAAGCTGGTGGAGGTGGGAAAATTTGAGCTGAGCCTTGAAGGATGGGATAGTGGTTCAGGGATTGGGGCAAGGGGGATGGGGCTGAAAGGTCTCATAGTCGTAGCATGGAGCCACTGAGGCAGACAAAGGGTAGAGTCCAGTGAGCTCTTGTGTTTTGACCAGGAGTAAGAGAAGCTTTGTGGTTTTGTGGGGTTTGGGGTCAGAAAGATTTGGATTTAGATCTGGCTTCCATTAGTAGCCACGTTGTAACCCTGGGCAAATGATGAAAGCTCTATGTATCTTCGATAGCTCATGGATAGATTGCATTTTGGTTGGTAGAAGGAATTCCCTACTCTGAGGAAATCACAGCTCCTTAATCCCCTAAATAAGAGGATTTACTGAGAGGTAGTGCAGCAGAGTAGCTACAGGGTGGCCTTAGAATCAGGTGTATCTGAGTTCAAGTCTTACCCTGGACCACCTGCTAGCTATGTGATTTTAGGTAACCATTTAACCTTTTAGTACTTCCAAGAAATTTTTTAAAAAACCCTTACCTAATACTACGTATCTATTCCAAGGCAGAAGAGCAGTAAGGGCTAGACAACTGGGATTAAGTGACTTGCCCAGCAATTGCACAGCTAGGAAGTGTCTGAAGCCAGATTTGAACCAAGACTTCCCTTCTCCAGGCCTGGGCTCTCTATCCATGGAGCCACGTAGGTGTCCTAAGATTAGACATCTGCATTGGTGTGAAGGTATTTCCACTCTCTGTCGTTCCTTGTGTGAATTTGTGAGTTTCATGATTTTAAACAAGTACATTACTGTACCACACTGGCTAAGGAAGGGACCCCCAAGAGTCCCTGATCAGTGAGAATGAGGAAGGCATGTGAACCATGTCAAAGGATGCTTCTTAGATAACTTTGCAGAGCATTTTGGGAAGAGGACGGAAAGTTAGTGAATGTAAAGGAAGGAGAGGTGATGCTGTAGAGGGAATCTGACACCTTTTGGTCTCCATCTAATGACTATCTAAGGAGGGATGGGGGTGGTTTTAATGGAAGTTGATCCCTTGTCCCTAAGCAGGGCATGAAGATGATGGAGGGTCTGGGAAACTGCTTTCTGCTTTATGAAGTCTCCAGGGTTCATCTCCATTGGTGGGTGGGTTTGTCTAATAGATGTCTCAGTCTGAGAACCTGACAGGATGTTCCAGGGGCTCTCCATCCTGGCTTTGTCTCCTCTCCTCCTTCCCCCTTCCCATCTCCCTCTCCAGGTTACTCCCAGAATTTCATGAGATATAAGGAACCTTGGAGGTCATATGGACCCATCTCATGCCTCTATCTCCTCTAGCTGTGATATATCTCCTAGTCCCATTGACAGCTTCTGCTTTTAGGAGAGGAGCTGTCTGTGAGAAGGGATCCGACTTCCCTCTGTTCCCTTCTTCCTGTCTCTCTCCCATGCCTCCTTAGGGCTTTGGATGCCTCTCATGGCACCTGCTATCACCTGTGGGGTTCTGGTGCCCCCCTCTGGTTGAGGCCCAGAATAGCTGGGATCAAGCCTATCCAGAGTTCAGGATCCACTCAGACCGCTTGGTACAGCTGCCCTGGGCTGTGGAGTCAGAGGACTTGGGTTCAGATTCTACCTCTGCTGTTTTCTACTCATTGTGACTTGGGGCAAGTCTCTTCTCTTAGGGACTCGCTTCTGTCTGTAAAATGAGGGCTGGAGGGAGGGTCATTTGGAATACGTGACCTCTGAGACGCCTTCAAGCACCAGATGTATGAGAAGCCTGCCTGCCAGTCCTGATAGTCAGGACATGATGAAGGGGTGAGCGCTGGAATTAGCTCATCCAGGACTAAGGGGTCCCTCGCTGGCCCCCTCCTTGTTTGGGGGATAGAGAAGAGTCCTGGGCTTGAGCCTGAGGCTTTTTAGCAAGAATGAGATGGAAATGGATTTATTTCTGGGTCTGGTGACACACGGGTGCATCATGCAGCCCAACAGCTGGATCTCATCACTCCAGATGTGCCAGGGAATGGAAAATACTTGTGGTTCTGAGGCGGTTGCATTCTTTTCTGTGGCTGGCTCCATGCAGGGCTTGGCTTGAGGGCTGGGGTTGGGGTTGAGGGGAGGGGGTAGAGCAGAGGCTCTGTTTAATAGATTCCTGGATGCCAAAGCTGGCCAGCTTGGGGTTTCAGGCCTTGAAGCTGCAGCCAAGACTCCCCCAATAGCTGTTCTTTCCCTGGGAAATGCATCACTCCCTCTCCCCCTGCCTGTTTTGCTCTCCCCCTGTGCTAGCCAACGCCGGGTTGCCAGCACTCCCTTGAGGCCCCTGCTGTCTGGAGTCCTGGTCAGCACAAACTGTCCCTGCCCAGGTTGGGGGCTGGGGAAACCTCATCAGGGCTTCCACCTCTATCCCTTTGTCCCTTTGCCATTATTATGGCCTGTTATCTGGAAAGGGCCCCACCCAAAAAGCAAACACAGCCCCTCCAGTTCCTAGACTGGCTCACAGGTGCGGCTTCCTTCCCCACTGACTCACTGGTACTTCCCCATAGACCCTCCTCCTCTCTGCATCTCCCCTCTCCCACCACTGGGCTCTGACTCACTGGCACTCTGCCCTGGCTGGCTCATCTCTACCCCTTCTCCGGGGCCCCTCTGAATCTGACTCTGCTTCTGCCTAGGGAAGCCCTCCATGAGTCATCCCTGCCTTCCCCCAAGCCACACTTTCTCCCCCTGGCTCTTCTGGGCAGCAGTGGCCTGGAGGCTAAATGGGGAGAGAAGGGAGCAGGAGGAGGTGTTCTGTTAGAGAGACCTGAACCTTGGCTCTGTGGGTCCAGAAGTCAGCTGGGGAGTAAGACAGGGAAGTGCCCTATGGCCATCTCCTCCCTAGCACCCAGATGCAACCTGGGGCATATCTGGTGGGGTGGAGAATGGGGGAATGGGTGTCTCCCTGGGTTCTCTATGACTCACTACATAGCTATGGAGCATTGACTCCTGCAGCCCCTCCGAGTAGGATGGGGCAAGGTCCTTGAACCCAGGCAATACTAGGGCAAAGGACCAGATATACATTCTTAGAGCTGAGTTAAACAGACCTCCCCTGAAGTGGGGAGAGGGGCTTGGCCTTGGGCTTTTCTGGGGGTTCTTAATATCAGGACACTTAATGTTCTTCCCTGTAGCTCCAGGGACCATGGAAGACAACATGCCACATCCCTTCCTTAGTTAGCCTTGGGGAGGGGGTTCTGACCAAAGACTCTGGGTAGATGGGGCTTAGGCACTAGCCATCTGAGAAAGAGGCATTTTCTTCCTTTTAAGTTCTATTCCACAAACCTGTGTGCTTGGGAATTAACAAAGGCTTAGGGGATTTGCACATTTAGGTGGTATAACTGTCAATATATCTTGGGCAGGTCACCATTTCCGAGCCTCAGTTTGCTCATCTGTAAAATGAGATAGTTGGACTAAGTAATGATCTCTGAAGCTCTAACCAGCTCTGTCTCAGAACCTGTTAAGCTTCTCTGTACATGATACAACTTTCTCAGAAGAATGTAAGCTCCTTGAGGTCAGGGACTGCTTCATATTTTTTTTTGTCAGAGACCGTCATTTTTTTTTTGTCAGACACTCATTATTTTTTTGGTCAGAGACTATCATATATTTTTTTTTGTCAAGGACTGTTTCCTATTATTATTTTTTTTGGTCATGGACTGTCATTTTTTTTCCCCTCAGGGACTATTTCATATTTTTTTTGTCAGGAGTCAGATTTTTTTTTTTGGTTCAGGACTGTTTCATATTTATTTTTGGTCCTCATGTTCCCATCGCCAAGCATAGTAACTTGTGTGTAGTAGGTACATTGAGGTTGAGTCGAAAGAGGATGGAGTTGCCTAGTTGTAGACTGAAACCATAGAGAGGAAAGGACAGAACTGAGAGCAGGGAAGCTTACTGCCTGGATTTCTAACAGTTGGAGATGGGCAGAGATTATGGCTGGAAAAGTAGACAGCAAAAATTGGAGGAAAGGAGTCAGAGAAGAGACCTTAGTGTCTCTAGATAATAGTAATAGTAATAATAAAAATAATAGTATTTTTAAAGGTTTTCAAAGCACTTTACAAATATCATGTTAATGTTATAAGAACCCTGGGAGGTGTAGGTGCTTTTATTACCCCCATTTTGCAGATGAAGAAACTGAGGCAAAGGTTAAGAGATTTGCTCAGGATTACACTACTACTAAGTGTCTGAGGCTAGATTTGAACTTGAGTCTTTCAGAATCTGGATCCAATATTCCAAAGAAGGCACTCTTCTAGACTAGAGGGGGACACCCACTTTTAGTGGAACTAAAAGAATGAGAGAGGTTTATCTGCAAGAACACATGGGAGCTGAGAATTGACTTTGCCTTCGGTAATGATATTAGTAACTGGTGGGGCAGCTGAGATTGACTCAGGAGATTGAGAGCCAGACCTAGAGATGGGAGGTTCTGGGTTCAACCCTGACCTCAGATACTTCCTAGCTGTATGACTCTGGGCAAGTCACTTAACCCTTCATTGCCTAATCTTTACAGCTCTTCTACCTTGGAACCAATACACAGCAGTGATTCTAAGGCAGAAGGTTAAAAAAAAAAAGATACTAGGAACTGAAATGGAAGCTGGGTGGAATGTAGGGGTTTGTATTGATTTAATGTCACTATTAAACGAGGTTTCATCCAGGCAGCTTTCATGAGGTCCTGCTTTGTAAAAACCTAGTTCTGGGAGAGAAGGGAAGAGAAGTTAATTTTTCTGCCCTTGGACAGCTCCTGGCCTAGTTGTCTGTGAGAATCTGGGCCTGGCTGGAGTTCTCTGTTAAAGAACTCTAAGAGATAAGGCTGTGGCAGAGGGACGGGACCAGCGGGAGGCAAGACCTTGAGATTCAGCTTGGAGAATTTGGATGTGATTCTGTAGACAGTGCCTCTAGGGCTGCCCCTGACCATGAGGAATGGAGGAGTGTTTTAGCATTCAGGCAAAGGGGGACTTTTTGAAGAAGATGACATGACATGACATGTCCCACAGGGCCCAGTTGGTCAGAAAGAAAGCAGAGAGATGCTGTTGGAATAACTAATTCAGTGGTGAAGTGATAATAATAAATCTGCTCTTTTATCTAGCCATTTAATTAATTTTCCCCTCAAAATAACTCTATGAAGTAGTTGCCCTTATAGTCACCTCCATTATAGCCATTATAATCATTTCTGGGGGCAGCTGGGTGGCTCAGTGGAGAGCCGGGCCGAGAGATGGGAGGTCCTGGGTTCAAATCTGGTCTCAGACACTTCCTAGCTGTTTGACCCTGGGCAAGTCACTTGATCCCCATTGCCTGGCCCTTACCACTCTTCTGCCTTTGAACCAATATATGGTATTGATTCTAAGACAGAAAGTAAGGGTTAAAAAAAAATAACAATCACTTCCATTTTACAGAGGAGGCCATCAAGGCCTGGTGATGTAGGTGATGGGCCTGGTCCATAGCAGCCTGGTGTCAAAGGTGGAAATTGTGCCCAGGTTTTCCTGCCGCCCTCCTCTGGCACTCTGGCCACTGACCCCTGCCACAGCCTTCTCACATCTACGTCCTCATAGAACTTTGCTCTAAAATAACTGTTGGGGACAAATTCAGACCTGGAGTGGGCTGGGCGGCCTCTCTTGTGACTCATTGTGGTACCTCGTCCCTAAGCATTTACTCCAATAAGCATTTACTCACCCTGTACTTAGACTTTATCAAAGTTTAGTATCGATAATGAGAGGTGGTAGAAATGTGGAGAGACTTTGGAGCTTGAATGATATGAGGGGGGCCCCAGGGAGACACAGAAATGGGGCACTCCAAAGCCCAAGGCTATCGAGTAAAATGGGGGGGGGCTGCCCCTTCCTGGGGAGCCATTGGTGAAGCCATTGAAAGGGAGAGGATCGTCCTGGGCTTGGGGCTTCTTGGGTCCGGTTCAATAAGTAGAAAGGGGCTGCTAGGAGGAAAGAGTATGAAGCCTCCCCTTGTCCCCACTTCCCCCCAGATTTGCCCTGGTCTGGCTTGCAGGCCAGGGGGCCTCCCCCCCTCCCTGGACGCCACAGGCTGGGTGTTAGACAGGAGAGGAATCAGTTAATGCTCGCCCTCCCGTGCTGTGGCTTGGCTTGGCTTGCCCTGCCAGGGCTGTGGTAGTGGTTAGGAAACTATATGGTGGTTTCCTGTTTCTGGCCAGCCAGCAGCGCCTTCCTTACTCTGTACAGACCCAGAGAGAAGAGTTCCCGCCTCCAGGGGGCCTGCCCCGCCCCACCCTGCCCAGCCCCTCCAGCCTGGGACACACCTAGTCCAGGGAGCAGCCCCATACCTCTGGGTGGGAGGGCTGCAGGGGGCTGGGCCAGGCGAGGGAGTAGGAGGAGAAGCAAGCAGCGGGGCAGCCACAGCAGCAGCAGCAGCAACAGCAGCAGCTCTGGGAGTGGAGCTGGAGAGTCTGGGGAGTGGCCATACTCACTTCTGTGCTTAGGGCAGGCAGAGGAAGTGGCTGCTGTTGCTTTGTAGCCCAGCCCAGTGCCTCCTTCCTCCCTTCGGCTGTGGGATCTTGGTGGGTCGGTCGGGTGGGAGACCTGCAGACCAAGCCAGGCCGGGAGTGCCATCTAGAGCTCGGCTTCCCTGGGCAAAGGGACCATGTCGCGGCAGAGACTGAAGAGCCAGGAGCCCCAGAACCCTGTCCAGAAGAGAACCAATTCTGAGGACAACCTCTACCTGGCTGTCCTCAGGGCTTCAGAGGGCAAGAAAGGTAGTGGCACCAGCTCCCCCTTCCCTGGGGGAGAGAATGTTGGCCAGTGGCTGGCCAGGGGGCTGCAGGGAGAGGGAGGAGAGAGAGCTGGGGCTGCCCCAGGTGAGATCTACTTCCAGGGAACCTGGTGGCTGGTCTGGAAAACTAGGAATGGTTATACAGCTCTGTCGAGGAACTTCCTAGAACGTCTGAGAGCTCTGAAACTCAGGAGTGTCTGGAGAGCAGGGCCACTCACTGGGGAGTGCCTAGCAAGTGAGGGACACTGAGGCATTAGAGATAGGAACCTTCTAGATCTATGGAGCACGGGGGCCTCCTGGGACTGAGCAGGCAAGACATTAAGGCTGCCATGTTGTGGTCAGTGGCTGGCTGAAGGCCTGGGCTGCCCATTCGGAATGGGCTCAAAGGAAGAGCAGGACAGAGAACCCCCAGGGTCCTGGTATAGGGAGATGGGGCCAGCAGAATTGTGAGAAGGTTGACATGAATAAATAGGTAGATGGAGTGGGCAGTTCTGGCTCAGCAGGTAAAGGTGGACACTGTTGGTTTCACTAGGGGAAGGCACTAGGCCCTCCCTCCTGGGCTGCCTGCCCTTCTCCCATCCCTCCCAGGAAGGGCCAAGCTTGGGGCCTGGCTCAACCCTTCTCACTAAGCGGATTTGGGGCTCTGTGGAGCCTTTCTTAACTGACCCCTGCCCTTACCCAGGCAGGGGTGGGTATGCCTGTTGGGGGCAGGGGGGTGGGAGACAGGATAGGAATAGGAAGAAGGTAGGAAAGCCAATGGGTGGGTTCCTTATTGGGGAATGTGGGTGGGGAAAAGGGGAGGTCCTCACTCTCTGGAATGGAGCTCCTCCCCCCTGCCCTGTTGCAAGCCTGGCTTAGCCCCTCTCTCCTGCTGGAACCTGGACCTTCACCTCCTCCCCTTTCTTCCTCCTCTTACTGTCCAGAGTAGAGGAGCTGACAGTCTGGTGTGTAGTGTCTTATTGTCCTGCCTTTTGTGTGGTGGGGGTAGGGGGGAGAAGAAATGGGGAAAAACAATGATTCCCCATGCTGCTTTGCATAGGATAGGGGTGGTGGGAAGCTGAAGCCAAAGGGTGGGTGGCTAGCCAGCCCAAGTGCTCCAGCCAGGCAAGAAGGCTCCTTCCTCAGCCCAGACCATACTCAGGGCAGAGACAGGCCTAAGGCTGGGCACCAGCATGGCATGAAGGGGAAGCCTAGCTGGGAGGGGCCATCCTAAGCCTAGATTGCTGTGGGGGTGGGGGACGGGCCAGAACATGCTCCATGGGCTCTGGGGTGCGGCTGCCAGCCCAGGGAGCCTTCCCATCCTGGGGAGGAGAGACAATGGAGGAATTGAGCGGGAGGCGTCAGGCTCTCCTTGGCTCCCCTGCCTTCTTTTCCTAGCACCATTTCCTGGGAGATCACCTACCTGGTCTGGGAAGCTTGGGAGAGCTCTAAGATTTTATCTTCATTTCTTCTCCTTCTTTCATGGCTTATAGCCCCCTTTGAACTGGGTCTGAGGCTAGAGCCAAACCTTCCCCTTCTCCTGACCCACTGGATCTGGCCTTCTTTAAAGACCTTAGGGATTCTCTAAAGGGAGAGAGATGGAGGAAGCAGGGGAGAGTCCTTCACAATGCGACAGCTCTGGGCACTTTGGTGCTCAGGGGTTACTGCTGTGGTTTATGGGATTAAGGGCTTTGGATAGAGCCTCTAGGAGCTAGAATGTCTGCTTTCTTGAGGCACTGTCATTGGCTCTTGTCCCAACAAATGGGTCTACCACTAGTTAATAACTGTACAACTCTGAACAAATCACTTTACCTTGCTCTGAACCTCAGTTTCCTCATCTATAAAATGGGAATAGTGAAGCTTTATCTTTCTCTTAGGGTTGCTATAAGGATCAAATGTATATGAAAGTGTCTTTTAGCCATAAAGGGTGAGAAAGATGGGAACTGCTACTTTAGTTAGCCCCCCTTTTTGGCCTCCAGTGGGCTGTGGAGTAGTAGATGGAAAGAGCCTCTCTCTGCTAAGATAGCCCATTGGGGTTCCCCCTCACATCCCTTCCTTGGATTACCCATTTCCTGTGACTCCCTCAGTCAGAGTGTGAGTGACTCATACTGTCTCAGGGCTAGCTTTCTGCTGAGCCTGATATCCCCAATTTTATCCTCCCCAGTCTCAGACTAACTTTGACTTTTTTTTTTTTTTCTGACCAGATGAGCGTGACCGGGTGCAGAAGAAAACCTTTACCAAGTGGGTCAACAAGCACCTCATCAAGGTATGGAAGGGAGTGGGTAGCCTAGGGTTCTGGGTACCCCCTCAATTGAACTGGGGATGAAGAGGAGGAAAGAAACAGAAGCTCCAAGAGTTCATCAGAGGGGTGGGGTAAGCTTAGGGAAGTCTGTGGCCTCAGCCTGGCTCACTCCTGGGCTATTGAGTGTGCCGGGCATCTTCTAAGACCCTGTGGCCATTCCCAGCATCTTGCAAATCAATTCATTTCCCTTTACTTTTCTGAAATTTTACTCTCTTCTGTCTTCCTTCCTCATTGTTCCTGCTCTTTCCCTCTCTTTCTCTCTGTTCCTGTCTACTGTCTTCTTCCTTCTCTTCCTCCTGGTTGGCTCCTTGTAGCACTGGAGAGCAGAGGTAGGTAGTTGACTTGCTGCCTTGGGTGTGGGGGCGTGTTGGTATCCCATGTATTACCTTCCCTCTGTTCCTCTGAGGCTCCTACCCTGCTTGGCAGGACCACTCAACCTGCCCAGATGATGAGTGCAGCCCAGACTGCCCTGGGGAGGGAAAGGAAGCGGGGTCTTATGGTTCAATGGCCTTAAGCCTCAGAGCCTTTCCCCCTTCAGCCCTGGGCTTGAGGATCCTGTTGCCCCGTGTGTGCTCACCACCCTTTATCTACCATCGATCACACATAGCACTCCTGGCTGACTCTTGGCCCTCTTCCCACAGGCGCAGCGACACATCAGTGACCTATATGAGGACCTCAGAGATGGCCACAATCTCATCTCCCTCCTGGAGGTGCTCTCGGGAGATAGCCTGGTATGTGACCCAGGACCTTGGGGGACTGGCTGCTTTGCTCGCTTGCTTTCCCCTGGGTGACTGCTTTTCCTGTTGGGACCCTTCCCTCTGGCCCAGCTCATCCTTCCCAGCCCTTACTCCTGAGCCTCTCAGCCAGCTTCCCCGTGTCCCACTGAGTTCCTCATTCCCTGTTCTAGGGAACGTTTCTTCTCTGGCCCTGGCTGTCCTGGAAAGATTCTGGACTTTTGCTTTCCCTCTCTCCTCCCCAGGGATAGCCCCAGCCAGGTGCCCATAGCCTGCTTACCTTCAAGCCTAAGGCTATTCTGGTGTGCCCTGCTTCCGAGTCCTCAGGACACTAGTGACCATAGGGGTCTCCCACCAAGGCTGGGGTCCATCCCACTTGCTTATCCATCCTGCAGTAGCCCTGGCCCTTTGATATGCTGCGGACTCCCGCAGCCCTCCCTTGACCTGTGCGTTGTCCTCACAGGTCCTGAGTTACTTGCGTGCTCTTGTTTCCCCTTCCCTCCCCTTCCCCTTAGGGCTGGGGACCCTGGCCCTGCTGCCTGGGCTGACCTAGCCAGGCCCTAACCTATTAACCTCACTGTACACTCTGCTTTGACTTCTCTGCGGCTTTGGACTCTGACCCCTGACCTCTGCCCTTTACCCTTTGCCTACTGCCCGCCCTGCTCCGGCCGGGCAGCCGAGGGAACGTGACGTAATCAGGAACTTGCGCCTGGTGAGTGATTCTGTCCTGTTTGCCCTCGGCGGGGCGGCCCGCGTGTGACATGTCCCAGGACATGTGGCTCTGCCATTGGCTGCTGCGGCCATGATGTTAGCCCTGACCCCACGGGGATAGATGCGGGAACCTTTGCGGGAGAGCGGCTGAAGAAGATTGTCTCTAAATGACATCCTGCCCCAAGCAGCCAATCACAGCTCTGCTCCCACCTCTGCTAACTATCAGCGGGCGTGGGGGTGCAGCCTTGATGGGTTGTGTGAGCATGCAGCTGGACGACGTGTGCGCAGGGTCCTTCCAAGGGGGCAGGAAGGCTGGGGCCTTGGCTATAGGGTTATCTCAGAGCCCAGCACTGCACCTACATGGCATAGGTAGGATTACCTATTTCATTTTGATTTAAGAAAGTCTTGCTAATAATCGGAGCAATGAGTTGCCTGAAGAGGTAGTGAGCTCCCCTTCACCAGTAGTCTTCCAGCAGAGGCTAAGAGATTAGGGAGTGGTCAAGGGGATTCTTGCTTGGGCAGGGGCAAGAGTGTCTTTTGAGTGTCCAGGATTAGGCACGTTGCTGGACCTTTGGATGAGGGCCTGGGGTAAGGGGTAGGGGGAGAGACGAGGGATGAGAGGGATGAGGCAGGTTCCTAGAACCCTTCAGTATTCTTACTGATCTCTCGCAGTGTGCCTGGCTCTGTTCCCCTGGAGAAAAGAGGAGATGTGGAATGGATGTGGAGAGGACAGTTAGAGGACCCTGTCCCTCAAGGAACTCCTATCTATTCTTCTTGGGGAGACAGGGCTCCCATGGGGTGATAGTGAGGGCAAAGGATGGAGTCCAAGCTCTCATCCTAGTTCTCCTAGTGGGCAGTCAAGGCCACTGGCTCCCAGGCCTCTGCCCAACAGAGCTACAGGGCCTCACCCCAGAAGGGACTATATTTCTGTCATGGGGGTTGAGTGAACTTGGGGCTTGTGGGTTCTTGTTGGAGGCCATGGCCATCAGGGCTTTTGGAGGAAGAGGGGCCCTGGGAACTTGGGTCCTGTTCTGGCCCTTGTTGCTGGGGAGGAAGCAGAATCCTGTTGTTTTTAGGGGGATTGGAGGAGGGGCTACTCAGCCAGACAAGGGTTTCCTTGCTATTGTTTCCTTACAAACCCCTTCCTTCCCTCAGCCTAACACCAACACAGGCAGCAGGATTTCCCGGGGAAACTTTGTGCCTTTCCCTTAGGCAGAGCTTGGTCTCTTGTCCTACCTACCTTCTAAAGGAGTAAAGATGGCTTCATGGCACTTGAGTCTCTTCATTTCTCTTATTTCATGTAATGAGGTGGCTTCCCTCTGTATTCCTTCTCTTTCCTCAGAACTTCTCCCTTCCCTTCGGGGACTCAACTTACCCCACTTGATGAAGGATGAAGGGAGGGCAGGGCAACTGCCTGCAGAGAGAGAATTAAGGACTTGAGTGGCACATAGTCCTGAATTACCTGCTTTAGTGCTGTGGGCAGTAGGGACACTGTGGTAGCTGAGTTCAACTGGTTGCATTGGAGTATGGGCCACCCCTTGGATCTAGCCCTGGGGGCCCTGAGCCTTGCTCAGAGCAGGGCAGCTTCTATGGGGAGTGTCCAGCGGGCCTACCCCATCCAGTTCAAATAAGCCGTGATCACAGCCAGGCCAGGTTGCATGTACAAAGCTGAGGGGCTCAGTTGGCAGTGGTGGGGAGGGTCATTGTGTGAGCTGCCCTGTTCTGAGTATCCTTGGGGGATTGGAGTGGATGAACCTACGGAAAAGTGTGTGTATGTGGGTAGAGTTTGGCAAGACTGCAAGGGATTCTGGGGTCGAAGAGGTCCTGATTCCTTCCCATCCACCTGAAAAATTTTGATCTAGCTTGCTTTCCTTCTTTTCTTCTCAGCCTCGGGAGAAAGGGAGAATGCGTTTCCATAAATTGCAGAATGTCCAGATTGCCCTGGATTACCTCAAACATCGACAGGTGAGACACATTGTCTTCCCTGAGTATCTTTGGAGCTGGACCCAGAACCTCCTCTGTTCCAAATGTCTCCAGGACCTTGGCTCCTTTTAATACCTGGCCTTCTCGGTTAGGGTGTTTAGTGGTGCTTTATGTCCAGCCCTGGGACTCCTAAGGGGTGTCCGATATGGAAATGTACATGTAGATGAAACCACACTCTGAAGTCTGACCCTAATCCATCCCTGGAATTGTGACCCTGACCAAAAGGCCATTTTCCCCCCTAAGTATTCCTGGGATCCAACTCTCATCCTCTGTTCCCTGAACATTTAGGACCCTGACCACTGGGGCTTTCTGTCCTGAGAATCCACAGGTTCCTACCTCTCCAGAGTAGTTGGCTTGGTCAGAGTTCTGAACTGGGTCTAGAGTTGTAGGTGACCCCTCTGGAAATTTGTTTGCAGGTGAAACTGGTGAACATCAGGAATGATGATATTGCTGATGGCAACCCCAAGCTCACCCTGGGTTTGATATGGACCATCATCTTACACTTCCAGGTCAGGAGACTTCCTTCTCTGAATACTCCTTCTAGACCCTTTGCTAATGTTTGGGAATAGAGTTGTTGAGAGAGTCCTGGGGTGTGGGGTTCTGGGGGAGGAGGGGGTGGCAAGGCCTTGGACTCCTCTCATACTCAAGGGAGCTAGAAAATCCTATGGTATCACAAACCTCACAAAACCTCCCCTGGGGGGAAGCAAGCAGTGTGACACAGAAGAAAAGAGCATCAACTTCGGAGTCAGAGTATGTGAATTTGAACCGTCTCTAGCTTTGGTTAAGTTCCCTGGATTTCAGTTCCTTCATCTGTGAAATAAGGGGCTCAGATTAGATGGCCTCTGAGATCCCTTCTAGTTCGAGGGCTCTGGTTTACGAAAGGATGCTGTCATTGGGAATGAAGGCAGTGGGGACACTGTGGCAGCTAAAAACCAGGAAAAGAGATCTAGAAGACAGCAAAAAAAAGTGAAGGGCCATATCTTGTGATGCCTAGAAATATATACAACCCTAGACTAGTTCTAATGGGTATGAGGAGGGGGATAGTAGGGGATGGTGGCTCCAAGGGAACAAAGGAGGCTTCCTGTTAAGCAGTTCAAGAATTATCTATTTCTTGGGCAGTGATGATGTACTCTCTGGGCTTTGGGGGACATGAGGAAGAATGACATTGCTTCTGCCCTCAAGAGGCTTACATTCTAGGGGGAGAAGATAGCATGCCCATGTGAACAACTGGGAATGGTAGACTATATAAGGTTAAGAATAATAGGAGACGGGGCAGCTAGGTATGGAGTGCCAGACTTAGTGTCTGGAAGACTCATCTTCATGAGTTCAAATTCAATTTCAGACACTTGCTAACTATGCAACCCTGGGCAAGTCACTGAACTGTTTGCCTAAAAAAGGAAAGAAAGAAAGAAAGACTAATAGGACGTATCTTCTTCCTCATTGTGGTAGGCAACACAGGTATTTGTTAAACTCCCACCTTGTGCCAGGCATTGAACAGCCTGGAAGCTGGGATTGCAGAGACAGAAACACAACAGCCCCTGCTCTCAGGGACCCTTCCATCTGTCTAGGTATGGGGTCACTGGACCTCAGGGAATGAGAACAACACAAAGATTCTGCCCTGGAATTTGGGGACTAGCCCATCCCAGGAGGGAGTGGAGCCAGGGAGGGCTATGCTTTGTGGATATCTCTCTGTCTTAAGGGTAACTCTGTTTTCAGAGTATTCAGAGCACTCTATGTCTCTGGACTCCCAGGACTGGGGTGGGGAGCCTTGTTCCCTCAACATCCATGTTCTTGGGCAGTACCCTCTGGCCTTTCCTATGAATGGCAGGGCCTATCCATCCAGGAATGTGCTCAGAGAGGGAAAACAGCTGCCACCCCCGGAGGGGAAATGCTTTGGAGAAGTAAAGGCTCAGAGGTTGGGCTGACTCATTGCTATCCGGTGCCAACCACCGCCAAAAGCACAGGAAACACATCTGATTCCTGTACGGGGTGGAGCCTGGTTGGCACGATGGCTTGAGTCAATGAGAGACAGACAGACAGAACGTGGAAGAATGGAGCCACTAGGCACCCAGAGGGAATAGCCACACTATTGTGGCTATTATGGAATAGTCACTAGAGATGAGTTCCCATGCACATGTGTGCATAGATTATATAGCGACAGACATTCCAGAAGGGAGGTCACTAGCCAGATGGAAAGATGAGCAGACAGATTTCAGAGTACCAGACTGACAGACAGACAGAGCTGCCTGGGCAGGAGTCAGAGAAGGAGGGAGACACCCTATGAGCTACTCCATCTAGGGAGAAATCTACATTCCCCCAAAGGAAATGCCCTTTCCTGTCCCCTTCCTCTGCCTCAGGAGGTTTGGAAGAGCTGTCTGACCCTTTAAAGATGCCCATTGCTCACCTCTCTTATTTGTGGGCTCAGAGTCAATCATGAAGAGGCAATACCAGCCTGGACCTTCTAGTTTAGTGGCCCAGACCTCATCTCTTCATGCCCAGTCTGAGAAGGGGATATTTGTGCCTTAGAGGTCCTATCATAGGCTCTCCTTAGGGCTGCCTGATTCACTTAAAAAAAAATTTTTTTTTTAATAAAACCCTTATGTCTGTCTTAGAATCAATTCTAAGACAGAAGACAGCAAGGGCTAGGCAATGGGGGTTAAGTGATTTGCCCAGTCAGTGTCACACAGCTAGGAAGTATCTGAGGCTACATTTGAACCCAGGACCTCCTGACTCCAGACCTGGTGTTCTATCCACTGAGCCACCCAATGGCCCCCTGATTCACTTTTAAAGGTTGAGTTTTAGTAGCTTTCAGTCAGTCTCGACGTAAGGATAGGGAATGGCAGGGAGGGCCAGGGCTGCTCAAGTTTGTGCTCAGGTTAATGTGAGGAGCTTGGGTCCAGTGACCGTGTGTGCCTGAGCCCCGTGGCACTGGGGAAGGTCTGGCTTCTCCTCCTGGGGCTGGCATCCGACCTGGGCCTCACGCCTCTTACCCTACATTCCCCTTTCAGATCTCAGACATCCAGGTGAGTGGCCAGTCTGAGGATATGACTGCCAAGGAGAAGCTGCTGTTGTGGTCTCAGCGGATGGTGGAAGGCTACCAGGGCCTGCGCTGTGACAACTTCACGGCTAGCTGGAGGGATGGGCGCCTCTTCAATGCCATCATTCACCGGCACAAGTAAGGGCAGGCACCTCCTGGGCTCCCCGGGAGGGAAGGGTCCTGGACCAGGTGCCGGAGCTGAATGGCAAACAAATAGAGATGTGAGCCTGAGCCCTTGGTTCTGATGGACTCACATCCCAGAGGAACAGGCAGCGGGGTGCACAAGGACAGAGAGGTACATGACGCCCAGGCAGAAGCTGCTAAGGGGCCATGGAGTGAGTTTGGGAGACGGCGAGTCACTCAGTATGGCTGGAGCAGAAGGATACAGGAGGTTGGAGAGATTGATTGAGATGAGAATTCAAAGAGCCTCGAATGCTAGGCTAAGGGCATTGGAGCAGTAATAAGAGCTGACGTTTATAGAGCACTTACTATTTGTGTCAGGCGTTGTGCTAAGCGGTTTACAATTATTACTTCATTTGATCCTCACAACAATCCTGGGAGGTGGCTGTAAGGATGATCCCCATTTGGCAGATGAGAAAAATGAGGTAAACAGGGGTTAAGTGACTCACCCAGGGTCACAGGGTAAGTATTCAAGACCAGATTTGAATTCAGGTCTTCCCAAATCTAGGCTCAGCTTTCTAAGAGTCAGGAAGCCCTGGCTTTGATTCCTGCCTCAGACGCTTATGAGCAGTGTGACCCTGAGCCAGTTCCTTAACCACTCTGAGCCTTGGATCCCTGATTTATAAAATAAGCAGATGACCCCAAAGGCTCTTTCCAGCTCTAAAATCCAGGTTTCTGTGGTCTGGGTAGCCTTCCCCAGGATTGAGGAGGTGGGGGAGAGGAGGACTCAATTTTTTCTTGGGCTCTTAATCATCAATGAATCAATAAACATTTATTAATCTCCTGCTGTATGCCAGGCACTGTGCCTTGGCGCCAGCCTTGGCCATTACTTTCATTCCTGTACTGCCTTCTGGACACAGGAGCTCTGACCCTGTGGGGACAGAGAGAGATCTCCTTCTTGAGTGCCCCATTTCCTTAGGATCATAGAATTTGAGCTGGAAGGAGCCTTAAAGCCATCTAGTCCAGTCCCTGCCCTGCCCTGCCCATTTTACAGAGGAGGAAACTGTGGCTAGTTAACTTGCCCAAGGCCACACAGGGAGTTAAGGGACAGAGGCAATCTGTGCCCTTTCCACTACACACTCTCTCTTACTTCCTATGGTTTCTCCTTCCCTCGCTTCTACCTTGTCATATGTGTTGGCTTCTGGATCCAGCCCCAGCCTCAGGCTCTGCATTCCCTTTAGAGTAAGCATGTTGGGACTCTGAGCTGGTGCTGCTGCTGGGGGCAGTTCAGTAAGTGACTGCTCATACCAGCCTGCCCTGCTAATTGCCCCTTGCCCTGGGGAGTCTCACCCAAGCCCCCAGATTTGTAGGGCTCTGGATTTCCATTGCCTAGGGCAGGACAGGCAGCTCCCTCCATCTCCTCCTGAGAGACACCCTCAAGCCTTGGCTCTGAGGCTCTGATTCCTGCCCCATAATAAAATGTGGACTTACCAAGGCCCTCAGAGATACCATGGCATGTCCCCTTAAAACCTGCCCAGGACTGTGTGACCCTAGGCAAGGCCCTTAACCCCTGTTGCCTTGCCCTTTTGCCTTGGAACCAATACACAGTATTGATTCTAAGCCAGAAAGTAAAGGTTTTTAAAAAAAAAACCTGCTTAGGAAGAGGGATCAGGGGAGTGGCTGACCCTGTACCCCAACCCATCTTACAGTTTACCTATTATATCCCTGTATGCAGAGGATTGAGGGTTAGACTTGGAATTGGAGATCAAATACTGCCTCATATACTTCATAGCTGTGTGACTCTGGACAAGTCAAACCCTTCTGAGCCCCCAGTTTCCTCTTCTGTAAAATGGGGGAAACAGTAATATTTACTTTCCCCCTCCCCCCAAGGGTGGTTGTGAGGATCAAGTGAAATAACGCAATTGGCTTTCTTTGCCAAACTTAAAAGCGTTATTTATATAAAAGCTGGCTATTCTTAGAGGGGACATCTAGTGTTGTCTCCCCAGTTTTCCTTAGACTCAGGCTCTTAGAATGACAGGCCTCCCTCTCTTGCTTGAGCTTCCCACATGGGGCGCTTGGCTGGGTGGGCTATGCTAGCCTCCTTTATTGCAAAGTTGACAAAACTGCAGGCAAGTCGTGGCATCTTCTGCTGCCTGTCCCTGGCTGGGCAGGCTGGGCCCTGCAGTAGGGGAGCCCCTGAGGGGAGAGACAGATCCTGCCTGCTGCCAGGCTGGTGTGGAGATGGCTGGGGTGGGGTTGGGTGGGAGCAGGCTGCCCCAGGCTATGACTGCTGTATGGCTTCTCCTGGATGGGAGGGAGAGAGGGAGGGAACAAGCAAGGATGCGAGTCTGGGCAGGATCTGAGCAGGCTTCCCTCTGCCTCCTCCCAGCCTTTGCCTTAAACTTGAGCTAAGTAGGAGGAGCCGACCAGCTCCTCAGCTCCCAGACCCCAGAGTGGGGCTAGGTGACTAGTCAAAGTGGTACCTCCGGACCGATAGAGCGCCGGGATCAGAGCTGCCATCCCGAGAGAGAGAGAAGACGGGAGGAGAGACCCCTGTGGCCACAGACGAGACATGAGTGCTCTTGTGAAGGGGAAACAGAAGAAGGGGCCCTGGAGGAAGGGGCCCCGGGCTGCTGGTGGCAGGGAAGAACGGGTGCTGATGTTGTGTGAGGATGGTCTCCCTTCTGGAGCCCAAGATCTGCCACTCAATGGCCTCCAAGACGGAGTAGAAAGTCACCTGAGTGGGGAATTGTACTCCGTACACTCCACTCTGCGTCTCCGAGAGCTGTAGGCACTCTGGTCTTGTCTCCTTCCTTCTATTTTCTTCTCTTTTTGTCTCCCCCTTCTCTCATTCCTATCCCTGTCTCCCACTTCTATCCCCCATCTCTTCTTCCCTTCATTTGTTTGGGGAGAAGGGAGGCCAGGCAGTCTCCAAGTGGGGACTCCCAGTGAGGGGACTGAGCCCCTCCCTACGTGTTGTGGCCTCTGGGCTTGATCCCACCTCTCCTTTCTTCCTCCAGGCCCATGCTCATCGACATGAACAAAGTCTACCAACAGAGCAACCTGGAGAACTTGGACCAGGCATTCAATGTGGCTGAGCGAGAGCTGGGGGTAACCCGGCTGCTGGACCCTGAGGGTACGTGGTCTCTTTAAGGTGGGCCCCCATTGCTTCCTTGAGGGACATCTGCACCCCTTTTCAGTTTCCAAACCTCCCCTCATCTCTTCCTCGGCAGACGTGGATGTGCCCCAGCCAGATGAAAAGTCCATCATCACCTATGTGTCTTCCCTGTACGATGCCATGCCCCGGGTCCCTGATGTGCAGGATGGGGTGAAGGCCAACGTAAGTGATGTGGATGGGGAGGGAATGGGCAGGGCTCTGGCATTATCCCCTTCTCCCTGTGGACACCTGGGCCAGGCCTTTCCCTCTGTTAAGTCCTACCTTCTGGGGTAGGAGCTGCAGCTTCGCTGGCAGGAGTACCGGGAGCTGGTCATGTTGCTGCTCCAGTGGATTCGTCAGCATATCATCTCCTTTGAGGAACGCAAGTTTGCCACCAGCTATGAGGAGACAGAGGTGGGTGGCTTCCCCTGGGCCTTGGGGTCTCTTCCAGCTCTCCCCAGCCTCTGCCTGCCCCTCAGGGTTCTCTCAGAGGTCCCCAACTCTGACAGGCCTAGGCTTGTCGCTGCTTCTACTCCCTCTTTGGTCAGGCTGCACTGGAGGAGAGCAGAAACCCCCCCCCCCCCAAAATACCATTTAAATGGGAAAAACTGACAGGTATCTGAAGGAAAGCTAGAGTCTCTGTACGATGCCATGCAGAAAGAAAAAGGCATAGGTTTTTTCAAGGGCTAATGTTGGGACCAGGATGCTACCAAGGTGCCTTCTGGCCTTTCCTCCACTCTGCCTCTCTTGGCACCACCAGGAGGGCACAGTGGATGGAGTGCTGTGCCTGGAATCAGGAAGTCCTGAGTTCCAAATCTGGGTTCCGACACTTAGCAGTGTGATGTTGGACAAGCCATATCACTTCTCTGATCCTCAGTTTCCTCATCTTTAAAATGGGGATAATAGCACTTACCTCATAGAGCTGTTGTGGGGATAAAATGAAATAATATAAATAACAGTGACGGGCACATAATAAGCATTATATTTTTAATAGAGGAAGAGTCATCTCAGTGGGCAATGTGTGAGGGGTCCAGGCTCTTCCATCTATTGCTATTGCTACAGTTAGACCTTCTGCCCCCTTGATGCCTTTACCCCAAGTGCTGAGTTCTTTGGGAAGTAGGTCAGGACACCTCCATCCTTGATCTCCAGTTTCCTCTCCCCAACCTTTTGGAACTTTTCAAGTTCTGTAGCCTCCCTCAAGGTTCCCACATTGAATTCTGGTGTTTGGGTTTCTGTTGAGTATCTGGCCCTTCAGGTCAATTGGACAAACACTTAAACTCATTCCCAGCTCCTCCTCCTTCTTTCCCTGGCAACAAAGATGCTGAAGGACCATGAGCTCATGCCACATGCAGATTATTTGGAGGAAGTGTAGGCTGGAGAAGAGCGATTTAGAAAGAACATGGTGGCTGTCTTAGTGTTTGAAGAGCTGTCACATGGGAGGGAGATTAAACTTGCTTGGCATGGCCCCAGAGGACAGATTTGAGAGCAGAGAATGAAAGCCACAAAGGGAAAGAATTAGTCTCTGTGTAAGGAAGAAGTTTCTAATAGTGAGAGCTGTCCCAAGTGGAATGGACTGCATTCCCCTCACTGGAGGACTTCAAGCAAAGGCTAGACCACTATTTGTTGAATTGTTTGTAGAAAGATTTCTCCTTTGGGTCCTAGTTGGATTAGACTGCCTCTGAGCCCCTTTTCCGTGAGAATCTATGACTTTATATGAGGACCTCAGCAGCCAAGGCATCAACCCAGTTCCTGGTACTCTCTTCTGAGAGAGAATTCCCATCTTCTGAGCCCAGTGGTCATTGTGAGGCTATTCTTCCAGAAGTATTACCCACTCTGGGTGCTCTTCTAAGACCCTGCCCTGAGTCTAGGCCTGGACCTAGTCCTGATCCCTTGTGATGGCATATAAACCCTCCCCATTGGCAAACTTTATTGGCTTCAGGGTCACAATCTTAGAGCTGCGAAGGGACCTTAGAGATCCATTAGGGCAACCCTTTCCTTTTAGAGTTGGAGCTTTAGGCCTTTCTTTGAGATCTCATGTCAGCATCTCTTCTCAGATCCTCTGGTGTCAGTTCCTCAAATTTAAAGAGACTGAGCTTCCTGCCAAAGAAGCCGACAAGAACCGATCCAAGAACATTTACCAGTCACTGGAGGTGAGAGATCCGCCTTTCCTCAGAGAGAGACCCAAGCTGCTCCTCTGCTTGCTCCCTGCATCCCCTCTCTAGACAGTTTTCTGTCTTCTTTTCCTTTGGTTTTGGCAATGTTGGCTCCTTCTTTAGCTTCATCTTTCACCACCATCTTCTAAAGGAGGAGTGAGATAGTGCCCAAGGCCATGCACATTCAGAGTCGCCTTATGACTGTCCTAGGGCACTAGGGTTTGGGGATGAGGCCCTTTATACCCCCTGTACCTGGACTACTGACATAGAAGCCATTGGTTCAGAATTGGGGTGTGTTCTACATAATGCGAACTTGAACTCAGGATCTTTGGAGGCAAGAGACTTGAATTTGAATGTAGGCTCCCGTTACTCCCTGGGTAACCCCTCTTTAAGCATTTGTCTTCTCTGCTATGCCAAAATACTCAAAGGTCTATGGTGTAGGAGCAGCTAGGTGGGTGAGTGGATAGAGTCTAGAGTCAGGAAGTCCTCGGTTCAGATCTGCCCTCAGACACTTTCTACCTGTGTGACCCTGGGCAAATCACTTAACCCTGACTGCCTAACCCTTATTGCTCTTCTGTCACAGAGTTGTTACTAATCAGAAAGTAAGGGGTTTTTTTGGGGGGTGCAGAAAGGTCTTTGGTGCCAGTGAAGGGAACTCCTAGGGGTGGGAATTTCTTTTGCCTAGTGACTAAGTCCTAGAGAATTCTAGTGATGAGTTGGAGTTCAGGGAAGAGCATTTTATAAACTTTAAATGTGCTTTATAAATATGAGCTAAGAAACACGAAAAGGAATGAGATAACTTTGGGACCTCGGGGGAAGGAGGCTCATCTCCCTGCCTGTGTACCCTGACTCTGCATCCATTATCTCCTCTGAGCCGAAGGATACAGTGCTGGAGGAGTGGATACCCCAGACTAGCTGGATGCTTCCATATCCCTAACAGAGAAATTAACTGATCTGAGAGGCAGCTTGGTGTGGCACTGTATTTATAGTCAGGGAGAGGTGAGTTTAAGTCCTATCCCAGATGTTTGATAGTTGTTCTACCCAGGAAAGTCCCTTAACCTCTCAGTTTCCTCATCTGTAAAACAGGGATAATAGAGCCTCCCCACTTTCCCCTGGAGTTATTGTGAGGATTAAGTGAGTTAACTTCTATAAAGCACTTTGCAAACCTTATAGCACTATATATATGTTAGAGACATTGCCAAAAGTCACAGAGACAATGTGTCAGGCAGGATTTGAACCCCAATTTTACTGTCTTCAAGCCTAGCACTTGGAGCAGCTAGGTGGCATGGTGGCTGGAGAGCCAGGCCTGGAGTTGGGAAGATCTGGGTTCAAATCTGGCCTCAAGACACTTCCTAGCTGTGTGACTTTAGGCAAATCACTTAACCCTAATTGCCTAGTCTCAGTTCTTCTATCTTAGAATTGATATTAGAATTAAAATTGCCTTATTCTTTTTTCCCCCCAGTAAAATTTTACTTTGTTCTCCCCAAAATTACATTTAAAAATTTTTAAATGTTTTCTGACATTTTGCGATCTAAATTATTTCCCTCCCTTCCTTCTTTCCCCCTTCCTTGAGACAGCTAGTAACCTGATATAGGTTATACATGTGCTATCATGCAACACATATTTCCTCATTCATCATGTGAAAGAAGACATATATTATACCTACAAGGAAAAACTCATAAAGTAAAAAAGGGTATGCTTTGACCTGCGTTCAGATTCCTTCAGTTCTTCTATAGTGGTGGTTAGCATTTTTCATTATGAGTCCTTTGGAGCTGTCTTAATCCTTACATTGCTGATAATAGTTAGTGACGTCAAAGATACTCTTTGAGTTGCTGTGGCTCACAGGTTCATCGGTCTTCAGCCAACCTAAGTGATGAATCTCAGATTTCAGGGGAAAGTGTTCCAAAACCTTAAAGCACTATCTGAGTGTGAACTGGGATTTTTTTTTATCATTTTAAATATAGGAAGATACATGGTGATGTTGGGGCCAATGAGAGGGTTTAGTGCTGGCTGTCCATGATATGTGATCACGCTTTCATTATTATTAGATTACCAGGGCAACTCATAATCATCATTCATATGTATCTAGTGCTTGGTGAGTTCCAAGTACTTTTCATGCATTATCTCCTTGGACCTGAATTTGAACCGGGAGGAAGGCAAACCTCAATCTAGCTGGAGTGAGCCAAGGAGTGTGAACACCAGCCCATCCTCTCCCAAGTTATTTGTTGGCACACAGGTTTCTCAGAACCTGTGGCCCTGGGCACACATACATCCACCCTTCTCCTTGCCCCACCTACCTGCCACCTTCCTGAAACACACCCTGTGGGGACACCACCTTGCTGGATGGGGCAGGGTACTCTCTACCTGGCAAGTGCTGGGCACCCCTGAGCCCATGCCCTATTCCCTGTGCCTATGCAGGGGGCTGTGCAGGCTGGGCAGCTGAAGGTACCACCAGGCTTTCACCCTTTGGATGTGGAGAAGGAATGGGGGAAGCTACATGTGGCCATCCTGGAGCGGGAGAAGCAACTGAGAACAGAGTTTGAGAGGTGGGTGTGGGGCAGGATGGTGGAAGGGAGTTCCAACACCACAGATTTTCCATGGGGCAGGAGGAGGGGGTCCCCAGGAGAGCCTGGGAGGTGGGGAGCAGGAACGGGCTGGAGGGAGGTGCCCGTGGTGGGGCTAATAGGAACCACACGCCTATGACTCATCGCCCCAGAGAGGAAACGGTTTGCCACTGAAAATCTTGTGCTTTATTCAGAGTTTGGGCAGTGAAGCCTTGAAGGGAGACAGAAAACCAGTTCAGGGAAGGTTGGAGGGCCCCGTGCTGGTGGGGTCTCAGGATGGGCAGAAGAGGTCTGAGGGGCTTGGAAGTGAAGCCCTCCTCTTTGGGGTGGGTGTGTCCTGCAGGCAGGAGTGTCTCCAGAGAATAGTGAGCAAACTACAGATGGAATCCGGGCTGTGCGAGGAGCAGCTGAATCAGGCGGATGCCCTGCTGCAATTGGTGAGGCCGGTGCAGAGGGTGGGGCTGCAGACCTGGGGGAGGACCAGCCTGGCTGAGGGGCTGGGCCACAAGGAGAGAAAGGCTGGAGGACCGTTTGGGTGGGGCCGGGCCGGGATTTCATTTCTCTTCCAAGCCGGAGGCTGCCTTGGCTCAAGGGTGGATCCTGCCTGGCCAAGCCAGAGCAGGCTAGAAGTGTGGAGCTCATCCCTGGTGACCCGGCACAATGACGTGTCTAGGGCCTGTTGGCTGCTGAATTCTGTGCCTTAGGCTGGGGAAGATGCAATGTTTAAGACCCAGTCCAGGGCTTACATAGGACCTTGTTGAGGTTTGGGGAGGTCTGGGATCTCCCTGGAGATGTGGGGAGTTGCCAAGGACCCATGTTTCTGGGTGTGCTCTCAGGGGGCCACTCTCTGACCCACGGTTGTGCCATTGCAGGACATCCGACTGCTGGCCTCAGGCAAAGCCCCTCAGCATGCAGGGGAGGTGGAAAGAGACCTGGACAAGGCTGATGGCATGATCCGGCTGCTCTTCAATGATGTGCAGACCCTCAAAGATGGGCGGCACCCACAGGGCGAGCAGATGTACCGAAGGTAACAGGCACGGAGAGTGGACATCTGGGGCCCCCAATGGGCACAGCCACCCTCCTAGAGGTGATGCTGCCCTAAAACTCAGGAGGTCCAGTCTAAAGAGCTGGCTCTGCCATTCACACTAACTTTTTGTGTCCTTGGGAAAGAAAGACACATAAACTCACTGGACCTCGATTTCCTCCGTTTTAACATGGGCCTGATGGTCAGTGTTTCTTCCTTCAGCCTAGAGCCACAGTTTCAAGCGAGAGGTCAAGGAGGAGAAGGAGGCCCGAATTCCGGGCCTGGGTCTGTCATTCAGCAAACACTCACCATGAACCAAGTCATCTTTATCATGAGTGTAGAGCTGGAAGGGACCTCAGAAACCTTCTTAGTCCAGCACTCTCATTTTACAGATGAGGAAACTGAGGCCTGCAAAAGGAGAGGATGAAAAGGATCATAGATTTAGAGCTGCAAAAGACCTGAGACCATTTAACTGTAGCTGAGGACGCTGAGGTGAAGGGATATTCTCAAAGTTACCCAGCTAGTTACATGTCAGAGGCAAGATTTGAACTCAAGTTCTTGTATTGGGCATAGTGCTGGAGGAGATGGGGAGGTCAGCTAAGACGGCTGGCCGGCCTCATGGAGCTTGCAGTGTTCCCATCTGTGTCAGGGGACAACCCCTGCCCGCCTACCTGCCTGTGAGGAGCAGCTGCCTGTCCGTAACGCATGAGAGCATGTCTTGGGAGAGTGCCAAGAACAGTTACGAGCAGCTCTGCTATCTTGGCTGGATCACGTCCCTCGTGTCTCTCTTGCTCGAAGCAGTTCTGCCTTCCCAGGTTAACCATGGATCTTGCTGTTCTCTGTTCTCCCTTATGAACTGGCTTCAGCAGTTCCAAAGAATCTCCATTTACTCTGCCAGAAGGACCCTTAAACCAAAGCCCTCGAGCCCTGCTCTGACTTTCTTTTTTAAACAAGCATTTATTAAACACCAATTCTGTGCCAGGCAGTGTGCTAAGAGCTTTACAGCTATCTCGTGTGATCCTCAGCACAACCCTGGGAGGGAAATACTTTTATTAGGCCCATTTTATAGATAGGAAAATGGAGTCAGAGTGACTTGTCCAAGGGCTGAGGTCACATTTGAATTCAGGTCTTCTTGGCTTCAGGTCCAAGGCTCTGTTCTATTCGCTGCACCACCTCACTGCCTCTCTGGCTTTCCTCTAGCTGAAGCTAGTGCTTTATTCTGGGACTATGGCCCAAACACCAATACATTTGAGTAGCTAAGGGCTAGATCAGGTTTAAGAAACGGAGAAAAGCCTTTCCTCCCTTCTCTCAAGCTTGCTTCCAGTTGATTCCAGATCATTAGACACACACATTTGTATGCAAGCATAATTTTTGAGGGGCAGTTTGGTGGCACAATGGGTAGAATGTGGGGCCTGAAGTCAGGAAGATTCATCTTTCTGAGTTCAAATCTGGTTTCTTCACTTCTTACTAGCTGCGTGATCCTAGTTTCATCCTGTTTGCCTCAGTTTCCTCATATGTAAAATGAGCTGGAGAAGGAAATGGCAAACCACTCCAATATCTTTGCCAGAAAAGCCCAAATGGGGCCACAGTGGCTCAAATGACTGAACATTAACAAGAATAATTTCATTAGGCCCAGCAGGTGTTTCTAAGGTACCTCCTCTGTGCCAGTCACTGTGCTGGTCCCCAGAGATACAAAAACAAGATAGTGCCTGCCCTTGAGGAGCTCACCCTCTACTAGATAGTTCAGATGCCGGGTAGTTATTAAAAGAGAAACAGCTTTCCCTCTTCCACCCTTCCTGCAGACTTCCCCTGGGATGCTCCCCAGGATTCTTGGGGTTCTTCCTCTGCCCCTGGGTCACAGCTTCTCGGTGGAACAAAGCTGATGGCCTCCTCCTCTCCTCTCCTCTCTCTCCTAGGGTATACCGCCTGCATGAGCGGCTTGTGGCCATCCGCACTGAGTACAACCTGCGGCTCAAGGCTGGCGTGCCAGTGACTCAGGTGACTCAGGTGAGCTCCGTGGCCTCCCCAAGGCGACCTGAGCTGGAGGATGTCACACTGCGCTACCTGCATGACTTGCTGGCCTGGGTGGAAGAAAACCAGCGGCGGTTGGATGAGGCCGAGTGGGGTGTGGATCTCCCTAGTGTGGAGTCTCAGCTGGGCAGCCACCGGGGCCTGCATCAGTCCATCGAGGAATTCCGGGCCAAGATTGAGCGAGCACGGGCAGATGAGGTAAGCTGAAGTCATACTCATTGAACAGCTACCCTGTCCCCCCCACTTAGGGCTGTCTTCCAGGCTGTTGGGGGCCGAGGAAGCTTCATTCTCTCTTCCCTTCCCACAGAGCCAGCTCTCTCCAGCTACCAGAGGGGCCTACAGGGACTGCCTGGGCAAACTGGACCTACAGTATGCCAAGCTGCTGGTAAGAAGGAAGGCCATGGTGGGGATTGCAGTTGAGCTCAAGAGGGTCTTACGCTCTGACCTCTGCCCTCTTCCCTTCCTGCTTGGGTTTGTAGAACACTTCTAAGGCCCGACTACGGTGTCTAGAGAGCCTGCATAGTTTTGTGGCAGCAGCCACCAAAGAGCTGATGTGGCTGAATGAGAAGGAAGAGGAAGAAATCAACTACGACTGGAGCGAACGCAACAATAACATGGCAGCCAAGAAGGACAGCTATTCGGTAAGGAGTTGGGCTAGCCACCCAGGATCCTTGCAGCCCTCTCTGCCCCTGGCTTATTCTTGGGTCAGAACCAGCAGAAGGATGGTGGGCAGGGGGGCAAGGGTGGCTGAGTGCCCTCAACAGGGCATCTGTCTGAATCCCCCTGTTCCAACCTTCTAGGGCTTGATGCGGGAACTAGAGCTGAAGGAGAAGAAAGTCAAAGAGATTCAAAACACGGCAGAGCGCCTCCTTCGGGAAGATCACCCTGGGAAGCCCACTATAGAGGTAAGGAGGGAGGGCAGCAAGCAGAGCTGACCTGAGATGGTGGGGACAAAGGGAAGGCTGTAGGCAGAATTAGCTAGAGCAAGCACGGGGTTGGGGGTGGGAGGGGAAGGATGTTCAGAGTCAAAGGGAAGGATGTCTTCTTCAAAGCAGGTAAATGGCTCTGCTCTCAGCTCCAGGTGAGGGGCACTGAATGGGAGAGACGAATCAATCCATCAATAACCTTTTATTAGGTTAGGTATCTGCTATGTGGCTGGCACTGTGCCAAGTGCTGGGGATACAGAGACAAAAATGAAATAGGTGGAGGAGGAGGAAGGTGAGGTACCTGCTGAGCATCAGGGAGACAGATATCAGCCTTCCCTGACTCGGTCTGCCCCATCCACTGAAGAGGTCTAGCTAGCAATCTGGGGGAGGGGGCAGGGCAGAGGACAGCAAAGGAAAGCCACCTGTGCTTCAAGTAGAACCCTACACCCTGTGACCTTGAGCTACCATTGTAGGCATTCCAGGCTGCCCTGCAGACCCAGTGGAGTTGGATGCTACAATTGTGCTGCTGCCTTGAGGCCCATCTGAAGGAAAATACAGCTTATTTCCAGGTACCTGTCAGTCTCTCTGGAGGCAGAGCTAGCTGCCTGCATTTGGGAGATGTCAGTCTCCCTCCTTTAAAGTATAGTGGATCTAGAGGTGGAAGGTACCTCAGAAGTCATCCAGAGCAACCCCCTCATTTTACAGATGGGGAAACTGAGGCTCATTTTGCTAGTGTCTAAGATAGGACTTAAACCAAGGTTTTCCTGACTCCAAAATCCAGCAGTCTGTCCACTTGGCCACTTTTCCTCTCCTTCCCCTGAGGGGGGCTATAGCTATAAGTATCCTTGGATGTCTGGGCTTGGTGATGGCTCATAATAATCAACATTTAGAGTTAGAAGGGACTTAAGAGAAGGTTATTTCCTCCAGTACCCTCATTTTACAGAAAACTGAAGCCTGTGAAAGTCAAGTGGCATGGGGGCAGCTAGGTGGCTCAGTGGATAGAGCCAGCTTAGATATAGGAGGTCCTGGGTTCAAACCTGGCCTTAGATACATCCTAGCTGTGTGATACCGGGCAAGTCACTTAATCCCAATTGCCTAGCCCTTACCACTCTTTTGCCTTGGAACCAATACTTATTATTAATTCTAAGACAGATAATAGGTTAAAAAAAAAAGCGAAGTGACTGACCCTAAGTCACAGAGGTGTATACTTTGAAAGCCATAAATTTGAGTTGATATTTTAATTCAGCTGTACTTGACTCCAAGTCCAACACTGTCCATTGCCCAGATACTTATTGGGTACTTATTCTGGACAAGGATGGCACTATTCTAGGGATGAAATGATCAGGACAAAACAGGGAGACCCTGCCTGGGCAAGGGTCTGCTGGGCCTGAGACTTCTCTTTGGGCTCTAGTTTTTCTCTGATGTGCGAGAGGCTGAGGAGCAGCTGCAGAAGCTTCAGGAGACCATGCGAAGGAAGTATACCTGTGACCGCTCCATCACCGTCACTCGCCTGGAGGACCTACTGCAGGATGCCCAGGTGAGCCTGTCCACTTGCCCAGAGGAGCCCAGCCCCATCCCTTCTCTTCTGACTCCAAGGCAGGCCAGAGACCCTGATTAGGGGCTCAGAGCCTCTCACAAGCAGCAGCCTCTGAACAATCTTTTCCATTCCCTGGGGCAGACTGGCCATTGAGCTTTCATGAGAGGCAAGAAAAATCCTTGCTGGCTCTGTCAGGTGATGGGGAGAACTGTCTTAGCAGAATGCCTTATTCTTCACTGAGAGGGGAGATAACTTACTACCATCTGGATCACCTGGAAGGGAACCAGAGCTCCAACCAGATTCTGCCACTTGGGTAGTAGGGGCAGTGGGTAGGGGGGCAGCCAAGTACAGAAAAGAGGAATTTTAGGGGGGCAGCAAGGTGGACAGTGTGGAGGTCCTAAGTTCAAATGTGACCTTAGACACTTCCTAGTTGTGTGACCCTAGGCAAGTCACTTAACTCCCCCCCCCCGCCCCCCAATTGTCTAGCCCTTATTGCTCTTGTGGCTTAGAACCAATACACAGTAATAATTCTAATTCAGAAGGTAAGGGTTTAAAAAAAGAAATGAAAAGAGGAATTTTAGTGTGTTATTTCCCAGATGGCCTCATCTGCCTTAGAATCAATACTTAGTATCAATTGTAAGACAGATAAGTTAAAAAAAAAATAAACAAAACCGAAATCTCTGGGGCCCTCTACTGGAGACCTTCTTCCAAGTAGTACTTACTGGCTACTCTTTGCCTCTGACCATTCCATCAGAATGGTCTGCCTAACTGTACTGTATAGAGTCTGTGCTATACCATCTTTTCCACAAGAAAAACATGAGAGATTTTTATCAGATGTTTTGCTAAAACTAAATTATATTTACTGTATCCAGCCTATATAGCTACCAGTCTTAGTAGTAACCCTATCAGAAAAGGAAATGAAATTGGTCTGACAGGACCTGTTTTTGTTTTAAATAGGAGTCATTGTTACCTTTTGTTTTTTATATCATAGTTCATTCTGGAAGTAGCTCTCCCTCTATCCCTCTCTTCCTTGAACTCTCCTTTATAACAAAGAAGCAAACAATTCAGCAAAGATGTTCAGGGCAGTGACCATCTCTGACAGTATGTAAAACACCCTACAATTAGTATTCCAATGAAATAGCCTACTTAAAGCATTTTGAAAACTTCAACGCCCTATATAGAGATCTTAGTTTCAAATCTAGTTTCAGACATTTCCTAGCTGTGTGACTCTGGGCAAGTCATTTAACCCTCATTCCCTAGCCCTTACCACTTTTCTGTCATGGAACCAATACATAGTATCAATTCTAAGACGGATGGTAAGGTTTTTTGTTTTTTTTTTAAAGCCCTATAACAAATGCTAGCTGTTATGTATCTTTTTCCTCTTTACCTCCCATGCCTCTGTAGAGAAGAGGAAGGCATATTTCATCATCTGTTCTTTGGGACCATTATTCCTTTTTCATTTTCTGAGAATTTAGCTTTCTCTCTGTCTCTGCCTCTCTCTCTCTCTGTCCCCCCTCACCCATCCATCCATCTATTTATCTTCTGGCATGAGCTTGGGAGTCAGGAAGCCCTGAGCTCAATCCCACCTCAGATACTTAGCAGTGTGAACCTGGGTGGGTCATTTAATCTCTCTCAACCTTCGTTTTCCAATCTGTAAAATGTGAATAATAATAACATTGCCCTCATAGAGTTGTCATGAAGATAAAATGAGATAATATTTTCAAGAGCCTTGCAAACTTGAAAGCCATATATAAATGCTAGCTATTGGTATATTGACTTGAGGTACTTTGATATTCCAGTCAGTCCTATAATTTCATTAGTGTGGTGCTCCCTCTGGCAACAAAAATAGCAATCCATCCTGGTTTGGCTTTCTTTTAGCATGACTTGCTCTTCTAAGCTTCCTTTTGTTCACTAATCATCTCAAGTGACATGTCTTAGAATTTTCCCAGAAATCAAAGACAAGTTCACTGACCTAGAATCTGCAATCAGTTGTCTTCCCTTTCCTGAAAGTCAGCCATAACAGTTGTCCTTTTCCAGTTCCATGTTATCTCTCATCTCCTCTATAGTCTTTCAGAAATAGCTGACAGTGGGTTAGTAATCACATCTGCCAGGCCTTTCAGGACCTTGGAATGTAGTTCATCTGGGCCTGGTGACCTGAAGTCATCCAAGTCAGCCAGGAGATCTCTTACCATCTACCTCCTTATCTTGGGTATCAGCTTCCTGTTAAGTCATTTTCATTTCATCCTTTTCAGACTAAAGATCATTCTCCTTGGCAGAGAACACAGAAACAAAACAAGAGTTGAGCATCTCTCCCTTCTCTCCATCCAATCATTATTATCTTCCTTTCTCCTCTTCTCCCCAGTGTTTGTTTCTCTTAGCTTTCTTTGCTGACCTCAGCTCGACAGTGGATCATAGATCTGTCTAGGAATGGTTCTTTGTCTCACCTGAAATTTAAGGGGAAAGAAGGATTTCTCCACTCATTGGTCAAGGTAGAAAGGGGATCAGGATGTCCCAGAGACCAAATACATAGCAGCAGCAAATAGACCAGCCCTGAAAATCTGAGCCCATCAGATTGAAACAGAGTGTTGTGGGAGACCAGTAAGGGAGAGAGGCAAGGGTCCACTGCAGTTACTGGAAGGCCACTTTACCCTGGAATCCATTGAACAGCCTCTCTTCTTCCTATGTGGGAAGGAATGCTTTCCCTCAGTTTTTCTCCTCTTCATTTTCATCTCTGAATCTGTCTCTGTTCAACTATTCCACCTAGAGCCATTTCCATAACCACCCTCGAGGTGCCCATCCCTATCAGATCCCTGTCACTCAACTGGCCAAAATGTAGATAAATATCTTCCCCCAATGGTTTAGCTAAGACAAGTTGGAGAAATTTCAAAGGGATTTTTTGTTTTAAAAAGAATTAAGGAAGAACTGTGGGAGGAGAAACAGAAGAAAAACAACTACTTGAACACATGGGCTGATGGGGGATATTATTGTGGATGTAGATACCAAACGATAACTAGTCCAACTATCAATAATATGGAACTGGGTGTTGATCAATGACACATGGAATTGTATGTTGGCTAACGTGGGTTAGGGGGGCTTGGGGGAGAGGGAAAGAACATGAAATATGTAACTATGGAAAAATATTCAAAATAAAAATGAATGCTGAATAAATAAATAAATGAGTGAAAAGAATTAAGGGAAAAATAAAACAAAATGTAAAAGCATAGAAATGAGGAATTTACTGGTCAAAGAGACCTCATTCTAGCTTACACAGCTTATGCTGGCCAGTGCTTCTGGGACACCCAGTCCTGCTTCTTTTTTTCCATCTCCTCAGCACTATCTGGAGTAAGATGCTAGACTGAGCTCATCTGGCTCATAGCCTGAAGTCAATTCTGTCTGGCTCTATTATATAGCCTGGTAGGAGCCTTAGCCCTTCTGGAACTGCCATCCCAAGCTCCTCCCTAGGCCCAAAGCTATATTTAGCATCTTCAGGTACTTTGGCTTCTGGGAGAAAAGGACACTTTCCTAGGAGTTTCCAGATAGGTAGCTGTTTTCCGTTGACATGAAAGCTCCCTCTGGTCCCTTCCTTGTCACCTAGGAGGTCTCTCTGACCCCAGTCCCAGTAAGTTCTATCTGTCTTCTCTAACCTGTTTCTTTTTGACCTGTTCACTGTCTCTAAAGTGTGTTTGCCATTTGGATATTGAGGTTAAATCCTTGCCTTCTAGATGGAGCTCATTTTTTTCATTGATTATTCTAGATCAGTGATTCTCAAAGTGGGCACCACTGCCCCCTGGTGGGTGCTGCAGCAATCCAGGGGTGCGGTGATGGCCACAGGTGCATTTATCTTTCCAATTAATTGCTATTACATTTTTAAAAAATTAATTTCCAGGGATGCTAAGTAATATTTTTTCTGGTAAGGGGGCAGTAGGCCAAAAAAGTTTGGGAACCACTGTTCTAGATCTTTCTCTAGGTGGCAAGTATTGTCATAAAAATCCTAAGATTTAAGGCTTTCTCATTTTATTTCTTCCAATAAAACCATTTTTTATTATTTTACTTTTTGTTATTTTATTGATGTTTTTCTCCTGTGACTTCCCTGAGGCCCTCCCCAACCCATTTTCCCTTGTAACAAATAATTTAAGTAAAACACAATGATCCATTGACTGGATCTGTCTGTGTTTGATTCCTTCTGCATCTGTAGTTCATCACCTGTCTTTCAAGAGGCAGGACACTTCCTTCGCTATGATTTCTCTGAAATCACAGCTATTTACTACATAGGTTGGAAGTATAAAGTCTTTCAGTATACTCGATCAGGGGATTTCTGGGGTTTATCCCTCAGGGAATTATTTTCCAGAATCTTGTTACAGTGATTTTATTAGAATAAACCTACTTGAAGGGGGCAGCTGGGTAGCTCAGTGGATTGAGAGCCAGGCCTAGAGACAGGAGGTCCTAGGTTCAAATCTGGCCTCAGACACTTCCCAGCTGTGTGACCCTGGGCCAGTCACTTGACCCCCATTGCCTACCCTTACCAATCTTCCACCTATAAGTCAATACACAGAAGTTAAGGGTTTAAAATAAAAAAAAAAAAAAGAATAAACCTACTTGAAACTAGCAGGAGGAAGTTCATTCTCAAAAGTAAGAGAATCTCTAATTGACCAATCAACCAGTTCACTGGTATTGATTAAGTAGGACTTAAGAGGGGCTGGGGAATGCAGGTACAAAGAATGGCACATTCCTGCAAGAGGACCCTTTCTCCCTGACGCTCATCCTGCTCCTATAATGCTGACCCAACATGAATCCTTCTTTTGAAGTCTCCTTGACTCATGGCCTCTCTACAAGCCTCTCCCCTTAGAATGGGGATGGGCTGGGACCAGGGATGCTGAGAATCTCAGTGTGGCCACAGTAGCATCAGTCTCTACTCCATAGACCAGGGGTCAGCAACGTATGGCTCTCGAGCCATGTCTGGCTCTTTTGAGGGCCAGATATGGCTCTTCCTGCAGGAGCCATAAAGTCATTTTTTTTTTCAGGCGCTGTTACAGGAGCGCACACTGTGAGCACTGTACGGCTCTCAGGAAATTACATTTTAAAAAATGTGGCATTTATAGCTCTCACGGCCAAAAAGGTTGCCGACCTCTGCCATAGACTCTCTTCACCTTCCTCAGGGCTAATGGCATGTGCTGATCTGTTATCAGCTGGAATCACTAATAGCTGGACAAATTTTAAGGATCTGACTTATGGTCCCTGAGTGCTGCTGTTACCTTCAGAAATAGGCCCTCCTTTCTCATTCTCTTATCTCTTTTTCCTACCTAGGATGAGAAGGATCAGCTCTCTGAGTACAAGGGTCATCTCTTGGGACTGGCCAAGCGTGCCAAGGCCATAATACAACTAAAACCTCGTAATCCAGCCTATGCCATTCGGGGCCGGCTCCCTCTGCAAGCTGTGTGTGACTACAAGCAGATGGAGGTGAGCTGGGCCCCAAAGCAGATTGTTGGGAGGGGGAAAAGGGGGAGAGCGAGGGCCTCTAAAGGTTTACTGTGGGCAGAGAGAAATTGAGAGGACCCCAAGACTGATTGGGAAGTAGGAAGGGGCAGAGGAAGCAGTTAATGTAAGCAGGGGGAATAACAGTAAAGTTACCATTTGGGCTGAGCTCTGACAACTCAGCTCCCTGGTCTGCTTCTCTCTTGCTCTTTGGCCTGGCCCCTACAGATGACCGTCCACAAGGGGGATACCTGTCAGTTGGTGAGTCATGCCCAGCCATCCAAATGGAAGGTGCTACACAGCAGTGGCAGTGAAGCCGTCCTGCCCTCCGTCTGCTTTCTTGTGCCCCCACCCAATAAAGAGGCCCAGGATGCAGTCAGCAGGTAGGGCTGTAGCCCAGGGTGGGATCCACCAAAAGGATGGAAAGGTCATTCAGCTACTCAAGCATCTATTAGGAGTTTACTATGTGTAAGGTACTGTAGTGAGCCCTGGGAATAAAGAGAGGCAAAAACACAGTTCTAGCCCTCTAGGAGCTCACAGTCTAATGAAGGAGACAATCAGGGAAAATGATGCCTATTATCTTTAATATGTATTATATACGTTTGGAGAGAGAGAGAGAAAGAAGATGGTATATGAGGGAAGGTAATAACATCTTAAGAGATCAGGAAAGGCCTCCTTGCAGAAGGTGGGCTTTGAACTGAGTCTTGAAGGAAGCCAGGAAAGCTAAGAAGGCAGAGTGAGGGGAGCAGAGCATTTCAGGTTTTGGGGGACAGACACCCAATGAATAGTATAGAGACAGGAAATGTAGGAACAGCAAAGACAGTGGATCATAAAATATGTGAAGGAAAATGATTCGTTTATCTCTTCTGGGATCTCTAGATCTAGACGAGTTAGGAAGGGGGGGACCAAGTTATGAAGATCTTTAAATGTTAACCAGAGGACTTTATATTTGATTATGGAAGTAAATGAGAGCCACTGGGAGGTTACTTAAGGAAATAATTAGGGAGAATAACATGACTAGATTTATGCTTTAGTTTGAAATATCTCTTAAGACATCCAGTTCAAGATATCCAAGAGGCAGTTGGATCAGCAAGACTGTAACTTGGGAGAGGGTCTAGGATTGGATGTCAGTCTTGGAGTCATTGACATAAATATAAGAGAAATCATAGAGTAGTATAGAGAGAAGGGAGAAGAGGGCCTAGGAGATAGATCCTTGGTCACCAAGAGGAGAGAACCAACAAAGGATACCGAGAAGTAAAGGTTAGATAGGAAAGAGGAGAACCAGGAAAGAACAGTGTCCCAAGAACCTGGAGAAGAGAGAGATCTCAGAAGAGGTGAATGATATCAAATAGTACAGGAAGGTCAAGAAGGATGAGGGTTGAGGAAAAAGTCATTAGATTCAGCAATTAAAACATCACTGATTACTTCAAAGAGAGCAGTTTAAATTGAATGAATGATGAGAGCATAAACCAGATTGTAGAGAGTTTAGAAGAAAAAGAAGACATATTCAATTCTTCTCATACCCTGTCCAATCTTCCCCTACCCCATCCCATGCCATCTCTGGTAGGCTGGAGGGACAACATCAGACTCTGGTGAACCTTTGGCATCAGCTACATGTGGACATGAAGAGTCTTTTGGCCTGGCAGTGCCTAACACGAGAAATCCAGCTCATTCGCTCTTGGTCTCTGGTAACGGTGAGTCCTTAGACCTCTGATACTATAATTGCTGCTTCTTTTCCTCACTTCATGTGTAACCCAGCATTTCCTTAACCACCTCCTCCCTGTCTCCTTACCCTTTTCCCTGTATACCTGCCTCTCATCTACCATTTACCCTCAGTGTCCCCTTCCATCTTCATGTCCATCTCTGCTTCTCTTATTCTCAGTGTCCCCTCCATCTTTATTTCCTTTTCACTCTCTTCCTTCTCATTGTCCCCTCTCATCCTCAGTGTCCACCCTGGCCCCCCCCCCCCCAGTTCCTGCTTTCACTTCTCACCCCTGATGCCCCTTTCTCACCCAGTTCCGCACACTGAAGCCAGAGGAGCAACGCCAGGCCTTACGCAACCTGGAGATGCATTACCAGGCCTTCCTTCGGGATAGCCAGGATGCGGGTGGTTTTGGACCTGAGGACCGTCTGCAGGTGGAACGGGACTACAGCACCTGTACTCGCCATTACCAGCAGCTGCTGCAGAGCCTAGAGCAAGGTAACTAGGTTGGGGCAGCTGTGGGAGCCAGCTGTGCCCAGCACAGTTGGTGAGGACTCAAGTTGAGGGGCCCTCGAGATGTAACACTAGCCTTCCTGTTCATAGGGGAACAAGAAGAGACCCTGTGCCAGCGCTATATTTCTGAGCTGAAGGATATTCGTCTCCAGCTAGAGGCCTGTGAGGGCCGGATTGTCCATCGGCTTCGCATGCCACTGGAAAAGGAGCCTGCCCGAGAATGTGCTCAGCGTATCACTGAGCAGCAGGTATGGTCCTAGTTCCCTGTCCTTGCCAGCTTTGTCTTCCTCTTCTTCCTTCCTCTCAATCTTCTTCCTTTTTCTTCCTCTTCTCCCTTATGTTCTCTCTTTTTATCTTTCTTTCCTTTCTCTCTCCCCATTCTTTTCCTCCCTCTCCCTACTGCTGTCTCAGCCCTTAGCCTGGTAATCTACTTCCTACCTGATCTTATGATATGCACCCCCTGTCCCCAAGCTATCTTGGGTCCTACCCCAGTGGCCTTGGATCTCTCCAGCTATGGACATGCTATATTATCTTTCTGTTCCTGTCTCCCTTTTGGTCTCAGTCTGTCTCTTTATTCCTTGATTTCTACTTCCCTCCCTCTGTCTGTCTCTATCTTGGTCCTCCCCTGGCTCCCTTGGCAGTATGTATCTCCCTCTCTATCTCCAGGTCTTCTTCTTTCCTTTTGCTTCTTGTTTCCATTATAATATTTTCTCTCATTTTCTCACCATCCCCATCTCTATGTATCTTTCTCCGTGTCCCCCTACAGAAGGTACAGGCGGAGGTGGAGGGCCTGGGCCAAGGAGTGACCAAACTCTCTGCCAAGGCAGAGAAGGTGCTTGCCCAGCCTGAGCCCTCACCTGGAGCCCCTGCCCTTCGCTCTGAGCTGGACCTGACTCTGGGCAAGCTGGACCAGGTGCGCAGCCTGTCTGCCATCTACTTGGAGAAGTGAGTATACCCGGCTTCTTGCTCTGCCATCCTGAGGCGGGGGGCGCTGGAGTCCTCCCTCCCTGTGCTCAGGTTCCTGGAAATGCCCACCAGTCTCACCTAGGCTTCCATTACTTATAGACTCAAGACCATCAGCCTAGTGATCCGTAGCACCCAGGGTGCAGAGGAGCTGCTGCGAACCTATGAGGAGCAGCTCAAGGATGTGCAGAATGTCCCTGCTGATCTCTCAGAGCTGGAGGCCACCAAGACAGAGTTGAAGGTACCTGGCCTGAGCTGGTCTGGGTCTGTAGGGTTCTGAGCTGCCCTGCCCCAGGCCATAGTTAAGGAACCTTTGAAGGAAAAGGGACCCCTGAGATCATCTAGAAGTCCTCTCCCTCCCCTTCCCTGCTCCTTGTCCTGTTGTCTTGGACATGCAATGGATCAGCCCATTCCACCCCATTACTGGACAGCGCTTACATACTCAGTGTAGGAAATGAATGACCTGTCATTGCTCTTCTTTCTTGCCCTCCAGCAGATCAAACCTAATCCCTTTTCCTTATGCCCCTGCTCTTAGAATTCCAGCCCTCTTCTCTATCCCTGATCCATTGAGCCCTAATGAATAAAGGAGGCATTGCAGGCAGGGTTAGAAGATAGGGGATGGGTACCTGTGTGGCCTGGGCCATGCTGATGGTCACCTCTCTCTGGAGCAGAAGTTACGCACCCAGGTGGAGGCCCAGCAGCCGCTATTTGCTGGCCTGAATGAGGAGCTGAGGGCCGCACAGGAGGTGGGTGAGCGGATGCAGCAGAAGCATGGAGAGCGGGACGCGGAACTGGAACGCTGGCGGGAGCGGGTCACGCAGCTGCTGGAGCGCTGGCAGGCTGTGCTGGCTCAGATTGACTTGAGGCAGCGAGAGCTGGATCAGCTGGGTCGCCAGTTGCGCTACTACCGTGAGAGTGCAGAGCCCCTGAACGCCTGGCTTCTAAGCGCCAAGCAACGACAGGAGCAGATTCAGGCTGTACCTTTGGCTAATAGCCAAGTGGTCCGTGAGCAGCTCCAGCAGGAAAAGGTCAGCACTGGGGTCTGAGGTTGGCAGGGGAGGGCATGGGAGAGCTATGCTTAATCACAAGCTCACCAAGTGGTTCTGCTGCCACCATAAGGAATTCCATGAGGGTTTTTGGGAACCCTTTTTCCATTTTGGAAAGGGTGTAGAGCAGACTTATGGGAGAAATGTGTGGTCATCTTGTTCCTGGAAGAACTAACCCAATTGGCTTTGTTTTCTCAGAAACTCCTGGAAGAAATTGAAAGACATGGAGAGAAAGTTGCTGAGTGTCAGAAGTATGCCAAGCAATATATCAATGCTATCAAGGTGAGGACCCTTAGATCCCTGTTTCTGAGCTTTGAGCACCCCCATTTTCTCTTTCACAGACTAAGAAAGAGATTGAGAATGTTCACTCCTTGTAGGACCTTGAATTATTCCTACCGGCTTTCTACAGTTATCAGGTCTCTCCTTTGACCCATGGGGGAGCCATGATGTATTGGATAGAACTCTAGACTTGGAGTTAGGAAGACCTAACTAAATCCTGCCTCAGACATTAACTGTGTGCCCCTAGAGAAATTATCTAACCACTCTGTGCCTCAGTTTTCTCATCTGTAAGGTGGGAGGGGCTGGTTTCAATGTCTTTTCAAAAACTCTTCTAGTTATAAATCTATGTACTTATGATCTGTGATCTACAAGGGAGAAAGATACTAGGAAGTAACTGATTTGTTGGTTGACCTTGATTCATAGAGAGATTTTGGGTGACTTGAGGAAGATAATTTTTACAAAATTGAACTTGGAAGGAAATGTCACTGAAAGAACTGGAGAAGCTCAGGAAAAAAATCACCAGTATTTTAGATAAGGAAGGAAAGAACTAAACCTTTTATTAAGTGCCTACTATGTGCCAGGCATTTTACAAATACCTCATTTGATCTTGACAACACGCCTGGGAGGATAGTTGCTATTGTTATCCCCATTTTACAGATGAGGAAACTGAGGCAGACAGCTTAAGTGACTTGCCTAGGCTCACACAGCTAATAAGTAACTAAAGTTGGATTTGAACTCAGGTCTTCCTAACTCTAAGATTAGTGCTTTACCCACTTATTTCCCTCAGACCAGGACCAATGCCCAGAAAAAAAAAAAAAAAAGGTGGCTTGGGGCCATCCATGTGAGACATGTCCCTAGGTGGCCTAAGAGAAGGACCTGGTTGTCATTGGAGGACATCTGTATCCTCCTACATCCTCTTCTGGTCTTTCTGAACATCTTCTGGAAAACAGAGCTTCAGAAAACACTTCCTTCCCTGTACAAACTCAAAGGGTGTTTGCACCTGGGAGTCTGGGGACTGGTCTAGTTGCCACACCTCACTGGAGACAGACAGAATGGCCAGAGGTCTGCGGAGCACAGTCAGAGTGAGCCACAGGCAGGGGGTGTTGTACTGGTCCTGAAGTTACACAAGAAGGGTCTGTAAGGATCCATTTTGGTCTGAAAACACTCAAACTGAGAGGGACAGATAATCCGAAGGACAGAGACAGCAGAAGCCCACCAGAGCCCGGGAGCACTTTCTGCTGCTTTAAAGAGACAAATCCCTGACAACCCCTAAGCATGCCCCCCTTCTCATAACAGGGAGGGAGCAAACAGAAACTCCCCATCGCAACTTGCTTTCCTGAAAATCTGTTCTTTCTTCCTCTGACAGGACTATGAGCTGCAGCTGGTGACATACAAGGCTCAAGTGGAGCCTGTGGCCTCCCCTGCCAAGAAACCCAAGGTCCAGTCAGTGTCAGATAGCATCATCCAGGAGGTGAGGCACAGTGCGGCATGCATGGGGGACCCTCACCAGCTGCTGGTCTAGATGAGTGTGTGGGGGTAGGAGTGGGAAGGAGAAAAGCTGTAAGAGTAGGCTTGGAGAGTCCTGTCTTTCCCAGGGCATGGGGGTAGGGGAAGAAGGGAGATCTTTCCTTTTTTTTTTTTTTAAACCCTAACCTTCTATCTTAGAATCAATACTAAGCATTGGTTCCAAGGCACAAGAGCAGTCAGAGCTAGGCAGTGGGGGAGAAGTGACTTGCCTAAGGTTACATAGTTAAAAGGCACTGAAGTCAAATTTGAACCCAAGATCTTTTAATCCCCAGGCCTGGCTGTATCCACTGAGCCACCTAGTCACACCCCCTTTATTGCCCTTTTTTTTCAACAGTTGGTCATTCTCACCCCCAGGTAAAATTGGATTCAGAAGGTCCCTGGTGAGGTCCTGATTCTTTATTGTAGCTCCCTGTATGACCTCTTGGACAAATCACTTAAATTTCTCTTTGCTCCAATTTTCTGATCTGAGAGGGTTGGACTAAATGACCTTTCTAGACCTTTCTAGACCCTTCCAGCTCTAAATCTAGGATCCTTTGAGCTAAGTGACCCTTCCATGGCCCAGCCGAAGTCCCCGTCCCCACTCCAAGGTGTTCAGCCTGGGCTGAGCCTCCTTTTGCTAGTGAGGTCCTCGCTTAGGTGTGCACATTGCAGATGTGTGTCTATGTACACTGGGATTGTGTTTGGGGGGACGGTGGTAAGGGGAGAACACGGATGTGGACTTTTCTGGGGGCGCAGCTGGCCTTCAGTCGCTGAACAAAGTCATGGGGCTCTGCTCTCTTCTAGTATGTGGATCTTCGCACTCGCTACAGCGAGCTGACCACCCTCACGAGCCAATACATCAAGTTCATCAGTGAGACCCTTCGGCGCTTGGAGGAGGAGGAGGTACAGGCTTGGGGGAGGGGACTTTCCCAGGGTGGGAGGGAGCCGCTAGTCTTCCTTCTCAGCAGTCAGCCACCTTGTCCCTCCCTGAGAGTTACGCCATTGCCCCCCGGGGCCCCAGCTCCCCCTTCTTCTGGCCTCGAGACGTAGCCAAGTGCCGAGGAAGCAGAGCCCCCCAAGTGGGGCCTGGCAGTGGGTTCCTTGCTCCACGGGCCTTCATCCTGCCCTGAACTCCCCAGCCTGACACTGGTGGGAAGAAGGGGAAGCACTTCTCAGACACACTTAGTACAGCCCCTTCTCCAGCCTGTCCGCTGCTCAGGTGCTGCCTTCCCGCCTTCTCTTCCTCCCTCCCCCAGGCTGCGGTGGCTCCTTAGGCCCCCTTCCCTGCTGGAGCTTGTCGGGTCTCTCCCGTATCTCTTCTTTTTTAGCATCCCTCTTCCCCTCTTCGTCTTCCTCCCTCCCCCGTGTGCTCCCTTCTCTCTAACTCTTGGGTTTTGCTCTTGGACTCGCCGCTTGGCAGCTTTGTCTGGGGGAATGTTTGTGTTGTTTGGGATCTAATGGAGGGTTAAAAACCCAGGAGGACTCTGGCCTTTCTGCAGCAGGTACTCCCCTGGACGCATGACTCCTCTCCTCGATGTCTCCCTATGGGGGCCTCCAGCGCCCTCTCCTTCTCCTTCCCCCATCAGCACTTCCTTGGTACCATCAATAATCTCCTTCCTTGCTCCATCAAAACACCTCATACAATCACAGTGCCTTCCCCTCGCTCCCTCACTACCACTTACATCGCTGCTTCCAAGCCCAAGAGCCCTCGTCCCGCCTCCCACGATAGCCACCGAGGTGGCCTGTGCTCCTGGCACCTGCTCACTGTCCCTTCCTCGCCCTGAACTTCTGGAGAAGGAAGGTGAATGTTGGGCAGAGCCACAGATCGGAGGAAACGGGCCAGGGGGCGCCCCTACCCGATTCTGCTCCTCTCTGGGGTCCCTTGGAAGGTGGTGCTTCGTTCTCTGAGGGCCTGAGGAAGCCCTCGTGCCTTGCCTTGTGATTCTAAAGCCATCAGCGGAGACCCTTTACAGAACGACGGCCGCTGTCCCTTTTCTCCAGGGAGGGTTGAGAGTAGAAGATAGAGGAGGTCAGCCCGCTTCCCCGCCATCACTCGCCCCGTAGAGCTTAGGAGAAAGGGGAAAAGAGAAAGAAAGGTTCCAGTCTATGCACGAGCACACACACGAGCACACACACACGCACACACACGCAGCTGTTGGTGCTTTGCTTTCTGTCCGTCTCTGTCTGTCTGTCCTGTGGCAAGGGCAGGGGAAGGAAGGAAGCCTGGGTCTCCCGCCAGGCCAGGAAGCATGGTGAGGGGTGCCAGCTGCTCTCACGCTGTTCCCATCTGCCTTGGGCTTGGTGCATGAGCCATCTGTGGATCGTTCTCTCTGGTGGTGGAGGGTCCTGTCTTGTCGATCCCATGTCCGGATGCCCGTTCATTCATCTCACTCCCTTCCATCTGCCATCCCATCACCTTGCTGTACTAAGTGGACTGTTGCAGTGCCGTGTCCTCCTCTGTGTGGCCCCAGGCATGGGGCTGGGTCTCCCTCGCCCTGCCTCCCCCGTTGTCTGCCTTCCAGCCCCTTCCCCCATTTGATTTGCTCATTGAGCGGCACATTTCCCTGCTGTCTGTTCACTTTGGTTTCTTTGTGGTTCTTTCCCTCTCTCCTCACCCCGCACTGCCCTGCCCTGCCTCCCTCCCTCTCAGAGGGCGGCCGAGAAGCTGAAGGCGGAGGAGAGGCAGCGGCTGGCAGAGGTGGAGGCCCAGCTGGAGAAGCAGAGGCAGCTGGCCGAGGCTCACGCACAGGCCAAGGCCCAGGCGGAGCGCGAGGCCCAGGAGCTCCAGCGGCGCATGCAGGAGGAGGTGGCGCGGCGGGAGGTGGTCGCCGTGGATGCCGAGCACCAAAAGCTCAACATCCAGCAGGAGCTGCAGCAGCTGAGGCAGAACTCGGACCTGGAGATCAAGGCCAAAGCCCAGCAGGTGGAGGAAGCCGAGCGGAACCGCCTACGCATCGAGGAGGAGATCCGCGTGATCCGCCTGCAGCTGGAGACGACGGAGCGGCAGAAGAGCGGGGCCGAGTCGGAGCTGCAGGCCCTGCGGGCCCGGGCGGAGGAGGCCGAGCTGCAGAAGAAGCAGGCGCAGGAGGAAGCTGAGCGCCTGCGGCGGCAGGTCAAGGAGGAGAGCCAGAAGAAGCGGCAGGCCGAGGAGGAGCTGCGGCGGAAGATCGAGGCCGAGCAGGAGGCCGCCCGGGAGAAGCAGAGGGCCCTGCAGGCCCTGGAGGAGCTGCGCCTGCAGGCCGAGGAGGCGGAGCGGCGCATGAAGCAGGCCGAGGCCGAGAAGGAGAGGCAGGTGCAGGTGGCCCTGGAGACGGCCCAGCGGAGCGCCGAGGTGGAGCTGCAGAGCAAGCGCATGTCCTTCGCCGAGAAGACGGCCCAGCTCGAGCTGAGCCTGAAGCAGGAGCACATCACCGTCACCCACCTGCAGGAGGAGGCCGAGCGCCTCAAGAGGCAGCAGGCCGAGGCCGAGCGTTTCCGGGAGGAGGCCGAGCGGGAGCTGGAGAAGTGGCGGGCGAAGGCCAACGACGCCCTGCGCATGCGGCTCCAGGCCGAGGAGATCGCCCACCAGAAGAGCCTGGCTCAGGAGGAGGCCGAGAAGCAGAAGGAGGACGCGGAGCGGGAGGCCCGCAAGAGGAGCAAGGCGGAGGAGTCGGCCCTGCGCCAGAAGGAGCTGGCCGAGCAGGAGCTCGAGAAGCAGCGGAAGCTGGCCGAGGGCACGGCCCAGCAGAAGCTCTCCGCCGAGCAGGAGCTGATCCGCCTGAAGGCCGAGACGGAGAACGGGGAACAGCAACGGCTGCTCCTGGAGGAGGAGCTCTTCCGCCTGAAGAACGAGGTGAGCGAGGCCATCCAGAAACGCAAGGAGGTGGAGGAGGAGCTGGCCAAGGTCCGCGCAGAGATGGAGATCCTCCTGGAGAGCAAGGCCAAGACCGAGGAGGAGTCGCGTTCCACCAGCGAGAAGTCCAAGCAGCGGCTCGAGGCCGAAGCCAGCAAGTTCCGGGAGCTGGCCGAGGAGGCCGCCCGCCTGAGGGCCTTGTCCGAAGAGGCCAAGCGGCAGCGGCAGCTGGCCGAGGAGGACGTGGCCCGCCAGCGGGCAGAGGCCGAACGCATCCTCAAGGAGAAGCTGGCCGCCATCAGCGAGGCCACGAGGCTCAAGACGGAGGCGGAAATCGCGCTGAAGGAGAAGGAAGCGGAGAACGAGCGGCTGCGGCGGCTGGCGGAGGATGAGGCGTACCAGCGGCGCTTGCTGGAGGAGCAGGCGGCCCAGCACAAGGCCGACATCGAGGAGAAGATCGCCCTGCTGAAGAAGTCCTCGGAGAGCGAGCTGGAGCGCCAGAAGGGGCTGGTGGACGACACGCTGAAGCAGCGGCGCATCATCGAGGAAGAGATCCGGATCCTCAAGATCAACTTCGAGAAGGCCTCGGCCGGCAAGACGGACCTGGAGCTGGAGCTGGGGCGCATCAAGAGCAGCGCGGAGGAGATCCAGAGGAGCAAGGAGCAGGCCGAGCAGGAGGCCGAGAAGCAGCGGCAGCTCGCCCTCGAGGAGGAGCAGCGGCGGCGCGAAGCCGAGGAGAAAGTCAAGAAGATCCTGGCGGCGGAGCAGGAGGCCGCCCGGCAGAGGAAGGCCGCCCTAGACGAGGTGGAGCGCCTGAAAGCCAAGGTCGAGGAGGCCAAGCGCCAGAAGGAGCTCGCAGAAAAGGAGTCCGAACGGCAGATCCAGCTGGCCGAGGAGGCCGCCCAAAAGCGGCTGCAGGCCGAGGAGAAAGCCCACGTGTTTGCTGTACAGCAGAAGGAACAGGAGCTGCTCCAGACCCGGCGGCAGGAACAGAGCGTGCTGGACAAGCTGAGGGAGGAGGCCGAGAAGGCCAAGCGAGCGGCCGAGGAGGCCGAGGAGGCCCGTCGGCGGGCGGAGCACGAGGCCACGCTGTCCAGGCAGCAGGTGGAAGAGGCCGAGCGCTTGAAGCAGCAGGCGGAGGAGCAAGCTCAGGCCCAGGCCCAGGCCCAGGCCTCGGCAGAGAAGCTCCGCAAGGAGGCAGAGCTGGAGGCTGCCAAGCGGGCCCAGGCGGAGCAGGCGGCGCTGCGGCAGAAGCAGGCTGCGGATGCTGAGATGGAGAAACACAAGAAATTTGCAGAGCAGACCTTGAGGCAGAAGGCTCAGGTGGAGCAGGAACTGACCAAGGTGAAGCTTCAGCTGGAAGAGACTGACCACCAGAAGGACATCCTGGACGAGGAGCTGCAGCGCCTGAAGGAGGAGGTGACTGACGCCATGAGGCAGAAGACTCAGGTGGAGGAGGAGCTCTTCAAAGTGAAGATCCAGATGGAGGAGCTCGTGAAGCTGAAGGCTCGGATCGAGGAAGAGAACAAGATGCTCATCCTGAAGGACAAGGACAACACCCAGAAGTTCCTGGTGGAGGAGGCAGAGAAGATGAAGCAAGTGGCCGAAGAGGCTGCCCGCCTGAGCGTGGAGGCCCAGGAGGCCGCGCGGCTCCGCAAGCTGGCCGAAGAGGACCTGGCCCAGCAGCGGGCGCTGGCCGAGAAGATGCTGAAGGAGAAGATGCAGGCTGTGCAGGAGGCCACGAGGCTCAAGGCTGAGGCGGAGATGCTGCAGAAGCAAAAGGACCTGGCCCAGGAACACGCCAAGAAGCTCCAGGAAGACAAGGACCAGATGGAACAGCGCCTGGCCCAGGAGACCGAGGGCTTCCAGAAGACTCTGGAGGCCGAGCGCCGCCGCCAGCTGGAGATGAGTGCCGAGGCCGAGCGGCTGAAGCTGCACGTGACCGAGATGAGCCTGGCGCAGGCCAAGGCGGAGGAGGACGCGCGGAAGTTCAAGAAGCAGGCCGAGGAGATCGGGGAGAAGCTCCATCGAACAGAGCTGGCCACCAGGGAGAAGATGACGCTGGTCCACACCCTGGAGATCCAGCGGCAGCAGAGCGACAAGGATGCCGACAAGCTGAAAGACGCCATCGCTGAGCTGGAGAGGGAGAAGGAGAAGTTGAAGCGTGAGGCAGAGATGCTCCAGCACAAGTCCGAAGAGGTATCTTTGCTTCTGTCCTTTCTTCTGGGGTTAAAGTCTTGTTGGCAGGACCCTCAGCAGACTGAGGGTTGGGCTCTGGGTTTCCCCAAGGGAAGCCCCAGATTGACCCCCTTTTTTTTATGGTTTTGTTTTAATTTCCCTCTCCCCTTTCCCCTTCTCCTCCCCCTTCCCTGTCTGATCATTCAAGAACAGTTAATTTTTCCACAGGGTAAGTGTTTGTCATCTGGCCCTTGGGGTACAGTTATTAGCCCCCTACCAGTCACAGTTACCTGTTTCACTGATCCTAGTACAGCTCAGTCCTTAGCCCTCCAGTGACCAGTAGGACTGCACCACTGCAGTGGTGACGGCTGGACACTGGCCAGTTTTCCCTAAGTAAATCTGCCCTTTGTCACCTGACCTGGAGATGCCCATTTTCCTCCTTGTAATGCCCCAAAGATGCGCACTGTTGTACCGGTGACGTGGGTCAGTTGGCCAAATATCTGTGGTCTCCTGGTTTTTCCTAAGCCAGTTTGTCCTCTGCCACTTGACTGAGTGTGCTTATTTCCTTCTAATAACCCGAGACGTGTACTTTAGAAGGAGATTTCTTCTAACAGCTGCCTACGGCCGAGGCCACTAATGCTCTGGCTCATCCCTTGCCTAGGTTCCTCCAGTCAGTCGCTGGACCAAGCTGAGCCATGCTGCTCTTTTGTCCCTTGGGTGGGGAGCAGGCTCGGTCTGACCTGAAAGCTCTCTCCTTCCTGCCCCCCTTGCAGATGCAGATGGCCCAGAAGGAGCAGCTGCTGCATGAGACGCAAATGCTCCAGCAGACCTTCCTCACCGAGAAGGACAGCCTGCTGCAGAGGGAACGCTTCATCGAGGAGGAGAAAGCCAAGCTGGAGAAGCTGTTCCAAGAGGAGGTGAACAAGGCCCGGAACCTGAAGGCCGAGCAAGAACGCCAGCAGAAGCAGATGGAGCAGGAGAAACAGCAGCTCATCAACAGCATGGACGAAGCCAAGAGGAGGCAGAAAGAGGCAGAGGACAATGTCCGACGGAAGCAGGAAGAGCTCCAGCAGCTGGAGCAGCAACGACAGCAGCAGGAGAAGCTCCTGGCCGATGAGAACCAGAAACTGAGGGAAAAGCTGGAGCGGCTGGAGGAGGAGCACCGGGCGGCTTTGGCCCAGACCCGGGCGGTCATGATTCAGACCGAGGAGAGGGTCACCCAGGCGAAGGCCCTGCCTAACGGGCGAGACGCGATCGATGGCCTGGCACAGAACGGGGAGCCCGAGTTTGCGTTCGACGGCCTGCGCCAGAAGGTCTCGGCCAAGAAGCTGGAGGAGGCTGGCATCCTGAGCCGAGAGCAGCTGGACAAGCTCGTGGAGGGCTCCACCACGGTGACAGAGCTGTCCCAGAAGGAAGACATCAGGAAGTACCTCCAGGGCAAGAGCAGCATCGCCGGGCTGCTGCTTAAGCCAAACAACGAGAAGATCAGCATCTACAAGGCCATGAAGAAGCAGCTGCTGAGCCCGGGCACCGCCCTCATCCTGCTCGAGGCGCAGGCTGCCTCCGGCTTCATCATTGATCCTGTCAGGAACAAGAGGCTGTCCGTCAACGAGGCAGTCAAGGAGAGCGTCATCGGGCCTGAGCTACACAACAAACTGTTGTCCGCAGAGCGGGCGGTGACTGGTTACAAGGACCCCTACACCGGGGATAAGATCTCCCTCTTCCAGGCCATGAAGAAGGACCTCATCATCAAGGACCACGGCGTGAGGCTGCTGGAGGCCCAGATCGCCACGGGCGGCATCATCGACCCCGTGCACAGCCACCGCGTGCCCGTGGACGTGGCTTACAAACGAGGCTACTTGGATGAGGAGATGGCAAAGATTCTGTCCGACCCCTCGGACGACACCAAGGGCTTCTTTGACCCCAACACCCACGAGAACCTCACTTATCTGCAGTTGCTGGAGCGTTGCGTCACTGACCCAGAGACTGGCCTTTGTCTCTTGCCCCTCACCGACAAAGCAGCCAAAGGGGGAGAACTGGTCTACACTGACAACGAAGCCAGAGACGTGTTCAAGAAAGCGACCGTGTCTGCCCCCTTTGGCAAGTTCCATGGGAAAACAGTCACCATCTGGGAAATCATCAACTCGGAGTACTTTACCGAGGACCAGCGGCGAGACCTCCTCCGGCAATACAGGACAGGCAAAATCACTGTGGAGAAAATCATCAAGATTGTCATCACCGTCGTCGAGGAGCATGAGAAGAAAAGCCAACTGTGCTTCGAGGGCCTCCGTGCCCCCGTGCCAGCCATGGAGCTGTTGGAGAGCAAAATCATCGACAAGGATCTCTACCAGCAGTTGAGCCAGGGCAAGAAAACAGTGCAAGAGGTGACTGAGGTGGAATCCGTGAAGAAGTATCTGCGTGGGGCGAATGCTATCGCTGGGGTGTGGGTGGAGGAGACTGGTCAAAAGCTGAGTCCCTACGAAGCCCTGAGAAAGAACCTCCTGAAGCCTGAGGTGGCCCTCTCGCTCTTGGAGGCCCAAGCTGGCACTGGGCACGTCATCGACCCTCTTAAGAATACCAGGCTCTCCGTGGATGAGGCTGTGAAAGCTGGCCTGGTAGGCCCAGAGCTGCATGAGAAGTTGCTCTCTGCAGAGAAAGCTGTAACTGGGTATAAAGACCCCTACACAGGGCAGATTGTCTCCCTGTTCCAGGCACTGAAGAAGGGCCTCATTCCCAGTGACCATGGCCTACGTTTGCTAGATGCTCAGCTCTCCACTGGTGGCATCATCGACCCTGGAAAGAGTCACCGGGTCCCCTTGGATGTTGCCTATGATCGGGGCTATTTAGATGAAGAGATGACTAAGGCCTTATCGACTCCTAAGGACAGTGCCAAGGCCTTCTATGACCCCAACACCCAAGAAAACGTCACTTACAGCCAGCTGCAGAAGAAGTGCCGTACAGACAAAAAGACAGGCCTCTACCTACTGCCTCTCTCAGAGAAAGCCATTCGTGCCCAACAGGAAGAGATCTACACTGACCTCCAAGCCAAGGAATCATTCGAAAAAGCCACTGTCGAGGTCCCAGTTGGCAGCTTTAAGGGAAGGACAATCACCATCTGGGAGCTGATCAACTCTGAGTATTTTACTGAGGAGCAGAGGAAGGAGCTGATCCGCCAGTACAAGACAGGCAAAGTCACTATTGAGAAAATCATTAAGATCATGATCACCATCATTGAAGAGACAGAGACCAAGAGACAGGAGAAGCTCACGTTCAGTGGCCTGCGGACACCGGTGGCAGCCAGTGAGCTCCTGGAGTCCAAGATCATTAGCAGAGCCCAGTTTGAACAACTGAAGGATGGCAAGAAGTCGGTGAAAGATATCTCTGAGACAGACTCGGTGAAGAGGTTTCTCCAGGGGACTGACTCTATTGCTGGCGTCTATGTGGAGGAGACCAAAGAGAAACTGACCCTCTACCAGGCAATGAAAAGGAACTTGCTGAGGCCGAGCACAGCCATCATCCTCTTGGAGGCCCAGGCTGCCACTGGCTTCATGATTGACCCCATCAAAAACCAGCGTCTCTATGTCAACGAGGCAGTGAAAGCTGGTATCGTGGGGCCAGAGCTACACGAGAAGCTGTTATCGGCTGAGAAGGCAGTGACCGGCTATAAAGACCCGTACTCGGGCAATACCATCTCCCTCTTTGAGGCCATGAAGAAGGGTCTGATTCTTAGGGACCATGGCATCCGCCTCTTAGAGGCCCAGATTGCCACAGGCGGTATCATTGACCCTGTGAACAGTCACCGTGTCCCTGTGGAGGTGGCCTACAAGCGTGGCTACTTTGACGAGGAGATGAATAGAATCCTCTCCGACCCCTCAGATGACACCAAGGGTTTCTTTGACCCCAACACCCAAGAGAACCTCACCTATTTGCAGCTGAAGCATCGATGTGTGGAGGACCCTGAGACCGGCCTCTACCTTCTGTCTCTAAAGAAGCCTGAAAAGCCAGAAGTGGTAGAGACAACGCAGGTGTACACAGAGGAAGAGACTCGCAAGGCATTTGAGGAAACGCAGATTGATATCCCCGGTGGCAGCCAGGGAAGCACTTCTATGTCTCTCTGGGAAGTAATGCAGTCAGACATGATACCTGAGGAGCAGCGCACAAGGCTGATGGAGGACTTCCGCGCAGGGAAGGTCACAAAGGAACGAATGATTATCATCATCATTGAGATTATTGAGAAGACTGAGATCATCCGGCAGCAGAACCTCCACTCCTACGATTACGTCCGGCGTCGTATCACTGCCGAAGATCTTTACGAGGCCCGGATCATTTCCCTGGAGACCTACAACCTCCTCCGAGAGGGGACCAAGACCATCCGAGAAATCTTGGAGGTGGAGACCACCTGGCGCTACCTGTATGGGAGTGGCTGTGTGGCAGGCATCTATCTACCTGCCTCTAAGCAGAAACTGACCATCTATCAGGCCTTGAAGAAAGGGCTGATTAGCCCTGAGATTGCCCGCTCCCTGTTGGAGGCACAGGCAGCCACTGGCTTCATGATTGACCCAGTAAAGAACGAGAGGCTCACTGTAGATGAAGCTGTGAGGAAAGGGCTGGTGGGCCCAGAGATTCACGACCGCCTTCTTTCAGCAGAGAGAGCAGTGACTGGCTATCGGGACCCATACACCGAGCAGACCATCTCCCTCTTCCAGGCAATGAAGAAGGATTTGATCTCCTCCGAGGAAGCTCTGAGGCTCTTGGATGCACAGCTAGCCACCGGTGGCATCATAGACCCCCGCCTGGGCTTCCACCTCCCACTGGAAATCGCTTACCAGAGAGGCTACTTGAACAAAGATACCCATGACCAGCTGTCAGAGCCCAGTGAGGTCAGGAGCTATGTGGACCCATCCACAGAGGAGAAACTGAGCTACACACAGTTGCTGAAACGGTGTCGCCGAGACGAGAACAGCGGTCAGTTACTCCTCCCCCTCTCAGACACTCGAAAACTGACATTCCGGGGCTTGCGGAAACAGATCACGGTGGAGGAACTGGTCCGGTCCCAGGTCATGGATGAGGCCACTGCTCTCCAGCTGCAGGAAGGGCTGACTTCCATTGAAGAAGTCTCCAAAAATCTAAAGAAGTACTTGGAGGGGACGAGCTGCATTGCTGGTGTCTTCGTAGACTCCACCAAGGAACGGCTCTCGGTCTACCAGGCCATGAAAAAAGGCATCATCCGTCCTGGCACTGCCTTTGAACTCTTGGAAGCCCAGGCAGCCACAGGCTATGTGATTGATCCCATCAAAGGGCTAAAGCTCACGGTGGAAGAGGCCGTCCGCATGGGCATCGTAGGGCCTGAGTTCAAGGACAAATTGATCTCTGCCGAACGGGCAGTGATCGGGTACAAAGACCCCTATTCTGGGAAGCTCATCTCCCTCTTTCAGGCCATGAAGAAGGGCTTGATCTTGAAGGACCATGGCATCCGCCTGCTGGAGGCTCAGATTGCAACAGGGGGCATCATTGACCCCGAGGAGAGCCACCGACTCCCTGTGGAAGTGGCTTATAAGCGTGGCCTGTTTGATGAGGAGATGAATGAGATCCTGACTGACCCCTCCGATGACACCAAAGGCTTCTTTGACCCCAACACAGAAGAAAATCTCACTTACCTGCAGCTCATGGAGCGGTGCATCACTGATCCAGAGACTGGCCTCTGCCTGTTGCCCCTGAAGGAGAAAAAACGGGAGAGAAAGACCTCCTCCAAGTCGTCTGTCCGCAAGCGGCGGGTGGTGATTGTGGATCCCGAGACGGGCAAGGAGATGTCTGTGTATGAGGCTTATCGCAAGGGGCTCATCGACCATCAGACGTACCTCGAGCTGTCCGAACAAGAGTGTGAGTGGGAAGAGATCACCATCTCCTCCTCAGATGGCGTGGTCAAGTCTATGATCATTGACCGGAGATCTGGCCGCCAGTATGATATTGATGATGCCATTTCGAAGAGCTTAATCGACCAGTCAGCACTCGACCAGTACCGTGCCGGCACGCTCTCCATCACTGAATTCGCCGACATGCTTTCGGGGAACATGAGTGGCTTCCGCTCGAGGTCCTCCTCTGTGGGCTCCTCCTCTTCTTATCCCATCAGCCCGGCTGTCTCCAGGACTCAGCTGACTTCCTGGACAGACCCCACCGAGGAGACGGGGCCAGTGGCTGGAATTCTAGACACAGACACGCTGGAGAAGGTATCCATCACCGAGGCGATGCACCGAAACCTAGTGGACAATATCACCGGCCAGCGACTGTTGGAGGCCCAGGCCTGCACGGGGGGCATCATTGACCCCAACACTGGAGAGAAGTTTCCGGTCACCGATGCTGTCAACAAGGGGCTAGTGGATAAGATCATGGTGGACAGGATCAACTTGGCCCAGAAGGCTTTCTACGGTTTCGAGGACCCACGGACCAAGACGAAAATGTCCGCAGCTCAAGCCCTGAAAAAGGGCTGGCTCTATTATGAGGCTGGGCAGCGCTTCCTGGAGGTGCAGTACCTGACAGGGGGGCTGATCGAGCCCGACACACCAACCCGGGTGCCCCTGGACGAGGCCCTGCAAAAGGGCACCATCGATGCCCGAACGGCCCAGAAACTTCGGGATGTCAACACCTACTCCAAGTACCTCACCTGCCCCAAGACCAAGCTCAAGATCTCCTATAAGGACGCCATGGATCGGAGCATGACAGAGGAGGGCACGGGGCTGAGGCTGCTGGAAGCCTCTTCCCAGTCCAGCAAGGGATACTACAGCCCCTACAGCGTCAGTGGTTCTGGCTCCACCTCAGGCTCCCGGACGGGCTCCCGCACTGGATCCCGGGCTGGCTCTCGGCGGGGGAGCTTCGATGCCACTGGCTCTGGCTTCTCCATGACCTTCTCTTCCTCCTCCTACTCTTCATCAGGCTATGGTCGCCGATATACTTCGGGGCCCCAGGAAGCCTCTGAGGCCACCCAGCTCTCCTTGGACTGGGGCAGCCTGAGTGGGAGCTGTGGGTGGGAAGTGGGAGAGGAATGGGCAGCCCTGGGGGGGCCACAGCCCGCTGTGGCATAACCACCCTGGCCTTGTCCTTTCCCCTCTGCTCCCCTCCCCCTGCCCCTTCTTACTCTGCATGTGGTCAATCTGCCAGCTAAGTGCCCTGGGTTTATTTTTTTTTGTTTCTTTTTGTTTTTTTAATCTTTAAAAAAGACTCTTCTTCCAAAGCGGTGCCTAAAGTTTAACCAAAAAGACTAGACTAATATATTAATATATATTTGCTGTTCTGACAGAGTTTGTATATTGAGGGGAGCAAGGTGGGCCCTATCTCTCTGCCTGCCTTGCCACCCATCTCTAGGACTCTCCTGACCATCCATGCTGGCAGCCACTTCACCATAGCCTGATGCCTTGGACCTGGTCCGAGCCAGCTCTTACTCTCCTCAAACTCTGGGCCCCTTGGCTCTCTCACTTCTTGCCTGCTGCCCCAGCCTTGCCCAACCCTTTTTCCTTCTTGGGCGCTTCCATTCTGCAGGAGGAGAACTGGGCCAAGACACAGCCTGTCCCCTTTTCACTGCCCTAAGCAACTTGTCCTCCACCTAGCCTCATGTCACACGTGGTTCCATACCAAGGGCCCTGCCTGGACTTCCAGCCTGTTCTCTGCAGCTGCTGCCTGGACCTTCCTCCCTGTCCCTGAGGTCAGGTGAGGGGCAGCCCACCTCTACCCAGGGCCTCTCAGCCCTTTCCTGATGCCCAGGGCCTCAACGCCAAGATGCCGCCAGGACGGGACAGGAGCCACAATGCATGTTGGACTTACTCCTCTGCCTACTCTCCTGCCTGCCTCTCAGCCCTACTCTCCCACCCTACCGTGGGCTCCACCTGTTTGGCTTTCTGTGGGGGCAGGACTTGTGTGTGGGGAGGGAGGAGAAAAGGTAATGGTGATGGCGAGGCACGGAGTCAGCTTTCTTGGTGTGTCTGGGAAGTGCCCTGGCTCAAGTGGGATAGGGAGAAACCTCTTGGAGCAGTGTCAGGGAGACGGAGCTGGATGCTGGGCCAGGGAGATGAAGCCTGCTGGCCCACAGTTATGGGTGGGATCAAGGGAAAGGGCCTCTTTGGCCACTCCTCAAGTCCACAGGAAGGATTGATAAACTCTTTCTACCCTTCACTTCCTCTCCTCCTCCTACCTGGAGGCTTGGAGATAACCTATTCTCCTTCTGTGTCAGCTGTCTCTCTCCAGCCTGCCCAGAGAAGCCCCTTCCCCATGGGAAGACGAGAACTGGGGCTCCAACATCAACCCACCAGGGCCAGGCCCAGGCTCCCGGGAGGCTCCTGTGCTGGGCCATCCCACCCAGGTAATGCCCTCTTTCTCCCCCCCCTCCCCTTTTTGTGCCCTGGGACTGACTGTGCTCTGCTGCTGGAGCTGTTGGGTGGGAGTGAGGAGCCCCAGGGGCGGGCACCCCAAGGCAGAGAGAGAGAGAAGGGCCAGTTTGTCCTTCATTCTAATCTCCCTAAATACACCCCCTGCCTTTCCTCCTAGAGCTTCCAAGGCTGTCCTGGCTGTCCTTCAGGTTCTCTGCCTGAGCTTGTTCTCTTTTCCCAGCCCCTACTTTAATTAACTCAGTTTCCAATGTACCCCTTCCTTCCACCCCTTCCACTTTCCCAGACCCTGTTCCCTTTCCTTCCCTTCCCTTCCTGTCTCTAGGACCTATTTTCTTTTCTCCTCCAACCTTACTGGGACCTGTTTTTTTCTCTTCCTAGATTCTGGCTCTATTCCCACAGCTTACCTTCCCTCTGCCCCTTCCCTGGGCCTTATCTTTTCCCCCTAAACTTTCCCCCAATAAAACCTTCCCCTGTTCCCCATTTCTTACATGCATACCGTCCCTTCCTCTCTGCCACCATCTTTCCTGTCTCATTACCTCCATATTGTTCTTTGCCCTTCCCAATCTCTTTTATACCACCCATGCTGAGGTCCTTGAACAAGGGGATGGAGGACAGACACCATTTAGGGGGAAGCTGTGTCACTTCGGGAAATGTGAGGAAATAGCTTTCTTGCCCATGACTGCCCTGAGGGTCTCAGCTGGGTTTGATTTAGAGCAGAGCAAGAGGGACCCCTGATTGGCGTAGCCTGATGGCAGAGAGGTGGAGGGGACCCAGGAGGCTCCCAACATCACTGTGATTGTGTATTGAACCTGCCATATCATGTCATGCTGTGATCTCATACCATACCCTCCCACTCACCCCTCATTTCATGCCATCTCTGTGTCTGCCTCTGTTGTAGCGTGATCCAGTGTTCACCTGGCCCCTCCTCCCTCCCGTGGAGCCTGCAGCCCTGGGACCCTGGGGGACACCCTGAGGAATCAGACTCGGCCTTATCCCTTGGTCCAAACCTTCCAGCTGCTGCCTATGGCAGCACCTCCAACTCTGGGTTCCCCTGAGCAACACCAGCTCCTTGAAGCAGCCCCCTTTGGCCTGGAGCCAGAGCTGCCACTGACTCTCCTGGCCCTGAAAACAGGGCTCCAGGCTGCTGGGCTTCCCAAACATCTCATCTTCCATTTTTCACCTCCTCAGAGCCAAGAACACCACCTTCCCCCACCCTGTACCCCTTCCTGAGAGCTGCTCTGGTCAGCCTGCCTGGCTCCCAGGCTTTTTACTGTTTCTCCTCTTCTCCCTCCCAAGCCACTGGATGGGACTTTGCATGCTCTACTAACCACAGGGTGTGGTTGCCACCCCAGCTCCTGCCTTGGCCTCCCATCCAGAGGAGGAGTCAACAGTGCTATGGGCTCTGGAGGGCAGAACACTAAACAGACTGTACAGAAGGTGTTGGTCCCTGTGGCCCCCACCTGCCCCCAGTAAAGGAGATTCCTTGCTAGTCTTGCTGCTTCATTCTTCAATCATCCTGGGCATTGGGGTGGCAGGGTGGCTGCCTCCAGGAGCAAGTGGAGCAGTCTCCTAGCCAGGAAAAAAACCACATACATTTATTTATTCAATTCATTCATTCATGCATATTCATGTAGCAAATATTTGGTGTTCCTGCTTCTAGAGCGCCCAAGTGCAAGGCCAAACAGCCCAGGCAGGGGAAGAGCACCTGCTCTCTTTGCCTTAGTTGCTACAGATTAGTTGAAGATGGATTTCAGTGATGGTTCAAAGACAAGAGAAATCAGTAGGGCCTCCTAGACTAGAGGAGTATGGGGACAGCAAAGAGTTGAGCAAGAGGGAGAACATGGAACCTGGAGCCCAGATCCCAAAAGAGAGCACAAGGAGTCCTCTTCCTCTCCAGGCTCCAGAGTTAGGAGTCCTACGCCCATAAATAAGCAAGCTGGGTACTCAAAAGCCACAGAGAGGGGACAGAGCTGGGAGCTGAGAAACTGAGGCCAGGGAGAGCAGAAAAGTCTCAGACCCCAAAGAAGGAAGAGCTGAGGTTAAATAGAGGAAGGCTGGGAGAACTTCAGAGGGACAGGGTGGGATAATACTTTGAATGAAGCAGCAGTGAGCCGGGTGCAAGGACACAAGTGTGTGATATTCCAGCCAGTCTGTAGCAGCACCCAAGGGAAGAGAGCCCAGCTAGAAGTCTGACAGACAGCTTGCACACATCGAAGACTCCCCAGATGCGGGCAGTTTGTGTGTGTGTGCAGAAGCTCTCTGCTTGATATCTCTGTGACATCCCATCCCAATCCCCAAGTCTAGCATTCTAGATGAGAAGGGGAGGAGTTGGACACACCTACTCAAAGACAACCCAGCCCCCTCCCAGTGGCTTCTACTCTCCCCCATCCCAAGCCCCTCCATCTGATACCTCAACTTTCACATTGGTCTCCATTGGAATCATCCAGATCCTCTGCCATCAGTCTTCATGCAGCCACCCTTAAATACTTCTCATCAGTCTCAAACAACTTGGAATGGCTATGGAGAGAGAGAGAGAGTGAATGTTGGACAGAGCTAGGCCAGGAGGTTGGGAAGATGTCAGAGAGGGAGAGAAGACCCAATCACTCGCTAGGCAACCCTCAGTAGAGTTGAGGAGGCAACAGACACGCAAAAGAGTTAACACAAGCATCAGGCTGTGTTCCAACAAGCAACAAATGAGAAGTACCAACATGTTGGGACTTAAAGGCTAACAAAGCTCACTCCTCCACCCAAGAGAAGTAGGTGTGAGAGTGTGAGGTGGGAATGTTTGGGGGAAGTCTATGGGGGAGGTGGATCTTGAATAAGGAGTAGAATGGGTTGATGGATAGAAAAAAGGAGAGGATATTTGGGGTTAAAGGAGGTAACCTGAGCAAAGGTGCTGGACTGAAGTAATCACACCTTTCTAGAACATTCTTGGCTTATTAAGTGCTTTTTCTTATACATAACGATAACCCCTGGTAGTGCAAAGGTTACCTCTATTTGTATGGATGAGAAAGCTGAGCTTAAGGAGGCTAAGTGAATTGCCCCCAAGTTAGCCAGTAATAGCAATAATAATAGCTAACATTTTCTCTAGTGCCTAATTTGTGCTAGGCACTGTGTCAAGTGCTTCACAATTATCTTATTTGATCCTAGTAATAAGCCTGGGAGGTAGGTGCTAGTAAAGTGATTTGCCTAGGGTCACACAGTGTCTGAGGCCAAATTTGAATTCCAATCTTCCTGACTCTAGGCTTAGTGCTCAGTAAACTGCACCACTTAGTGGTATTCACCCTGAGTGAATATCAGAACTAAGATTTGAACCCAAGACTTCTTGATCCAGGACCATGGTTCTTTCTCCTTATTCACCATTCATTTTCTCCTTATTCACTTATTCATTGTTAGGAAGGAGACTGGCCTGGCTGGAGTGAAAGATGCTTCAGGGAGAGACTAGATTGGAGCAGCAATTAGTCTACAAACATGCCAGGCACTACGCTAAGCCCTGGAGATACAAAGAGAGGCAAAGAAAAGGTCCTAGCAGTTGAGGAGTTCACAGTCTGGTAGAAGAAACAACATGGAAACAACAGTGTACAGTTAGATTGTCTACAGGAAATTAGAAATGATCCATGGAGGGAAGTTGCTAGAATTAAAGTGGATCAGCATAGGCTTCTTTTGGAAGGAGAGATTTTAGTTGGGACTTGAAGGAAACCAGGAGGTGGAGTTGAGGAAAGAGCATCTGGGCATGGGGGACACAGCTAGTGAGTTTGGATCTTGTAAGGGCTGAGAAATGCAGAAAGGTTTTGAATAATCCCCATCTTCCAGCCTCTAAACCTTAGAGTCACCTTGAACTCTTGTCTCTTCTCCATACCTTCTATCCCACAGTGCCCAAGTGCTATGAAACTACTCTGCCTTCTCTAGAAGGTCCCTTGACCTCACTGCCAAGAAATGCCACCTCATTGGGACTGAGCCTTTTTCTCATTGGGCTTTTCCCCACTGGACCATGGTTTGAGCCCTTTGTCCTGTCCCCCAAGCCCACTTCCCCACTGGGTCTCTCCTTCAGCCAGCCATATAGAGGGCTAGCTTTCATTTACTACAGAAAATGGAGGCAATCTAAGATTACTTAAAGACACGTAGTTCATAGTAGGTGCACAGCTCAATAATAATAATCATTAAGGAGCTACGGATATAGAGTATCTACTGTTACCTTTCTTTTTTATCTGAACTTTAGAAAAAGAAAACCCATGAAGGGGGATTGTCTTAAGTGGCATTGATCTCCCAGAAATAACTAGCCCAGGGTCATACTGTGTCAGAACCAGGACTGAATCCAGGTTCCACATTCAACCCCTTCTTGCCTTTTCATGGAACAGTTCACCAGTTCAATAAACAGCCAATTAGCATGTGCAGCAGATGATCTGAGCACTGGCCAGGCTTGGAGATTAGTGTTAAGATAACACTTGGTCCTTAAGCCTCTTGGAGCTTTCACTCTAGTAGGGGGTAAGATATAAACCCGGAATTAATGCACACTCTTACATGATTAGGTGAAACCAATGGGAGCCCATCCCTGACCCAGGGTTTCAGAGGAGGCTTTGGGACATTTCAGTTGGCCTTTAAAGGATCACGAGGACATAGATTTGGAGCAAGAAAGGACCTTGACACCTCTTCCTCCCCCAGCTCCATTTTACAGATAGGGAAACTGAAGCCCTAAAGAGGGTTACTTTGCCTGAGGTCAACACAGAGAATAAGTTCCAGATCTGAACCTAACTACTCTGCCTAAAGAGGCAAAGAAATAGAAGAGTCTTGGGTTACCATTTGGTTTATATGGCTTAACACCACCCAAGTTTGCCTTCTATTTTATCTTCCAGCTGGGTAAGAGATAAGATAATGGTAAGAAAAAATGGGAACAAACTGGGGCCACTTGCATTGGATAGAGCACTGGGTTTGGAATCAGGAAGATTCATCTTCATGAGTTCAAATCCAGCCTCAGACTTACTATGTGACCGTAGGCATGTGATGTAACCCTGTTTGCCTCAGTTTCCTTATCTGTAAAATGAGCTGGAGAAGGAAATGGCAAACTACTCCAGTATCTTTGCCAAGAAAACCCCAAATGAGGTCACAAAGAGTCAGATTCAACAACAACAACAGAAATGATCATATTCTTTGACCCTGGGGTTTCTGGAAGCTAAGACCTTTCTAGCTGGATTCCTACTTGCCATCTCCAAGCCCCAATCCTAACTTCTCCCTGTGGGGATCACCCAAGCCCAACCAGAATCCCTTGGAAAGCGCTTTTCCCAGTGAACATTTTCTTCTCTGGAATCTCCCTGGTCCCCAAGAGGCCCTGAATCTCTGCCAGCCTCTCTCCTGCCATGACTGCAGCACCACTAACAAACACTGTACTGTAGGAATGAACTACAAAGAAATATAAGACATGCTGCCTACCCTCATGAGGCTTCTAGAGTAGGAAAACAGGGCAATTCTGATCACTGTAAATTAATATTTGCATAGAGCATACATAAGGGAATTTTTTTGCCTACCACAGAAGAGATATGATGACAAGACACACAAAATTGCCAACAGCTCTTGTTGAATCCTTTGGAATGTGTCTCCTCTCTGCTCTCTTCCTCAACTCACCCTATTCCTGGTCCTGATCTCTGCCCTCACCTACCCATTCAGTACTAGCTACATCCAGTGCACACAGTGACTAATACATAGCTCTGACTTCCTCATCCTTTTCATTTCCTGTCCTACACCCCCACCTCCCACCCTTAGTGCCTAGAGATCAAATCATAGGTTCATAGATTGAGAGCCAGAAGGGAACTTGAAGGTCATGTAGCCTAACCTCCATATTTTACAGATGAGCAAACTGAGGAACCAGCAGAGATTTGCACCCAGATCCTGGGACTCTAAACCCTGTGTTTTCTTCACTGCAGCATGATATCCAAAATTTTCAGGGTATTATGCCTCCATGTGGTCTCCACCTACTTTATTTTCTGTTTCCCTTTTACATTCCCCATCCCAGCCAGACTGGTTTCCTGAGTTTGCCATGCTCAGTCCTGCCTCCAACTCTTTGCACATGCTGTTCCCTTTGCTGGGAATGCCCTTCCCCCTTTTTCTGCCTTTTCAAATCTAAGTGAGAAGATACTGAAGACCTGGAGGTGGGGAAGGGGAAAGAGAGGCAGCCCTCAAGGCCTAACTGAAATGAGTCTTCTCAGAACACTCCTCTCCCCAGAACTTCAGCAGAAATTGTCTTTTTGGCCATTGTAACCTGACTGTATTTTGCTTAACTGTTGATGATATGAGGCGGTTTCCTTCTCCAAAGAATGTAAGCTCCTTGAGGGCAGGGACTCAGCATCCTCCTCAGCTCCTAGCTCAGGGCCAGGCCAAATAAACATTTACTAACAGAATGGAAGACTGCTCTGAGCTGAGCCCAGCTGGGCTGTGTGTCTGCTCCTCCAGCCTGTGATTCCAGCCAGGGCCACCTCGGCCCTCCTTACATTCAGAACAAACCGTTTCCTTCGCTCTTTGCCACCTGGCCTCAAGGGGTGGCTACACATTCAGGGGAAGCACAGTGGGGACTTAGGGATCCTGGAGACCCCAAGCCTTTGAAAGCTCTAGTCAGGGGTCTTAACTCCAAGGAACCTGGATCTTTTCCTGGCCCAAAGCTAGACGTCACGGAACCCAAGGCAGGGAAGGGAAGAAAGATCACCAATTCCTGAGATTTCAGAATTGGAAGGAACTTCAGAGGCCATCTAGTCCAACTCCTACCCCTCCAAAAATCCTCTCTAACATCCTCAACAAGTGGAGGTCCAATCTTTTTTTTTTTTTTCCCCACAAAAATCCTTACCTTTCACCCTAGAATCAATACTATGTATTGGTTCTAAGGTAGAAAAGCAGTAAAGGCTAGGCAATGGGGGTTAAATGACTTGCCCAGGGTCACACAGCTAAGAAATGTCTGAGGCCAGATTTGTACCTAGGACCTCCCATCTCTAGGCCTGGCTAGCCACCCAGCCACCCAGCTGCCCCAGTTCAATCTTCATTTGAAGACCACTTCCCACCCATTGATCCCAGTTTTGCCCTCTTCGGCCAAGCTGAACAAATCTAATCTCTCTTCCAAACAAAAGTTTTTCAAATACTTGAACCCAGGGAAAACTCTTCCCTTCTTAAACATCCCATCCTCCCCATTTTTCCAGGAGATAGCTCCTGGTCACTCTCCTCCAGAAATTCTTCAGCTTATCAATGTGTTGCCTTACCAAAACGTGGGGTCCACAGCTGAAGAGAGTAACAGTAGGTCTAGTACAAGAAGAGCTAAAAAGAGTTCTCAACTCCAGGCCTCTTTAATGCACTCTATTATTACATTAACTTTTTTGGACTGCCCTATTAACACTAGGTGACTCATACTGAGCATTTAATGTGCTAAACCTCCCAGATCTTTTTCAAATGAAATTTAGATCTATCCCCAGGCAAAAGATCTAGCCCAACCTCCTCCAATCTGCTATTAAGGAAGCTCCTTAAAAAAAAAAAACACAACAAAAAACCAGGCTATAGCCTCTATTAAAGGTTATCTTAGATTTAGCCCAGTGTTCTTCACTTCTCAAGAGGCAGGGTGGTTCAGTAAAAGGAGTACTGGATTTGGAGTTAGAGGACTTTGGGTTCAAATCCTATCTTTCTTCCCTACTGCTTGTGTAACCTCAGAAAGATAATTTTACATCTCTGGACCTCAGTTTCCTCAACTGTAAAATAAGAATGGTTGGGGGAACCAGATGGCCTTTAAGGGACTTTCCAGCTTTAGATCTTATTGGATCCTGACTCTGTCATCCAGTGTAAAGGCATATTATCCAGGGGAGGTCAGTAGATAGGCAGGAATATCCCTGGTAGAGAATTTGGTCCATGTGGAGCCATGTTGGGAAGAGTTCCAGCAGATTAAAGAGGGAAGGAGAACCACGCTACCAGCAGTGAATTGTAGAGAGATTGGAGGAAACATGCTCTGCCTGCGGGGGCGGGGGCGGGGGTCAGTGAGGGAGAGTGGTTGGGGTCTCAATATGGATCCCCTGCATAGCATCTGATTCTCCTTCCATGTAGCAGCAGGTTGAAGAAGCCAAGAGAGTAATCTTTATTGGCTTCTCCTATAGTAAGGGAGGAATGGGTATACAGCATAGTAGTGGATAGAGTGCCAAACCTGGAGTCGGGAAGAGCTAGGATCCAATCCTACCTCAAGCACTTGTTATGTGGGCAAATCACCTAATCCCTTTGGGCCTCAGTTTCCTCATCTGTAAAAGAAAGGGGTTGAACTTGATGGCCTTGAGGGTCCCATAGATCTAAATCTACATTCCTATGATTTTAGCCTAGTAGGCAGTGCCAGAGCTAGTCCTTTATGTATCTGGGCCAAAGGGGCTGAAATATGTCCTCAGTTAAGTTAGAAGTGGGGTGGAGAACTTGGATCAGCTTCAAAGGGAAAGCAGGGTGAGGTCAGGTGAAGGAAGAGCTCACCTGGGTAATGGCTGTCTGGGGGAGGAAGCCTGCCAACTGGAAGCTCCAAATTTTAACTAATTATTCTTGCTAAGCTCATTCAAGAAAAAATTGCTTCAGGAGAATCCCTAATGTCACCTAATTTTCAGCACCTGTAAAATTCAGCACCCTGAGACAAAGACCCAATCGTCCAATGGTGGTTATTAGGGCTTAATTTTGAGGGCTTCCCCACCCAAAGGTTTATGTCATCCAACCATAAATCAGTGGTTCTTAGAATGAGAACGTCAAAGAGCTAAGGGGATGGGAGGGAAGCCCAGAAGAGTTGTTGCATAATCATGAGAAAACAAAACTGGAGCAAAGCAAGTAAAAGATAATAAGAGCCAAAAGGAAAGAGGAAGAACTGATGAGATTCTGAAGACACATGGGCCAGGGGGAAGGAAAGGAGAGAGGTGAAGAGGAAGGGAAAGAGGGAGCTGGTAAAGTAGGGAAGAGACAAGAGTGAAAAAGAAAACAAAACTAGAAAGAGATGAACAGTTGGATTAGAGGGAGACTGGAGAATAAAGCAACCGAGCTGATTTGTTATCTCCCACAGCACTTTTCTCTCAGGTGACCTGAATAGGTCCAATCTCTGCTTATCTCAGAATCTGAAACTCTTCGTGGTCTTTTCTGATTACTGCTGGAATAGGAGGCCAGCTAGAAATAATTGAATGCTTTTCAATTTTGAAGGCTTTTGCTTGAGAGGCAATGTAGGATCACAAAAAGGTGTAGAACTTGAGGTCCCTGACTCCAAGTTCAAATCCTTGTTCTATAATTGACTAACTGTGTGGCTTAAGCTGTAAAATTAGGGATTAGGCTATTTGACCTCTGGGGTCCCTCTTGGCTCTAGAACTATGATTCTATGATCTTCCCAGGTCTTTCCTGGTTCCTCCTGAACCATCCATCCATCCATCAATCCATCCATAAACATTTCTTAAGCACCTAGCTCTGGAGATACAAAAAGAGGCAGAAGACAGTCTTGTTCTCAAGGAGCTTACAATCTAATGGAGTCGTGCTCTCTCTCATGTCTATAAAGCACTTGCTGCTCTTCGAAATGCTCTCATAGCCATCCAGTCCTAAAATGTCAGATCAGGAAGGATGCCATGAGTTCCTCTAGCCCAGCCTCCTGATTTTATAACTGAGACCCAGAGAGGAGAAGTGATTTGCCTTGAGATCACTCAGGATGTTAAATCTGGGACCAGGAACCAGGTGACAAGACTCTTGAATCTTCTGCTCTTTTCTCTAGCCCATATTTGGAGACTAGGCAATCCTATTTCGGGAAGTGGGGGGGTGGGGGTGAGTGTGGGTGTGAACACAGCTTTGGAAGCCAGTGCCCCTCCCTGGGGTGGAGCCAGCTCTGCCTCATTCCACATTCCTTTTGCACTCCCCTCTTAAAGGTCACTCTTACATTCTCTGAACAGTAAGAAAGTCTGTTTTTCCCCAGGCTCTTCTCACCCTGTTCCAAGTTTTCTTTTTCTAGCTAAATCCTTTTCTTACTTTTCTCCCACTCTAGCCACCTGGCTTCCTTTTCTTCTCTAAGCTCAGAGTTGGTCCCTTTTGCGCCCACAGTCTACCCCATCTTCCCCCCTTAGTTCATGTGACACACAGGAGTCCCTACACGTGACACATGTGGTCCTGGGGAATGGAAATGGGACCAATGGGCAGCATAGTAGGAGGTCTGGCCATCCCAAGCATGTTAATATGGTTTCCCTTGATGCTTTAGACTAGAGCAGGGGTCGGCAATGTATGGCTCTCGAGCCATATCTGGCTCTTTTGAGGGCCAGATATGGCTCTTTCTGCAGGAACCATAAAGTCAATTTTTTTTCAGGTGCTGTTACAGCACTGTGAACACTGTACGGCTCTCATGAAATTACATTTTAAAAAATGTGGCATGTACGGCTCTCACGGCCAAAAAGGTTGCCGACCTCTGGGCTAGAGGAAGGAGCAAGAGTAGTCCCAAGGCAGTTGTAGCCTGGAGGAGCTGGAACTCTGTCCATCAAGGTGGCAAGGGATTCTGCTTAAAGACATTGTATTCCCTTTTGGGAGATCCCTCTCTGGAAGGGCATGTGGCAACTGACCTCCCCATTAGCAGCTCATCAACCATTCACTCTTTGCACTCTGGAGCTGGACTCCATTCATTAACTCTTGTTCATTCATTCAAAAGCATTTATTAAATGCCCACTGTGTGCCAAATGCCCACTGGGTACTAGAAAGGAGACAAGGCTGAGACAAGACTTGATTTCTGCTCTTGGAGAGTTTAAGGTCTATTAGGAGGATGACAGGAACACAATACAATATGGCTTATGCTTCGATTTGTCCGGAAGATAAAAAAAACAAAGTGCCACGTGAATTCAGGGGAAGGAGATCTTTCCTGAGTAAGATACTCAAAGAAGGTTGATTACAGTTGTGGTTTAAATAATGTGTAGGAATCAAACCAATGAAGAGGGCATTCCAAGCAAAAGGAATATGAGCAAAGGCATGTTTGGCTGGCTGGGTAGGTGTATAGAGAAGAGCAATGTGAGAGAAGGCTAGGAAGGTAAGGCTGTAACGAATGGAACAGAACCGTGAATGCCAGATAAAGGAGTCTGAATTGTACTTGGGAGGTACTAGGGAGCCACTGAATATGTTTGAGCAAAGAACTAACATGACCTATGTGTAAGAAAGATTCTTCTGGCAAAAGTGGGAGGATGGATTGGAGGAAAGAAGAAACTGAGGCAGTCAATCCTATAAGAAGGCAGTATACTGTTCATGTTCAGGAAGGTGGTAAAATGGAACAGGGAGAAGGAGGTAGAGCCAGATATGCTGGAGATGGAATTGATAGACACTACTAGCTACATGGATGTTAGTGATGAGAAAGAGGGCAGAGTTCAAGCTAACTCAGAGGTCTTGAGCACGAAAAACTCAGTGAAGAATGAATGGCATGCCAGAAACAGTGAAACCAGGAGGAGAAGCCAGTTTAGGTGAAAAGATAATGAGCTCTGTTTGGGGGTATGTTGATTTTGAGATGGCAAAGGGACATCAGTGTGGAAAAATCCAATGAGCAGCTGGAGTTTCTGTGTCTAGAACACAGAAGAGGTTGAGACTAGAAATATGGACTTGGGAGTCATCTCTGTAGAGGTGGGTAAGATTGCCAGTGAAGAGTGTTGAGAGAAGGCTGAGGGAATAGCCTTTGGGGAATGGCCTTTGTGAGGGGTCAGAAAGAAGAGGAAGAAACAGCAAATGAGAATCATGGTAGAAGCAGGCAGAGAAGGAGCCGTCAGAGAGGTAGCAGGAGAATTCGGTGACTAGAATCTCTCTGAAGCCAAGGGAGGAGAATGTGTCTATCAGTGCACGTGGAGATGGCTACCCTGCCATCTCCATGTTACAACCAGAAAGGGGTGGGCAACAGTATCAAAGGGCAAAGAGAGGCCGAGGAAGATAAAGGCTGAAAAAAAAAGGCCATTAGATTTGGTGACTGAAGAAAGAACACAATTTCAATAGAGTGTTGAGAATAAAAGCTAGATTGCAAAGGGTGGATGTGAGTAGTAACAGGAAAAAGAAGGCAACATTCTCAAGTTTAGGAGTGCAGGGAAAGGAAGGAAAGTACAATAGCATGATAGATGGAAAGGATTAAGGAGATCTGAGCAAGTATGTAGATTGATAAGAAAGAATCAGTGGGGGGGTAGAGATTGAAAAGACTTGAGAGGGGGGCAGCTGGGTGGCTCAGTGGATTGAGAGCCAGGTCTAGAGATGGGAGGTCCTGGATTCAAATCTGGCCTCAGACATTTCCTGGCTGTGTTGCCCTGGGCAAGTCACTTAACCCCTTTTGCCTAGTCCTTACTGCTCCAGAAGGTAAGGGCTCAAAAGAAATAAAGACATGAAAGAGATGGAGCAAGTGCTGGAGCAAATCCTTTAGGAGGATGGAAGAAATGAGATCATAAGACAGTATATAGCCTTCTCATTTTACTGATTAGGCACCTGAGACCTCGAAAGGTTAAACGCTTTGTCCAAGGTCACAAAGTACTATAGTAAATTAGCAAACCCAGGATTTGAATCCAGTCCCTCTGACTCGGAATCCAGAATTTTTCACTCTTCCACAATGAGTCATCAGATCAAGGGTGGAGGTATAGAGATCCTTGGTCTTAATAAGAAGTAGGAATCACTACATCTGTGATGAAAGAGGGGAGGAGAAGAGAGTGAGTGATGAGGCATAGAACTTTTGAAGAAAGAAGGAAAGAGATTTAGGGAGTTCATTTCTGATGTCACTGTTCTCAGTGAACTAGGACTCTAGTTTTAGAAAGGCCTCCACTCACCCTCAACCTTAAGAAAGAATTGGCATCATCAATCATAGCTGTCCCAGCTCTTTCTCCTAGGTGAAGGCAGGCAGTTCAATAGGAAGAATATATAAGAGGAAGAACTAATCATCGGAAACTTACATTGGGTTAGTCACTTCCCTTCTGGGGCCTCATTTTTCTCATCTGTAAAATGGGTTAGCTGATATCTTAGACCTCTTCCAGCTGTGACATTCTGTAATTCTTCAACTACAGGAAAACGGAAGCAGACAAAAGCACAGAAATGTCCAAGTCCACAGCTCCCTGGCATCTGGTGACAATGTCGATAAGGTCAGACCCCAGATTGTCTGGGCAGGGCTGGGCTAGCCAGGTACACTGGGCTGTATGGCTTACTGATCTGGTCAGCTCCTGGGGATTCCCTCTCCTTCTTGGGACCCATCTATTCATGGGACCTTGTCTTCAGCCCCAGGGCATTTGCCTTTTGCTGCTTTCTAGCTCTCCCCAGATCCTTAAAACTTGGCCTGAAGCCTTCATGACTCCTAAGCTTAGTTGGTTCCTTGGATTCAGAGACTGACCACATATGATAATCATGTCTGATCCCTAATTACCTTTTCCCCTTCTCCCTCTGCTATCATCATACATAGCCGGATACTCAACTCATTTCCATTCCCTCTTTCTTAGAGCTTTCCAGACAAGAATGCATTTATTCTTAAGGAAAAGGAAAAGAGGAAATGAAAAGGAAATTCTTAATGAAAAGGAAAAAGGAAATTATAAAATGATGGGGTAAGATAAAGGCCAATGAGTAAACCAAAACTACCCCCGAATATCTGAAGAGCATCTGTCAGCCTAGTTTCTCTGGACTAGCTTGATTCTTATTTGACTCTCAGGAGTTTGGTATGAGTGGACAGTGTGTGTGGAAAATCCAAACGGTGACTAGGACCTGAGGCTGAGCTCATGGAAGCATGGTGCCCAAAGCAACAAAGAAGAGAGTCCACTGCTCTCTGCCCTGCTTGGATCACTTCTTCATTACTTCATTACTGTGCTCAGTTCTGGGGACTCCACTTTAGAGGAGATATTCCAGCATGTAGTCTCTCATGGCCACAGAAGAAAGAATAACTTAATCTATTCCAGAATCCTTATTCCCTTCCTGTATCCCTCTTCTCCCACCCCCCAACTATCAGATGGGTGCTCCGGATATAGCTCCCTGGTCCATTCTATAATTCCCAATTCATACTCAACCAATGAGAAGTCCTCCTCCTGATGGTTTTGGTCATGTTGGCCACATTCCTGCTTAATTCACCGGATCAAGATTTAGAGCTGGAAGGGAGCCTAGATTCCATCAAATTCAACCCCCTTAGTGTACAAATAAGGAAACAATCACAGAGAGGTTCAGGGACTTGCTGGGAGTCACAGAGCGAATAAGTATCTAAGGCAGGATTAGAACTTAGTCTTCCTGACTTCAGGTCCAATACTGGGTTCATTATGCTACCTGGTTTGCCTTTGCTATCTAATCTTCCCTCATCTTAACTAAGGGAAAACCTTGTCGATGGAATGGATATAAAAAAATGATTCCTTCCTTTCAAAGATCAGAACCATCCAATCCACAGGCTGCTCTCATTGTTAATAAAAAGCAAACCTCCTTTTCTAGGCACCCAACCCCAGGTCATTTGCCTGGCCCCTGAAGCACCCTAAAACACACTCTGTAGTCTTCGCGGACCCACGGCCTTGACAACAGGCACCTTCTTTCTCTGTGATTAGCCCTTCAAGATGGTTACTTCAAATGGCAGAACCAGGCTTCTGGCTCATCATGGTTCCGAGCCCCTTAGATCACCCACTCAATTTTTGCTTTTCGTCTTAGGGAAACCTCTAGCTTTTAGGTCACTGGCAGAGTGGAAATGACCCATACATATGCTTTGAACCCAATGAATAATAGAGATTTTTCCTGGAAGGGGTTACTGGATCCACCCACTTCTGCAAGGCTACTTTGATGACTCAGTTGGCCACAGAGGAATGTTTTTTTCCCAGAACACGATCATCATTACAGACTTACATTCTCAAAATAGATTAACCGGAGCCATAACTAGATATTTTTTTCTGCCTTTAAGCAAGGAGCAGAACCATGCCTGGGGCAAGCAACCTGGAGGTCACCCGCCCCCCACCCTTGGTAGGGGAGAGCAGTTCTTTTCATAGAGCTAGATCTGGAAGGGCCTTCAGAAGCCATCTGGTCCAAGTCTTCTTCATTTTTATAGATTCGGAAACCGAGGCCAGAGAATTTAAATAGTCAAATAGGTAGTAAATGGCAGGGCCAGGATTTAAACCCTCAAAACCAAAAACTCATCCACTGTACCATACTGCCCTGGAGAGCAAGACTGAGCCTCAGAGACAGTAGCTCAGAGCTACTCCTCGGGAAGAGATTGAGAGGCTGGGGAGAGCAGAGCTGTAAAGATTACTCACCCTAGTCTGCCATCTGGCAGCTTCTCATTTTAACCACTTATTCTTGCTAATGAATTGCTAAGCCCTGTTGTTTCTATGCTACCAGAGGGTTGCAAGTGCTGTCAGCATCCTCTAAGTTCAGTGCCTTCTAAATTCAGCCAGGCTCCTAATTGCCCCACCCTAGTTATGACTCTGGGCTTAGCCCACTCTCAAGAAAAATCCCAGGACTCATTCCTTCTGGATTTTTCACTTCTCCCTCTGCTTCTTCCCCCCACCCCAGTTGTATCATCTCCAACAAGCACCCTTTTTTGGAGCCTCAGTGTCTCCTAAGATAAGGGATTTGACTGGTTAATGTCTCAGATCCTTCCTGCTCTAAGTCCTATAATCCTGTTTCCGAGGCAGGGAGTCATACTCCCATCACCACCCATCACATTGATGCTCTAACTAGAATCATGGATTCTGAGAAATGGAGTAGACATCAGAAGTCACCTAAGTCAGCCCATGCCAATAAGAATCCCCTCAACAGCATCCCCAAGGGGTCATCCAGCCTGTGCTGGAAGACCTTTAGTGAAGGGAAGCTTCCTTCCTCCAGAGGTAGCCCATCTGATCTTTGGACAGCTCTGATTATTAGGAAGCTTCCCCTTATATTGGAGCTCAAATCGACCTCTCTGTATCCTTCACCTATTACCCCTAGTCTGTATCCTTCACCTATTACCCCTAGTCCTGTCCTCTGGGGCCAAGCAGAACAAAACCAGGTCCTCTACCTCTACCCTATATACCCAGGTATAATACTTCAAATACTTGAAGAGAAGTATCATCCATATCACCTAAAATGTAAAGAAAGTGTATATAGTATGATGAGAAAGCAGTATGATTCAGTGGAAAGAGTGCTAGATTTGTATCTAGCAATCTTAGGGTTTGAATTTCATTCTAGGTTCCTTCTAGCTTGAAACCTATGTTCCTGTGACCTGAGGTCAAATCTAGTTTCTGTTTCTTACTACTTATATGACCCACTTCTCTGGGTCAATGACAACCTCTCTGGGTCTCAGTTTTCTCAACTGTAATTTGAGCCAATTAGACTAGATGAGCTCGGTGGTCCATTCCATCTCTAAACCTCTGAACCTATGATCCAGGTGGAATGTTCCCAGGCTGTTTAACCAGTCTTCATTGGCCTGCTTTCCAGTTCCCTCTCCATCCTGACCATCTTCCTTTCTTCTCTCCATGGCTTGTCAATGACACTCCCAAAATATGGTACCTAGAACCCTCAAAATCAAAAACTCCTCCACTGTACCACAGTACAGTAATCTAAGTATGGTCCAACTAGAGGCATCTGCCTCTTTCAGTAGCTATGCTTCTATTAATGAAGCTTGAGACCCCATTTCAGACTTTGAGTTGCCCTGTCATACTCTAGACTCCTATCAAACATACCAACAGCCTCATCTTGGATTTATGCTTCTGATTTTTTAAAAACTCAAGTTTAAAGCTTATGCATATCCTTATTAGATTTTATCATGGGCCATTATCTTAGTCTTGGGCCATCATTCTAGCCTGTTGAGCTCTTTTTTGATTCTAATTCTGTAGTCTAAACCATCTTATCCCTCCAGGGTACCCAATGTCCATCCATTCCTGCTTTCATTGAAATCATTGCTAAAAATGTTGAATAAGATCAAGATGGATTCCTGGAACATCACTAAGTACTCCTCTCTGACCTGAAGGCAATTCATCATTAATCACTGCTCTTTGGGGCTAGCCACTCAATTAGTATCAAATCCACATCATTCTTACATCTAACCCACATCTCTCCATCTTGTCCAAAAGGTAGTTATGAAATGGGTAACATTGCTCTTGCACTTCAAAACTTCCCTAAAATTGGGATTTTTATAAACTTCTTCAGGGACAAAGACCACTTCTCCAAACTCTGCGTCTCTCCAAGTGCCTAACATAATACTTTATGTGTAGAAGGTGTTTAATAAAGGATTATTGACTTCCCTGAAGGGGCACTTCTTACACCAATGTAGGTCAAGAACTCTCTGCACCTTAATAGATGGTTTCCCATAGAATGTAAGCTCCTTGAGGGCAGAGACTTTCTGTGTCTTGTCATTGTATCCCCCACCATCCTAATACAGTGCCTTGTACACAGCAGGCACTTAATAAATGCTTATTGGATTGGATTTGTTTTGTGACTGAAACTTCATCCCTTGGTGACTGATGTGTTGATAATGAATGAGCCTCTCCAAACTTTTCTAGACTGGTCCTTGGATCCAGGGCCATGGCTATACTTGAAGCCTTGGCAGCTTGGTAAATCATGTCAGATCTTGTGTTCTTGATACCTTAGAGCCAGCTCTATGCTCTAATTAGTCATTAGAATAGGATGAAAGTAGTGATCTTGTTAAAAGAAAAAAAAGAGGGGAAATGAAGCTGGTCTTGATGAACTCATACTGGCTTCCAGTGATCGCCTTCTGCCAATTTAAGTTCTGGCTATTCTACTTTTAATAATAATAGTAACAGCTTATATTTATAATATTTATAGGGGATCAAACATATGTATTTATTATGTTTGATGCTCACAACACCACTGAGAGATAGGAAGTAAATGCATTATAATTCCCTTTTTTTACAGATGAAGAAACAGACTCAAGGAGAGATATGGTGACTGGTTGAGAGGTCCAGGGCTCTTTCCACCCTACCACCCCTAACACTCCAAGCCCTCTAACATCCCTTTCAGAATGTAGTCAGATATTTTATTAGTATTCAAAGCCGAACTTGCCAACTTGTTTAAAGAATCTTTCTTCCTCCTTTTGAAAACAGAAACATTTGCTCAATCTGGTCCTGAAGCATTCTCAAGGAGATTTTTGAAACAGTTTGTCTGTTTCATCGAGGGCAGCTGATTTCAGTCAATAAACATGTATTAAGGGTCTCCTTATTTTATTTATTAAATGCCAAACATTATACTAAGTGCTGGAGATAGGAAGAAAGGCAAAAGACAATCCTTGTCCTCAAGTTGCTCACAGTTTAATGGAGAGAAACCACAAGCAAACAAATGCATATATATATATATACAGGACGAATAGGAAATAATTAACAGAAAGAAGGCACTAGAATTTAAAGGGGATGGATGGGAAAGGCTTCCGGGAGCCTAAAATCCAGCGAGATTTTAGGTGGGACTTGAAGGAAGCCAGGAAGCAGAAGTAAGGAGGGAGAACATTTCAGGCATGAGGGATAGGCAGAGAAAATGCCCAGAGCTGAAAGATGGGAGTGTCTTGTTTGAGGAACAGCCTAGAGGCCAGGGTCACTAGATTGAAGAGAATGTGCCTGGAAGTAAGTCATAAGAAAAGGAGAAAGGTAGGAGAAGGCTAGGCTATGGAGGGCTTTGAATGCTGAACTGAAGATTTTTGTAATAGGAAGCCACTGGAGCTTATTAAGTAAGGGAATGCCTTGATTGGACCTTTTCTTATCATCTCCTCACTTATCTTGACTTCCCTCTTGCTGTTAACCATTTTTGTATTGTATTTGCTAATCCCAAGATTGTTTTCCTTGGGGGGAATGAGCAGCATCAAAACCAGAGTTGAACAATCCTGCCTGTTCTTCATCATTTACTATCCTTATCTCCTCCGCTGCTGGAAGAGCCCTTCTTTAATCTCCCAACTGTCTCCAACATACCTTTAAAAAATATTTTGGAATTCTTGACATTCATTGGCAGTTTCTGCCTCTTCTGACCTTTAACATTCTTGATATTGCTGTTACAGGACCCTAATCTTTTCAGTGGTCAGTCCAATCTAAGTTGGTCAAGTGAGTTCCTTGGTGCATCCATGTTGACCTCTAAGCAGTTCCCTCCCTTTTTTTCTCCCAGGAGAATCAATTATACAAGGGTCTGTCTCATTCTTGAGAACTTTCCATTTCGTGGGCCATTTTCCCTTTTAGAATTTTAATCATGGGATCTTTTCTAGCCCTTCTTTGAGTCAGCACAGGGAATTCCACCCCAGAGACTCCTTTTTTAAAGTTATTGGGAATTCCCCTCTCCTTCTCCTTTTGCCCCTGGGAGAAAAATTTTCCAGAGTCTAATCATTATGTATTTACAATAGAGAAATAGTTTCCACATACAGTAACAATAAAAAGGAACAAGCACATATTCCCCTTCTGACTGCAGAAGAAAGGGATGCCTCCTTTTAAGGTCAGTCCTTTAATTCTCATCACCTGAGGGGTACCTGTCAAGGGCTACATTTTTCTTTTTGGATAGAGCAAACACTTGGCTCCTCGGAGGGCATGTTCTCAGGGCTCATCCCTGAATCTATTCCTTTCTCCATAAAAGCCACTTCCCTCTGTCAGGGGGATTTTAGAGGGGAGTTAGGATGGCTGATGGAAGGTGATGCCAACTTTTTAGAGTTAAAAGGGAATCCAGATGCCATGAGCCCAGAACTACCTGAAAGAATGTGCTATGCAATACTGTATGTAGATGGTCAGGTATATTCTATTATAATCACGGTTCACTTGCAGACTTCAGGTCAAGTGGAAACCCACCTTCACTGTCTCCCAAGACTCTACTGAAGTGTTGCAGGCCTGTGGTTGGAATCCCTAGAAAAGGCACCTCCATGATGTCACAAACCTTTAAGGAAGATGCCTCACAATTAGCTTGGTTACCTGCATCTTCCTCATTTGTGCAAGTGTAGTCCAATAGCACCAGTCTTTTATTTAGTTAGTTTTGGTTCATCTGTGTGGGATTACCATCGTCAATACGCCTTCCATTGATGCTCGTTTCGAAGCCCACATTCATAATTCACTTTAAGTGCTTTACAAAACATGATCCTAGCTTGATTACCATAACGATCCAGAGAGAGATGCTCCCATCATCCCCTTTTTTGCAGATGTGATATTTATGTTAGCTTTGGCCCCTGCTTTAAACATGAAAGAAAGTATAGTCAACACATCAGTTAAGATAATTGTAAAAATAGTTAGCATTGATATAGCACCTTAAGGTTTGCAAAGTGCTTTGCAAATTAGTATATCCTCATGGCAACCTTGTTGGAAGTAAGTGCTTTCATCACCCCCATTTTATAGGTAAAGAAATTGAAGCAGGCAGAGGTTAAGTGACCTACTTGGGGTCTGAGGCTAGATTCAAACTTAGATCCTCCTCTACACGCTATTCACTTCGTCACCTAATTGCCTCTAAGATCTGAACAAGTGGATAGGAATAACTCAGTGTACAAAATCAGACAGTTGGTATAAAATGGATTGTGTTAGACTTGCAGTCAGGAAAACCCAAGTTCAGATCTTATCTTGGACATTTACTAGTTGGCAAATAGTAGGCCCTTAAAATGTTTTTTCCTGTGTTACTGTGGACAAATCATTCAATGTTTCTCTGCCTCATCATCCCCATCTGTAAAATGGGATCGATAATAGCTTTATCTCATAGTGGTGTTGTGAGATTCCAATGAAAAGAACTTAAGGAGAGCACTTTGCAAACCTTAAAGTGCTCTCACCATATCCACCTCATCGTCATCATTATCCTTCTTATTAATTACCATCTTCATTGCCTTCATTGGCTCTGGCCACCAGATGGCTGTCAAAGCCTGAGCTACTCTAACTTAACCCTTTCCTTTAATGGTGACAAGTCCCTTTTTATTCTCTCTTTTGTGGCCCCAAAGCAGCAGTTACCACTTGGCTGCAGAAGCTACTCCTTCCTGAGTTCACTGTCTAGGGATGATTCAGAAAGTGTTAAAAGAGAGAAAATGCTACAATTATCTTAGTGCCGCCTTCATCTCTTTTACAGAAGAAAGTTCCCATAATCTGCTCTGTTCAGATCCCCTTTGGAAGGGCCTGGGCCCATTGGGAGAGGCTTTTTTTAAACCTTTACCTTCTATTTTAATATCACTTCTAAGACAGAAGAGTGGCAAAGGTCAGGCAATGGGGTTAAGTGACTTGCCCAGGGTCACACAGTGAGAAAGAATCTGAGATCAGATTTGAACCCAGATCCTCCCAAATCTAGGTCTTGTGCTCTTTCCACTGGGCGACCTAGCTGCTTCACCATAGAAGAGATTTAAAAGCCTGACAGTGAAATAAAGTGTCCTCAGTATACATTTCAGATGAGAAAACTGAGGCTCAGAGAAGGTAAGCAACTTGCCCTGGGTCCCATAACTAGTAAATGTCTGAGGTGAGATTTGAATCTAGATCTCCCTGACTCCAAACTTAGTCACTTTGATATACAAAAGCAACTTACCGGGCATTTAAAATCTTACAGAATTGTCAGGCAGCATTTAAAGTTTACGTCGTATGTTTAGTAAGAGTCAGAAGAACTTGGATTCAAGTCTTCTGGGCTCCAAGGTCAGCCCTCTACTCAGTATTCCATTCTGACTCAGTAATCTAATAACAATAATAGCCAATATTTATATAGGGCACTAAGGCTTACAAAGTGTTTGACGTGCATTATCTCATTTGACCATCATTGCTACCTTCTAGAACTACTATTATCCCCATTTTTCAGATGAGAAAATGGAGCTTCAGAGAGGTTAAATGAGTTACCCATAGTCACACAGCTAGTAAGTGTTGGAAATAGAATTCAAACCCAGGTCTTCCTTATTCCAAGTCCCGTACTCAGGAATAAGTCACATATGTATTTGTAGCCAGTGGCTGGAAGTTTCTAGTTTCTAGTTAAAAAGAGAAGATAGCTTGGAGGTCCAGCTCACGTGAGCTGCCCACAGTTACTCCCTGATGGTTATTCCAGATCACAGAGAGGGAGAATGGTTTGGCCAGTGTGGCTCTCCACCCATCTTCCTTTTCATCTTTCTCCAGGAAAAAATGGCTGTAAAGTGGACCCACCTTTTAGAGGTATGTTTTCCTAAGACTATCAGTCACAACCCTCGTCCTTCCTCAAGCCACGAGAACATTTGGACCGTGTTAGTTTCCAACTTTTAGTTTTAACAAAAATAACGTTTGCAACTTCTCATGTTTGAACCTAAGGCCACAGGCTCCCTGCTTTCTGTAGCTTTGATGGCTCTGCCAAAGAGAAGTCAGCCCTCACAGGAACTCACAAGAGGTTTGGCCACTTTCTGTCTTGGGATAGGGCCAGCTGGACCTCTGCAATTCTATTCGGTTCAGTCCTGTTTTATTCAGTAAGTATCTCTCAGGCACCTACTAGTTGCTAAGCACTATGCTGGGGGAGAGAAGTCAGATGAGGCCACAGAAAATACAAAAATGGAAAGAGAGGCAGAGAGAGACAGACAGACAGAAAGAAAGAGAAAGGGGAGAGACAGAGAGAGAAAAAAAGAGGAGAGAGGAAAGAGAGATGGAGAGAGAGAGAGACAAGAGACAGACAGAGAAAGAAAGGAGGGAGGAGAGAGAGAGAGAAAGAGAAAGAGACAAGAGAGAGACACAGAGAGAGAAAGAGACAGAGTCAGAGAGAAAAAGAGAGGGGGGGGAGAGAGAGAGACATATGACAGAGAGAG
>NC_058130.1:705492703-705528746 GCF_016433145.1 Gracilinanus agilis
GAGAGAGAGAGAGAGAGAGAGAGAGAGAGAGAGAGAGAGAGAGAGAGAGAGAGAGAGAGAGAATGAATAAGAGAGAGAGAAACAGAGACAGAGATGGAGAGAGAGGGGGAGAGAGAAAAGGGAGGAGGGAGAGTTCAGACTTTGTCCTCAAGGACCTAACAAGTTAGCAGGACAATGTGATAAGTTCATAGGGCAAGTCAAACAGATCTGAGGATCATTTTCAGCTGTTGAAATCAGGGGATGATTCCATGGAGGAGGGGCTGTCTGAGCTGGGTCTTGAAGTAAGAAAAGGATTTCAACAGGAAGATGAAGGGGGTTCTTTTAGGCAGCATGAACTTTTAGGCAGAACACCACCAGCTCTGCATTCAGAAGAACCAGGAGCAAATCCCACCTCTGTTGCTTACTGCCTGTGTGATCTTGGGCAGGTCTCCTTAACTAAGCCTTTCTGGGCCTAGGTTTTCTTACCTATAAAATGGGAGCATTGAATTATGGGGCACTGAGATCCCTTCCTGCTCTAGATCTATGATCCTATGGTCCTGGGCAATGTATTAACTAGTTTCTGGAAATTTTGTAGGCAGATACAAATGATACAAATATTTGGGGATCCCAAAAGGGTGAGGAGAATGAGACATGGTAAGAGGGATGACATGAGTCAGGAGGGCCACTGAAGCTAGTAGCAATCAGAGGCAAAGTTTATTGGTCACAGCTAGTATTTTATAGGGAAAGTGACATAGCCTAAGGGATTAGGTAAGCTTTTTACATGGACAATAGTTAGTAATGATTTACAATCTTAGTACAATGACTTAGTTTACCTCACCAAAGCTTAGACAGAGTTTTCTATAGGATCATAAATCACAGGTAAATATGTAACCATCTAGTCCAGAGTCTCAGGGAAATATTTGCTTCACTGGGTAGAACAAGGACAGCCAGTTATTGCCAAATATGGGAGGGATGGAAAGGAGGGGTTTGGGGGGCCTCATATGAGGAGTCCTACATGACTGATTCTAGCCAGACCATGGCTTTGATTTTACTGGGGTCCACTCTCACTACTGGGGACTACAGGCAGATGATGATGAGTCCTATTCAGGAAAAGGTTAGCTTAGTTTGGCATAAAAGTAAAGAATCTATTAAGGGAAAAGTACTAAATAGTTCCGGAAAAGTAGGTTGGAAGCAGACTATGGAAGTTCCTGTGTGTCAGACATAAGTAGTTTGTATTTTATCTGATGAGGCAATGGGAAGCCACTGAAGGTCTTTGAGCAGGTGAGTGACTTGATCAGAACTGCATTAAGAAGATAATGATTAGAAGGATGGCATGGAGGGAGAAAATTAAGAGCCTATTATAATCGGTCAGATGAGAGTGATGATGAGCTAGGGTAAATAGAGAGGAGGGTAAAGGAAGGGGAAAATGAGGGAAACAATGTGGAGGTAGAATTGATAATTTTCAACAACCAATTGTATGCAGGTGAGAAAAAGGGAAGAGTTGGGGATGATTTTTGATGCCCCATTTTCCTTCCTTTCTCCATTTTGTGCTGGAGCTCATCCTTTCCCCTGCTCAGGTTTCTCATGGCTGTAGCAGCCCGATCGTGCTTTGGACTTTTGTCTTAGTCTCTCCAGACAAGCTGTCAAGGTTCAAGATCCTTTGTGGGTCTAAATCTACTCAAAACTATAGCTCACAAATTGCCACCAGCCACAACTCAGTCAGTTTAAAGCAAAGGCTTTCGATGAATTATCGTGATGAGGAAAGAATGGATAAAACATTTCCCACCAAATGTGCAGCACAGAACATTTCCCACCGATCCACAGACAGCAATGCTAAGATGGACCATCCTTTGGGAATACACATAGAGGAAACATATCTGGCCCAGATGTATGTGTGGAGCAGCACCCAGCTAAGGACACATTTCACGTGGGCCCCAGCACATTTGCTCACCCTTGCCGTGCATCAGGATAGCCTGAATCTTCTGGTGATGTCATCACGCTGCTCCTGCTGGACCTATTCCCTGCTGGGCTCCTATAGCATGGAGTCCCTGCCAAGTCTCTGGTCTCATGGGCACTGCCAGATGTTGGTCTCATGGTCACTGTTAGGTGCCGCTCTGCTGCTGAGCGTTTCTTAACCCTTTATCCTTCTAGCTTCTGTCTTCAGCTAGAGGAATTCCTTAGTTGAGATGCTCCTTCTTTTTCCATATGAAAAGGGCAGGCTAGAATCTACCACCTCTCTTTTAGCTTAGAGCCTGGAAGCTTAAACTTTGTTTTTTTTTAGGGAAGCAGACCCTTTATCAACCCAGAGAAAACCCCCTGTTACTCCCCCTCAAAACTCCATCAGGAAAATTTGTCTGGTCCCAGAGCCTGGGCTGCGCTCAGCTTTTTCCTTACAGGAGAATTTTCACTTTGCAAATCCAAGCTCTCTGAGAACACAAAACAGCCAGCCAGCAGAGCCTCTGCATCTTCTGAGACTCCAAAGTGTAAATGAACAAGCAAACAAGGCTATGGCCTAAACCCCAGCAGAAACTGGTAAGAGATAGATATGGGGTAGGACTTGGGCTTCGTCACGTAAAATAGTAATCATTTCAATGAAACTGCTCTCTCCCAAGTTACCAGTGATCTCCCAGTTGTCATATCCAATATTTCTTAATCCTCTTCCTTCTTGACCCGTCTGCTCTTTTGACACTGTCGATCCTCTTCTCCTGGATACTCTCTTCTCTCTAGATTTCTGGGACAGTCCTCTCTCCCGGTTTTCCTCCTACTTGACAGATTTCCTTTCGATCTCTTTTTCTTTTGTTATCTTATATTTTGTTTTTTGTGTACGTTAAAGCAGTATTTTGAGAAGGGGGCCAAAGGCGTCGTTAGACTGCTAAAGGGGTCCATCATATCAGAAACAGTTAAGAACTTTTTAGTTAGCCTCATGCTTCAGGGGGTGGCTGTCACAGAGTTTCATATTCAGTCTCTTTTCCTAGCTTTATATCTAGGCTGCTGTCTAACAATGTGGGTCCTCCGGGGCTTTGTCATGGGCTCTCTTCTCTTCTCCTTTTGTATTATTTCTCTTGGTGGTCTCATCAGTTCCCAGGGATTCAATAATCATCTCTATACTTATGATTGTAAAATCTGCACATCTAGCCCAAAACTCTCTCTTGACCTCCAGACTCACATCTCCGAGTAGATGTCAGTCCGTCTGCCAATAAGCAGTTATTAAGCGTTTACTACCTGCCTAAGTAAGGGAGGGATGCAAAGGGAGATAAAGGACAAACGCTGCTTTCAAGAAGTTAAGTCTAATGGAGGAGACGATATAGAAATAATTATGTACAAATAGGCTACATGCAGGGCAAATTGGAGAGGAAAGGCACTAGTGTTCAGGGAGAATCAGGAAAGGTTTCTTGTAGAAGGTAGAATTTTAGTTGGGATTTGAGGGTAGCCAGAGAAACAATGAGATGGAGATGAGGAAAAGAGAGATCATTCTAGGCATGAGGGACAGCTAATGAAAGTGCCCAGGGGCAGCTAGGTGACTCAGTGGATTAAGAGCTACGCCCAGAGATGGGAGGTCCTGGGTTCAAATATGACCTCAGACACTTCCTAGCTATGTGACCCTGGGCAAGTCACTTAACCCCCATTGTGTAGCCCTTAACCCTCTTCTGCCTTAGAACCAGTACATAATATTGATCCTAAGGGTTTAAAAAAAAAAAAAGAAAGAAAATGCCCAGAGTAGGAGTGTCCTCGAATCATGTAACCATGGAAAACTGTTCTTAAAAATAAAAATTAAAAAAAAAAAAAAAGAGTAGGAGTATCCTGTGCAAGGAACAGCAAGGAGGCCAGTGTCACTGGACGCAGAGTAAGACAGAGAGTAGAAGGTGTAAGAAGACTGGAAAGGCAAGGGAAAGGGAAACCAGGTTATGGACTTTGAATTGCAGGGGGTTTAATGCCAAAAGTGATAGGGAGCCACTGGAGTTTATTGAGTAGGGGAATTTAGTATAGTCAGACCTGCACTTCAGGAAGATCACTTTGACAACTGAGTGGTGGCAGATGGACTGGAGTGGGCAGAAATGTGAGGCACAGCGCCTAATCATGAAGCTATTGCAATTATCTAGGTGGGAGCCAATGGGGACCTGCACCGGGATGGTGGCAGTGTCAGAGGAGAAAAAGATGTTGCAAAGGTAATTGAACATATCCAAAGCTGAACTCATCATCCTTCTCCTTAATCTTTCCTCTCTTCCTTCAGAACTGTTAAGGGAACCACAAACCTCTCAGTTATCCTGGCCTGCAACCTAGACGTTATCATTGACTCCTCTCTCTCTCTCTCTCTCTCTCTCTGCCTGCCTCTGTAGCTAATCTACTGCCAGGTGCTGCCAATTTTACCTTCGTAACATCTCTCACACATGCTCCCCTTTCTCCTCTGACATTACCACCATTCCAGTGCAGATCCCCTTCATCTCCCACCTTGATTATTATAATACCTTTTGTTTTGTTTCAATTCTCTCCTCGCTCCATTCATCCTCCTCATCAAATGGATCTTCCTTTGCACAGGTCTGACCATGTTATCTCCCTATTCAATAAACTCTGGTGGCTCCCTATTACCTCTAGGACCTAACAAAATGCTCTTCATAACCTACCCTCCTTCCAGTCTTCTTTTTTAAACCCTTTCCTTCCATCTTAGAATCAATACTATAGATTGGTTCCAAGGAGGAAGAGTCTTCCAGTCTTTTTAGATCTTACACCTCCTCCTCTCTCATAGTCAGCACCCCAGTGACCCTGACCTCCCTACTGCATTCTTTGCATAAAAGACTCCATCTGCAGACTCTGGCCATTTTCACCGGCTGTCTCTCATTCCTGGAATGTTCCCCCTCCTTATCTCCATTTCCTGGCTTTTCTGGCTTCCTTCAAGTCCCAGTTAAAATCTCACCTTCTACAAGTAATATTTTTCTGACCCCCTTAATGCTAGTGCCTTCCCTCTTGAGTATCTCCTACTTCTTCTGTATTTGTTTTCTTTGTACATAGTTGTTTGCATGTTGCCTCCCCCATAATAATGGGAACCCCTAGAAGGAAAAGGCTGGGTTTTTTGGTTTTGACCTTTCATTAATGTCCTCAGGACTTAGTGCAGTGCCTGGCACATAGAAGATGTTTAATAATTGAATGTTGACTGACTGATATTGATAGTGATTTTAATGCTTTTTTTTATGTCCGTTGTTTCTGGAAATAAGCACCCCACACTTTGTTTGGACACCCACCTTGTAAGAAAAGAACAAGAATTAAGCAAAACAGTGCAGTGACCAGTCTCTGACAATTTCTAACAGCATTCTTCCCTGGTAGCCCTCACCACCTCCTGAGTGATCATTCTTGTACGTGCATTCTTTGCATGCTCCAGAAGTGCCTCAGGTTGTCTCCTCTGAACTTTTGCTCAAGCCTTAGGGGTCCTGGCAGAGCACATGGATGAAGGTGTGGTTCTGAAAGTCTCCATTCCTGCCAAGGCCAACAATTCCCTAAGTAGATTGGTCAGAATGGATTTTTGGAGAGGAAATCATAGTCATCTTCAGAAAAACATTTCTCCCTCACTTAACATCTTAGTAAGTATAGAAACTTTCTGGCTCCTGATTGGCTGATCTCGTAAACGGGATAGAGATAAGATCTGGGATTCCATTGATTTGGGGAACTCCAAGATGAGGAAACGCCATGTACCAATACAGGTTAACACTTTCCTTACAACTTATAGCTCTGCAACTTAAAAATCATAAAGAGCTGCTACCCAGAGCAATGAGCAATTCAATGGTTTGGTCAAGGCCCCTATGTGTCAATCAGGATTGGAGCCAAGTTGGCTTGGTTCTGAGGCCAGCTCTCTATCTACAACTACATCATACCATCTAGTTCTATACATCTGGGGTGAAATGGCTAATCACTGGATTTGATGTTGCTTCTATTTTACCCATTTCTTTCCCAGGAATAAAAAGTCCATACACATAAGCTCCTAAGGCTTGCGACCACTTACTCTTTGCAAGTATGAAGCATAAGTTGATAATGCTTTCTTTTTAGTGCATCACACCCAAGTCTCATACTTTTTATGGACATCTGCTGCCATCTTGGGTTGGTAGGCTTTTTCTTACCAGCTCAGGCATCCGTTCTAGAGCCAAGTGTCCAGAGTTATCATAAATGTTGTCATTTGCATTGGATAACACCAGTTCCTGGAATCATATGTGAGATTGGTGATAATTCAGTCCTACCTCCTACTGCCCAGCTCCAACTTCTGCCCTTCCCTCAGCAATAAGAAGTCTTTTAGGGAATTGAGTCTCTGAGAGTCCCTTACTTCTCCCTTGCAAATCTTTCCTTTACTTGTTGACTTGGATCAATTCTAATATCCCCTCATCATGGAATTGTTCTTTTTTTTTTTTTAATCTTACTTTCCATCTTAAAATCAATACTGTGTGTTGGTTCCAAGGCAGGAGAGCAGTAAGGGCTAGGCAAAGGGGATTACGTGACTTCCTCAGGGTCACACAGCTAGGAAGTGTCAGAGGCCAGATTTAGGACTGCCTGTCTCTAGACCTTGTTCTCAATCCACTCAGCCACCTAGATATTCCCATGGAACTGTTCTTGTCACTAGTCATAAAAGGACAACCAAGGTACAGAGAACTAATTCAATGCAACAAAATTCATGAACACTAATATTTGCTACACTTCCTAATAGAAGTTACAGACCCACAGTTGCCATTTCACCAGATAAAGGTTCCTTCATTTCTCTGCATGTCAAAGATTGCTTTCACTCCTTCAGAGTATCATCCTAGCCTTAGATTTACATGGTCTATGAGAAGAGGTGCTTCCATTGGTCCATTGTCCAGCATAAGACACCCTTCACCTTCAATCTTCACTTGTTCAGTTGTTTCAGTCATATCTGACTCTTCATGATCCCATTTGTGGTTTTCCTAGCAAAGAGAAGTGAAATGGTTTGCTATTTCCTTCTCCAGCTCATTTTATAGATGAGGAAATGGAGGCAAACAGGGTTAAGTGACTTGTTCAGGTTCACAAAGCTAGTTAAGTACCTGAGACCTCTTTGAACTCAGGAAGATGAATCTTCCTGACTCCAGGCGCAGCACTGTCTGTTGTGCTATCAAGCTATCCCTCAATCTTCATAATTGTTCTTAAATATAATGGGAGAATACCAATCTCTCTCTCTCTCTCTTCTCTCTCTCTCTCCCCTTTCCTCTCTCTTTATTTCCTCTTCCCCCACTTATAAACATGTATATATACACATACAAAGTACTACATATTATATGTACTACATATTATACATATTATTTATTATATATTATAGGGAACTACTATTATATATTATTATTATTGCGACTGTACATTATTATACTACTACTGCTACTACTAGTGGGTACAGTACTATGTTTGGCAGAGGGTATAAAAAGATAAAAAAATGAAAACAACTCCTGCTCTTAAAGAAGTGTACTATGGGAGAGATGCCAAGATGAACACAGATAAGTAAACCCAAAGTAATTGGCAGGGGAAGGGACAGGCTAACAATTGGGGCATCCATCCAGGGAAATGGTGGTGGTCCTTGAGCTGAGCCTTAAATGGAGCTAGGGGTGCATTCTAGCCCTTGAAACAATGGGAACAAAGGTGGAGACACAGGAGATGGACTTTCATGTACGGGGAATGAAAGCAAACCAATCTGATTAGAAGAGAGAGTACACCAAGGGGAAATGAATCTGAGAAGTAGACTGTAGTGGTTTGGAACCATACTGGGAAGGGCTTAGATGCCAAACAAAGGAATTTGTGTGTTCTCCTGGAGGCAAGAGGCAGCCATTGAAGTTTCTCAGATTTGTGCTTATGGAATATAAATATGGAAGCTGTGTGGAAGATGCAGTGGGGAAAGGAGAGGTTAGGTGCAGCAAGACCAATGAGTAGATTATTGCAATAAACCCAGGCAAGAGGTGATGAGTACCTGAACTAGTTGTCATGTGGGTGGACAGATGGAAGGGCGACAAATGGAAGAAATGATGTGGAGAGGGATTTGACAAGACTTCACAATTAATTGGATATGAATGTAGGACAGATGTTCTCTTTTTCATAAGAACACCTGCAGCAGCCCTTGGCAATAGAAATGGAAGGGCAGGCAGGCAGAGTAGGAAGACACTACTCAGAGGATCATGGACTTAAAAGAGTAGGAATGGACCTAAGAGAACATCTGATCCAATCCTCTCATTTTACTGATGAGACAACGGAGGAGGCTCAGAGAGTTAGAGAGATTCATCCAGGATAGTGATTCCCAAAGTGGTGATGGCCACACTTTTTTTGTATTACATTCTATTCTGAGTTCAATAAATAGTTTCATGATTTCTAGGGACCGATAAGTAATATTTTTTTCTGGAAAGGGGGCGGCAGACCAAAAAAGTTTGGGAACCACTGGTCCAGAATCACATGGATTGTTAGTTGCAGAACCAGCATTCAAAGCCAAACATTAATTCTGAATCCACTGCTTTTTTCCGTATTACTACTTGTAGAAGTATTTTTTGAGAGAGGGGAAGGCAGAGTTGGCAACTAGGTGGCACAATGGATAAAAGGCTAAATGTGGATTCAGGAAGACGAGTTCAAATCCTCTTGCTAGCTGTGGGACTCTGGTCAAGTCGATTAATCTGTCTACCTCAGTTTCCTCAAATGTAAAGTGGTGTTAATAAGGGTACCTACCCACTTCCCAGTGTTGTGAGTATCAAACAAGATGACATATTGTAAAGTGCCTTGCAAACTCCAAAGCACTATATAAATGGTTATTATTTTTAGAAATGAGCAAATAGGCTGAAAAGAGAAGTGTGTTCTTTAAGGCTAAATTCCAGTGCTTTTCCTCTTTTAATTATTTCCTATTTATGCTGTATTTAGCTAGCTTTGTATGTATTTGCTTCTAGATTGTCTCCCCCATTAAATTGTAAATTCCTTAAGGGAAAGGATTGTCTCTTTTTGTATTCCCAGTGCTTAGCTTAGTGTCTAGCACACAGTGGGTGTTTAATAAGTGCTTCTTGATTAATTGGCTCATGGAAGAAAGCCTTAAGCCAGTGATGGCAAACCTATGACACACATGTCAGCACTGACACACATAGCCATTTTTTATGACATGCAGCCACATACAGAGACGTATGGGGCCATATGCCGAGGATGAAACTGTAGTGTAATGTAATGCTGTAGTGTAATGTAGACACTCTGTGCACTATAGATGACAATTCTACTTATATTAATTTACCTATTTTGTTTTATTAAATACAGTTATATATTATAATTATACATTTTTGTTATTTAAACTATAAATATTGTGAAATTATGGTTTTTTTTCTCAAAGTGACACATCACCCAAGTTATGCTTGGTTTTTTGGTGAATTTTGACACACCAAACTCAAAAAGTTGCTCATCATTGCCTTAAGCAAAGACCTGCAGGCACCTTCAGCATCAAGTAATTGAGAGACCTAAGCCGGTAGCTCTGTACTACCCCCTAGTGTCCAATTCAGAAAATGTGCCCAAGGAGTGTTGGGGATGTGCCTTGAGGAATGTGTGGGACAGATAGCATGAGGAATGTAATAACCAATCAACCAGGAGCTAAAGAATGGCCATGAAGGGATCAAGACCCAGTTGAAACCAAACAATATCGATTGGTAGCCCATCTGTCCTAGAAGAGTAGTGTTACTTCTTCAGCAGTTGTTCAGTAGCCACGCCAGTGCCAAGTACCCAGTGAAAGAGACAGGAAGGTCTATAACTGCATTGGCAAACCTATGGCACGCATGCCACATGCCAGAGGGAGCTGCTTCCCTCTCTGTCTCCATGCATGCCTGAGGACATTTCTCTTATCATTCACCCTTCTGTCCAGCAGTCCAATGGGAGTGCTTCCTCCTTCCCCTGTCTGGGGTAAGGAGAGGGCTCACATGCTGCACGAGGGTTGCAGTTTGGGCACTCGGTCTCTAAAAGGTTCACCATCACTGGCCTATAGGAAGGAGCCCATAGAAGGGGAAGATCCCTCTGGGCTAGGGAGGTCAGGAACAGTCTCTTAGAGAAGGTAGAAGAGTTTGAAGGATGAAGATTTTCACCGAAGAGGCTCAAGGAGATAAGATTGTACAAAATGAGTTGAGGAGTCAAGGAACAGACCACCTGTTCTGAAGCATAGAATATATGAAGAGTAAGAGTTAAGACTGGAAAGGCAGGCTGGCACCAGATCACAGAGGGTCTTAAATGCCAGGATCAGTCATTTGAATTTTATCTTCTTTATAATGAGGAGCTAGTAAATGTTTTTTGAACAAGATGTATACAGTATGAAAAGAGCTGTGTTTTTTAGGAAGCATGGTTTATTGTTAACATATGAGATGAAATCAAAGGAGGATTAGGATCAGGGACACAGGTTAGGAGATTATTGCAATAGTCCAGTGGTTACATAATAAGGATTTAGAGACAACATGGTGCAGCAGAAAGGGCATTGACTCTGCCACAAAACAACTTGGCTTCAGATCCTGCCTCTGGTACTTACTGCATGTACAACTTTGGTCAACACTAAACACCAATTATTATAAGACATTATGCTAGGAGCTAGGGATACAAAGACAAAAATGAAACAAATAACCTCTTGCTCTTGGTATCTTTGTCTGAGCTTTCCTTCCTAAGATTATCTTACAAAGATACTCTGTATCTTATATCTATGGATTTATTTGAATCTTGTCTCCCCCACTGGAGGATGAACTTGAGACCAAAGATTCTTTTTGTCTTTCTTTGTATCTCTGGGGTTTAGTTCATTGCTTGGTATGTATATGGGAGGCATTAATAAATGCTTCTTGATTAATTGAGCCATAAAACGAAAGGGCTGGACTAAGTGACCTCTGAGGTCCTTTTTAATTGCAGGTCTAGGATACCATGATCTTGTCATTTAGGAACTTGGGTGGTCAAATCCAAAAGGGTAAAGAGGGAATAGAATCTGAGATATCAGGAGAGGAATTGCCAGGATTTGGCATGTAGGAGGTAAAGGAGAAGGGAGCTAAAGATAATTCTGATTTCAAGTCTTGTTGAGGAGGAGCATGGCAATGACTAACAGAAAAAGGGACGTCAGGAGAAAATATTGATTTGAGCAGGGTGGGGAGGCAATGAATTTATTTTATTTTATTTTTTTTTAATTTTTTTTAAACCCTTAACTTCTGTATATTGACTTATAGGTGGAGGATTGGTAAGGGTAGGCAATGGGGGTCAAGTGACTTGCCCAGGGTCACCCAGCTGGGAAGTGTCTGAGGCCGGATTTGAACCTAGGACCTCCCATCTCTAGGCCTGGCTCTCAATCCACTGAGCTACCCAGCTGCCCCCTGAATTTATTTTGAGACACATTGAGTTTGAAGTTCTGGTGAGACTCCCAAATAGAGGAATCAGGTAGGCAATGGAAGCCTAGAACTCAGGGAAGAGACTGGGGCTGGACTTCTTACTACCATCTCTCTTTCCTGTCCTCCTTCCTTCCCAACACAGAAGAAGAGATATCCTTTACTTCTGGTTAATTCAATGGGGGTCAAGTGACTTGCCCAGGGTCACACAACTGGGAAGTGTCTGAGGCCGGATTTGAACCTAGGACCTCCTGTCTCTAGGCCTGGCTCTCAATCCACTGAGCTACTCAGCTGCCCCATCCTCTTTTCTACTTTTAATGTTCAGTCCTTTGGAAATCTCATGGATTCCAAAGACTTCAATGGTCAGTCCTGCATAGATGACTCTCAAATCTGTTTCCAGCCCTGATCTCTTCCAAGTCTTATAACTGGCTGAACTTCAACTTATTGTCTAAGAATTTTAGTTGCTTCTTTGCCTTTGGGCTCAATTCTTTCATTTTTATTAACGTTTAAATTTTTCTTGATCACTCAACCTCAACCCAAAGCATGAATCTGGGGAAGACACTAGACCTAGAAGGTTTCTGAGATTGCTTGGCTCCCTGAGCTCAGATATTTGCTGTACCTAATATACAATTACTTTTCTCCTTCTGCTGCCTCTATAATGACTATAATGACCCAAGTCCAACATCCACTCTATCTCCCTTCTCTCCCCATCTCTGACACTCTAGGTGAGTAGTGTCAAACTCAACGAAAGAAATAGGGATCACTAAACTATACATAAGGATCCCCATAAAGTATGTATTATCTTAGAAAACTAGTCATGTCTATATATTTATTTCATTTTGCTAAATATTTACCAATTACATTTTAATCTTGTTGGGGCCATGCTCAGGAGTGTTGAGGGTCCAATGTGGCCTGAGGGCCATGTGCTCAACACCTCTGCTTTAGACCATAAACTTCTGGAGTTTATGACCAAGGGGATGGAGAAGGGCCTTACCAGATCTCCTGTGGACACAATTTCCACAAGAGAATCGGAAAATTCTATAACAACACATCAGGGAAAGTTATATGATACACAGATTAAAAAAGAAAACCCTCTACTTCCAGACTAAGAGACCCTAAAACTTCCTTAGTGAAAGTATCCAAGCCAGAAGCTGAGAGTTTTGCAGTTAACAACTTCTTCCTGGCTCCAGAAAGGAATGACGTCCCAAGCCCATCTACTATCCTTCAAGTTCTCACTTGCTGTCAGCCAATCAGAAGCCCTCCTGAGAACTTCTAGGGCTTTGGTGTTCTGCCACATATAGTAAGAGCAACATTACTGAAATTACTCAGAGGGAAGGTAGACATTCTGGTAGAGCTCCCAGTCTCACCAAAATAATAATCATAGACTCAGAGATGGACAGGACCTTAGGGGCCATCTAACCGAAACTTTGTCCAAACAAGACATTTCCAACAAGTTGGCCACCTTTTTCTTGAAGACCCCCAGAGGCAGCCCATCACATGTTAGGATAGTTCTAATTGTTAGGAGGTTTTTTCCCCTGATATCATACCTAAAAATGCCTCTCAGCTTCTCCATCCCCAACCATTACCAACCAAACAGATGAACCCCAAATTCCCTAAGGTCTTCCTTTCCTTAAGTGTGATTCAAACTCAACTACCTTTATGAAGACCCTCATTATAACCTCTCTGGACTCCTAGTAGAACTTTACACTTCCAATTCCCTAATCCATGCTCCATACTGCCGACAGTCATCCTTCTTGCATAAATGTTGCACAATTTCCTTTACTCAAAACCCTTCAGTGACCCTAGGTTCTCTTAAAGAAAGTTCAAACTTCTTTTCTTGCCATTCAAAGTTCTCCACAAACTGGCATTTCTCCATTTTTTCGGCCTTATCTCATACTGCCTCTCTGTCTCCTGGACATAGTTGACGTTTTTTGCCCTCAGTCTTATTGTCCGTTGCTTCTTCCTTGGTCTGGATTGTTTTCTTTCTCTTCTTCACACAGAGGATTCCTACCCATCCTTTAACATCTAATTTGAATATCACCTTCTCTAGGAACCTTTCCAGGACACTTCATCTCCCTCTCTTAGCCCTTTGCACCTTCTTGGTGTGTTATTTTGTATTGCCTATCAGTCAACAAACATTTATTAAGGGCCTACTATGTGCCAGTCACTGTGCTAATCACAGAATTCCCTTTGTACATGTCCTATCCCCCTAATGGAATGAGAGCTCTTTGAGTGCACAAGTTATACCTTAAATATATATGGTCTCTCTCACTTAACTGGGGCTCTCTCCTTCCCAAATACTTTACAAATGTTTGTTGAATTGAATGGCAGCCGTCTCCCCAGTGGAACCTATGGAGTAGCCTTGATCACTAAGGGGAGACAGGGTCAGAGAGAGAGGGAGGGAGAGAGAAAGACAGAGACAGAAAGAGAAGAGGAGCAAAAGAGAACTTGCAATAAGGAATCAGAGGAGGCTAGTGAAGAAAACAGGAATAATGGTTGGAGAGGTAGAAAGAAAACCAAGAAAGTTCAGAGAGTATTAAAGGGGGAGAGATTATCATGAATGATCAGTGCTACTGAGAAGTCAGGGAGGCTGGGGTCTAAGAAGCCCCATGTGATGACAGAGACTTGGGCCCCCAGGGGAGGGCCCACTAGGCAGAGATGGAGGCCACTGCCTGATTTTTCCTGATAGTCTTGCTCCTTTGTTAGATGTCTGCTCCGGTGGAGATCCAGAGCTCTGGGTGCAGCTCACCACTACCTTCAGCAGACAGGTAAGGCCACTGGGGCAGGTGTCCATGCTGGGAGGACAGGAAAAGGGGTGAAGGCTGTGGATGCTGTCCACACACTTTTGCCTCCCACTCTCTCCCCCTCTCAGGCCCTGGACTCAAAGCGAGTGGCAGGCCTGGTACCTGGACGTGAGAGCCCAGGTCTTGTCCCTGCGTTGTGGACTAGAAGCGTTGGAACAGCAGCTACCCCAGCCTCCGGTGAGTCCTTGGAGGACCTCCCGGACCAACCTGCTCCCCATGAGCCCTTACAGGCCCCACCCCCAGCCATTCCCTAGGACTCGAGCCTCTAAGATCCCTTCTCAGTCTAAATCTATGAGCCTATGATCCTCCCTGATGAGTCCCCATTTCCCCGCCCCCCCAGCTCAGACTGTCGTCCAGTCGGGTGAGGTACTTTAGCCCCTCCTCCCCATCTTCCACTCTGTTGCTTCTAATTTCTCCTGTTTCCTCTCCTATCCAAGACGAGGGTCTCCCCTCGCCACTCTGGTCTGCTTAGCTTGGCCTTTTGGGGTCCTGTCGTCAAAGAGTAAAGCAGCCCCTGGGTGGCTTACTGGGGAAGCCGATTTGCTTACCCTCCCTAGACCTCCCCTTCTTATCTCCTTCCTGGCTTCTCCCCCTCCCCCACACCCCCCAACTGGCTGGCATCCCCCTCCCCTCCCTCCTTTGCCCTGCCGGCTTGCGAGGCTGAGGCCCCTTGGCGGGTTTCCCAGGAAACAGGCTGGCTGGAGGGGGAGTTGGGAAAGAGTTAAGGGGCTGGTCTGTTGTGTGCTGGGGATGGGGGTGGGGGGGTCAGGGTTGGGGAAGGGGTCAGGGGAGGAGGGGATGGGAGGGGCGGGGCTCCATCTGGCGGGCTTCACCTTAGGAAACACTGAGCCAAGATAGCTGGACAGACTGACTGATCGTCCGCTGGAAGGCTGGTGGGAGACCAGATTGCTGTGGGCTAGTGGGGCTCAGGGGGCTGAAGGGGAAAGCCAAACCAGGCTGGGCAAGGAGTAGGAAGTCCTTATTGGGCAGGCAGGCAGGCAGGCCTGAGCAAGGGTAGCTACACTGGCCCAGGAAGAGTGGGGCCCCAGGTTCTAAGCTCTGGCTTCCCCCAGCCTGGCCCTGGGCCCTTCAGCCTGGCCCCATTACCTACTGGCCCTGTTGGGAGGGTCTAGAGAGAGCCAGGCCTCCTACATGTACCCACCTCCTAATGGTCAGTCAGCCTGCTTGCCCACGTGGCCACCTGTCAGCTTTGCTGTACAGGAGGTAGAAAAAAGGGCCTGGGCTCTGGGGGTCGAGGGTTCTTGGAGTGACAGAGACTACTATCCTGCCCTGAGACGCCTCCTTTTTGAAGTCCTCTGGTAGGTTCTATAGTCCTCTGGGGCCTCCCCACCTGGGAGCTGGGGGAAGTGGAATCAGTGCAGAAAAGGGGGCTGGAGGGGATGGGATGGGAGAGAAGCCTGGGGGGAAAGTGAACCTATGCCAGTCCTGGGAGAAGGGGGCCATTGGGGAATGGGGGTCTGAGAGACAGATGTGGAAGGAGGGATAGAGCTTGAGAAACTAGAGAAATTAGGAGAATCAGGGTTCACCAGCCCTGCTGTTTCCTCTGCAGGTACCCAGAGTGCCCCTCTGTGCCTCCTCTAGCAGGGGTTGGGAACCTATCAAGTGTCCTAATTGCCTGGGGGGGGGGGGACAAGGGGAGGGAAGATGTTTGACCAGGTCATGCCCTGCGAGGGTATGTTTAGGTGCAGTCAGGAATTGTGGGCTTGTGCTTAGAACACGGCATGTTTCCCATGTCTGCTCTTAGGGTGCTTTTGGGTGTCTGTCCAGTTCTGTTGCCCTTGCTGCTCTGCTATCTGGGGAGATGGGTGGGAGAAGCTGGTGGCGTGCTGGTGTCTCCCCACCCGCTCCTCAGGTCTCAGCCCCATGGCTTAGCATTCACTTTGCTGTTGTGTCATAGGCTGGATCTTATACCCCACTTAAGACTGCCATGGGGAACCCAGCATCCAGACCCAGCTGTCTGGGGGAGAAGGGCCATCGCTCAGAGGAGTTTCTGAAGGGCCAAGGGGGCAGCACTGGGCCAGGACCAGGGCCTGGACCTGGGGCTGGCCTCTGTCACCCCCCAGCCCCACCACCTCCTGCCACCCCACTCTTGCCAGGGAGCTCATGGGCCTGGCGAGCCCATAGCACTCGGGAGGTGACGGAAGTAACAGAGGTCACAGAAACAGTGGTGACAGAAATCGTGGAAGTTACACGATACCCAGGGGGCAGGCAGCCCACAGTCACCCGAACAGTGACCATGCTGAGTGAGAGTGCCGGACCACTTGCCTCGGTGAGCATTGCTCTCAGGGAACTTGGGGTGAGGGTGGGGGTGGGGGTATGTGCAGAGTGGATATTATTGTCCTTTGGGACATTTGGGGTTTAGGCAACCATTCCTGACCCTTTCTTAGGCACCGCAGTGGGCAGCCCTCCCTCCCACTGAACCCCCTGAACCCCCTGCTGTCCTCCAGAACTGGTTGGATGACATGGAAGAACTACAGGCAGGTCAGGGCCCCCCAGCAGCTGAAGTCAAGGTAGCCAATGCCCAGCTGCAGGAGCAAAAGGTAGGAAAACAAGGGAACAGGGGGCAAGGGAGGGGAGGATATGGCGCCCAAGAGGAGGGTGGGAAAGGGGAAGAAGTTGTGCTAAAATAGCTGCTTGCATTTGTGGGCTCTCAGACTTGCAATTTACATGTTCTGGTCCCAGGGACTATGGAAGGAGATTATAGACGCCCCCCCCTCTTTTAAGTAAACATGGCCCCATTTATCCACCCACTCCCTTGGAGTGGTGGTAGGAAGGCATGCCTTTTTACTGTAATTCATTCATTTGTTCATTCATTCAACACATGTGTAGGGCCTTATACTGGGAACTGGGTGAACACTGAGAGGGAGAGGCAGGGATGAATAAGTTAAGATGTGTCCCCGCACTTGAGAGGTGTTGAGAGTCTGGATAGGGTGGTAGCACAGAAATGGGAATGAGGGGATGGAACTGGGAAACTCTGAGACAAGGCAACACTAGTGAGACTGTTGGGGGATAAGGAAGAAGACAGGGACAAAAATGGATAACCTGAAGGTTTGATGACTAGTGTTGCCAGTTAGTAGAGAGAGAAAAGATAGACCAAAGAACAGGTTGTTGTTTTGGGGATGGAGTGGAGCTAGAAGAGATCAGAGGAATTAGTACTGAAAGGAACTCTAGAGACCACTAGGTACAAATCTTTCATTTTACAAATGAAGAAACTGAGGCTCAGAGGAATGGAAGGGACTTGTCCAGGGTCACACAGAAATTGAGTTTTGTTTGGAGCTATAAACAATTATACAACAAATTGGAGCCATAATCCTTTGTCCTGCCACTGAGTTCCTAGACTTGTCACTTATCTTATTAGTAGTGGTCTAGTAGTTGTGGCAAGGAGACTCTAAACATTGTACACACACACACACACACACACACACACACACACACACACACACACACACACAGAGTCAAAGCTTCTCTCTACTCCTTAGGACTAGGAGAATCCACTATCTTCTCTGGTTGCATCAAGGCTCCTTAAAGCAGGAAATTGAAATAAGACAGTCAAAAGTAAGGTGTTCAGAGGTTCAGCCCAGGGTCAATGACATTTGCAGTTATTTCTAGACCTTGTGCTGTGTTTCCCGAGTGTCTTCCTGATTTATCTCTCTCTTTTTGACACCCTAGTCCAGGGGTCTGAAACGTATGGCTCTTGAGCCATATCTGGCTCTTTTGAGGGCCAGATATGGCTCTTTCTGCAGGAGCCATAAAGTCAATTTTTTTCAGGTGCTGTTACAGGAGGGCACACTGTGAGCACTGTATGGCTCTCACGAAATTACATTTTAAAAAATGTGGCGTTTATAGCTCTCACGGCCAAAAAGGTTGCTGACCCCTGCCCTAGTCCCTGGGCTACCCCCTTCCCTTTTTTGCCATCCCCCACCCCTCCACCCCCATCATCCACCAGCCTGAAAGATTGGCACCTCCTCTTCCCCTCAACCACCCTTCCTCCTCTGGCCACATAACCAGTGCTTCAATTCTGACCTTCCTCCTTTTTCTCTAAGTATGTGGGGGTCTGCTCTCCCACCTGTCTGGCAACAACCACCAATTTCTGAAATCCAGCACCATGGACAAAGTCTCAGAAATCCACATTGAGTCTGAGGATAGCCAGGAGGTTGAAAAATGTCTAGCAGGTAGTTGAAAAATGTAGCTCTGGGGAAGGTTTAGGGCTGAAGTTAGGGGCATGAGAGTCTCTAGACTCTCAGAATTGGAATGGATGTCAGAGGTATGACTTTGACCCTTTCTAATTGAGAAAATGCTGGACTTGGAGTCAGGAAGATAGACAAGAGTCTGAGTTTGAATCCTGCCTCTGACCCATTCTGGCTATGCAACCTTAAGTGGGTTTCTTAATCTTTCAGTCTCAGTTTCTTTATCTGTAGGGGGGAAAAGAGGGATAAACATATCTCCTATCTTTTTGTTTGGAGGATCAAATAAAATCAAATGTGTAAAATGCTATATTAAATGCCAGCTATTACTTCCTCGTTGTAAAATTGAGGGGGTTTGGACTAAAAGATCTCCAATAACCCTATTACCTCCATTGGTAAGATTAGATGACTCCTTAAGGACAGCTCTTTTCATTTTTGGACAATACTAAATTCCAAAGGAAGTTTATTCCTATGTTGAGCCAAATTCTGCCTCTCTTTACCTCCAATCTTCTCCTGTGACAGAGAAGTGCAAGTTGAAGCTATGGGAATGGATGAACTTGCTAAGGGAAAGAGAGTGAAGAGAGGGAAGGACAGAGGACAAAGCCTTATGGAATGCAGAAATTTAGGGACAAGTGGTAGGAGGAATAGAGACAAATGAAGGAGACTTTCTCCTATCTCTGGACTACTGCTCCTAACAGAGTAGGACAAAAATGAGAAGAAAGTGGAGCCTATAGTTGAGGAAGCATAAAGAGTAACAAGAAGGATTTTTCAGGCATATTTGGTGATAATGTCCTTAGAGGCCTTGGAAGGAGCAGAGGTTGTTTCTGGGGCAAGCAGGGAGCAATTAGAAATCATATTGTAAGGGATTGAGAAATGAGTGAGTGAAGTAAAGGGAATTAGTAGTGATAACTCCAGAAATCTGGCAATGAAGGAGAGAGATGGGGCAATAACTTGGGGTTGTCACAGGGACATGGGAAGATTTTTTCATCCATTCATGAATTCGACAAGTATTTATTTGTTTGTTTCTTGAAAAAAAAATTAATTAATTAATTTAGAATTTTTTTTTCACATGGTTCCATGGTTCATATTCTTTCCCTCCCCCTCTCCCCCTGCCCCCTTAGCCCACACACAATTCCACTGGGTTTTACATGTAGCATAGATCAAGACCTATTTCCATATTATTGATATTTGCATTAGGGTGATTGTTTAGAGCAGTGATTCCCAAAGTGGGCGCTACTGCCCCCCGGGTGGGTGCTGCAGCAATCCAGGGGAGCAGTGATGGCCACAGGTGCATTTATTTTTCCTATTAATTGCTATTAAAATTTAAAAAAAATTAATTTCCAGAGGGCTAAGTAATATTTTTTCTGGAAAGGGGGCAGTAGGCCAAAAAAGTTTGGGAACCACTGATTTAGAGTCTACATCCCCAGTCATATCCCCATCAGCCTGTGTGTTCAAGCAGTTCTTTTTCTTTTTCTTTTTTTTTTAACCCTTAACTTCTGTGTATTGACTTATAGGTGGAAGAGTGGTAAGGGTAGGCAATGGGGGTCAAGTGACTTGCCCAGGGTCACACAGCTGGGAAGTGTCTGAGGCCAGATTTGAACCTAGGACCTCCCGTCTCTAAGCCTGGCTCTCAATCCACTGAGCTACCCAACTGTCCCAGTTATTTTTCTTCTGTGTTTCTACTCCCATAGTTCTTTCTCTGGATGTGGATAGCATTCTTTCTCATAAGTCCCTCAGAATTGTCCTGGGTCATTGCATTGCTGCTAGTAGAAAAGTCCATTACATTTGATTGTACCACAGTATATCAGTCTCTGTGTATAAGGTTCTTCTGGTTCTGCTCCTTTCACTCTGCATCAGCTCCTGGAGGTTGTTCCAACTCACATGGAATTCCTTCAGTTCATTATTCCTTTGAGCACAATAGTATTCCATCACCAACAGATACCACAATTTGTTCAGCCAATTCTCAATTGAAGGACATTCCCTCATTTTCCAAAATTTTTTTTTTGCCACTACAAAGAGCATGGCTATAAACATTTTTGTACAATTGACAAGTATTTATTAAATAACTACTATGTGGTGAGCTCTAGTCATTGAGTATGGTTTTCATGCAATGAGAAGGTTATTTTATATGAAGAGAGGGAGAGATTGAAGATGCAAGAGATGAATGGAGAAGGCAGGAAATCAATTCAAGGACACAAAAAAGGGTCAGCACTGGTATGGAGAGAGGTGTGACTATTCCTCTGAAACAAAAGAGAAGGAGGAGAAGCTAGAGATATAACGTTCTAAAATAGTGTAGAGAGGAGGGTCCCATCAGATAGTTTCCCAACCCCACCCCTAACCCCTTGGAGAAACTAAGTAGGACTCAGCTCATTCACAAACCTGCTCAGCCCCTATGGGAGGGAACTTCCTGAAGGCTGAGCAGAGACCCTGTCTGTTCCCTTAACTTGGGATTGCCCACCATGGTTGCCCCAGCTCCTGAAAAGGCTTCTAGAGGAGGGCAGACCCCGCATGGAGAGGCTCCTACAGGACACTCAGGAACAGCCAGATGAAGGAGGCCAAGGTGAGGAGAGTGAGACCCTCACAAGGCTCCAGAAACAGTGGGACCAGTTGACAGACAAGGCAGAGGCCAGGTGAGGGGCTTGAGGGAAGTTGGTCTGAGGTTGGGAGCCTGATGGGTGGATAGGGTGAAGAACTAAGGGTAGTATGATGTGATGAAGGTCATTGACTGAGACCAGGGGAAGGATGATATGTGTGGGGTGGCTAAGGCTGGGGGGAGAGGGAGTATCTGAAATAAGGAAATGTTAATGTGAGGTAAGGAAAATGGACTAGTGGTGAGAGGGAGAGATTGAGGAAGAAGAGGGTGAGATGAAGAAAACTAAAGTCAGAGATAGTAATTTGGAGGTGACTAAACATATCAGCAGGGGCTTTGAACCAGTGGCTAAGGGATTAAACTTCAATAAAACACTATAAAGAGTAGTTATCATTGGTAGACTATTGAGGGACTTTGGGAGTGGTGGGGCTGTTTTAGAGGCAGGAATTGGGGGGAAGGTTGAAGCTGGAGGAAGGTGGAGGTAGGGAGGGGCTGGTGTTACTCTGTTCCTCCCTTCTTGGTCCTAGGTGGAGGCTCCTTGAGCAGTTAGTACCTGCAGCTCGGAGCTTCCAAGCAGCCCGTGATACCTTTGTGGCCTGGCTGGGTCCTGTTGAGCGGCTTCTGGCTCAGCTCTGGTGGGAAGAGCCTGGGACAGGCCCCCTCCAGAGTGCCCTGCAACAAGTTCAGGTATGAGGAAAGAGTACCCTCCTCCTTGGGACTCCCTCAGGGAGTGCCTGTTCTCGGGGAACGATTAAGACCAAGATCATTGTGTGGCTCTTGGCAGGGTGTATGTGAGGAAGTCCGGCAGAAAGCATCAGACATGGAGATTGTTCGAGAGATGGGTCAGAGGCTCCTGGAGCTGGTGGCAGGTGAGTTGGTGGCTGAGTGGACAGGACACTTTTCTATTACCAGCTGACAGTTTGGGAGCCCTTTCCTGAACCTAAGTCACTTTCTTTCCCTTTAACCACTGTCAGCTAAATGGTGGGACCCCCATGCCAAGGTGCCTTCTGTGCCTTCTCCTGGGTGACATCTTTGCCTGCGATTGGGGCTTGGAAAGAGGAGGCATCACGGGGAAGTAAAAAGAGTAGAATAAGTTGTGGAATCAAAGATATGAGTTCAAATAATACTACTTGTTGACCTTAGCCAAATCAACTAACCATTCTGGATCTCAGTTCTCTAAGTATAAAGAGGCTGGTCTAGACCAGGAGTCAGCAAACTATAGTTCCAGCCTAGTACCAAATTTGGCCTGCTACTGGTTTTTCGTATAGCCCCAGAGCTAAGAAATCTTTTTGCATCTTTAAATACAATAACATTTTATTTTAAAATGCAAAAAACGTTCTTAGCTTGAGGCTGGATTTGGCCCCCCTTCCTTAATTAGAAGACTCCTGCAGATCTCTAAGGATCCCGCAAAGTTCAGATTCTAGTATCTTTTGAGTGCAAAGGTCATATCCCAGCAGCAGAATCCAGCTTAGAGAACACCTTAGGAAATGTCTCTCTTGCAGGCTCCTCTGTCCAGTCCTTCTTCTCTCTGAGAAACCACATTGGTTTCCTATTCCCTATCCCAGTTCTAGTGAGGAAGCACACTGCGGTTCTCCAGGTTCAAGACTCCCATGAAACCATTCCTGTACCTTTCTGATCTCTTCTAACATGAAGCATGAAGTCCAACGACTTCTTTTTCAATTTTAACTTTTTTTTATCCAACAACTTCTTGTTGTTCCCAGGAAAGAAAGGACCTGAGTGCTCAGTGGTCCTCAGCTCCCCTCTATCTAAGTTAGCTTCACCTATATGTCCTTAGATCTCAGGTTAGATTCTGTCATTCCCACCAAATTAGGCTTCAAAATCAGCCCAAGGTCATTTAAAAAAATAAGATAACCTGACTAGATCAGAGGCCTGTTATTTTTTGACTTCTTTGTGTATCCTTAGTGCTTCCCTAGCAGGTGTATAATAAATGTTGTTTATTGATTTGATTATAGGCATAATTTACTTGGATTTCAGCAAAGCATTTGACAAAAGTCTTAAGAGTCCCGGATCACTCTATTATCAAGGGATGGACAAAACTCAGTCATCGAAGTTCAGTTGAGATAAGCTAGGATTTTTCAGAAGGAGCTTAATTAGGAAACTGAGGGAAAACCCAAAGAAATGACAAAGTGAAACCCAAAAATTGCAGAAGAGGAGGAACTCATAGTGTCCACAGTCCTCCAATAACCAAGGCTCACTTACAGAGTTCTTGATAGCAGGGCTTGCCCTAGGCAGCCCAGCTCCGAGGGCCCCTTTGCCAGGCCTTGGACAGCTCTCCTCTGATGCCCACTGTTGGGAAGTTGCTGTAGCTAGAGGCATCGCTATGGTTAGCAGGGTAATAGGCCCTCTCTGATGGAAGGACCCTTCACTGGAGCTACATCAGTTTGTAGTGATGTACAGGGCAAACACTGAGGGCCCTGACTCTGGCCAAAGGTTTGGGTTCACTGGCTTTTTCAGCCTCTCCTAAACTTCCTGGAGCACATACTCTTGACCACAGTGAAAGAGCGTAGGGGAGTTATCACTGATGACTCTGCCCCTGAAGCATTGAGACAATTGCTGCTGTTATTGGGGACTTCAATTCCTTATTTTAGGAGGATCTAGTTCTACCTCACCTTGGTTCAATTAAATGAGCAAAAGATGTCTTTGTGTAAATCAAAATAGCTGGGGAACGGAGATCCAGAGAGGCTAGGAAAAGGAGTGGGCAGCTGTTGTCCTGGAAAGGAGGTGGACAGTGAAAGAGGGACTCACCCATCCCACCTGAGTATTACTCAGAGCACAAAGGTCATAGATATAGGATCCCACAGAAACATGAGTCCAGTTGTGTTCAGCTTAAGAACTAGCTGTCCCTGAGAGTCCTGCCCAGTGTTCAAAACCCTCTTTGGTCTCAGTTTCCTGCAATGGGAAGGAATTATTCACCACAGTGCCCATGGAAGTTCCTGAGGTTCTGTTTCCTGTCTCCTGTCATTCCCTTTGTCACTCCCTTCATTTTCCTTGTGAATGTACCCTGTAGCCCCTTTGATAATAATAATAGTTATTATTATTATAATAAATAGCATTTATATAGTGTTTTCAGATTTTCAAAGGACTTTACAAATATTGCCTCATTTTATCCTCACAATCCTGGGAGGTAGGTGCTATTGTTGTACCCATTTTACAGATGAGGAAACTGATGCAGCTAGAGGTCAGGTTAAGTGACTTGTCCAGGAAATATCTGAGGCTGAATTTGAACTCGGATCTTCCTAACTCCAGGTCTAGTGTTCTATTTTCTGTGCCACCTAGATGCCAGTCAAGTTGCTTTGACTGTGCCCCTTGTGCCCTCTGTGTCTCCTGTGACTGTTCCTTGTGCCCCCTGTGTCTCCTGCAGCCCCCTTAGCCCTATGACCCCTGTGTCCTCTGTGTTCCCCATCTCCTGTGTCCTGGTTTGGGACTTCCTGAGAGTGTAGTGCTTTGTGGGCCCTAGGGGAAGAGGCCCAGCTGGTACGGGAGCAGCTAGAGGAGCTTCGAGTGAGGCTGCTGCTGGCTGGGCAAAGCGGGGCCCATATCAGACTTCGACTGGAGCAGACTCTGGAGGCAGCTACTCGGTTGCAGCCATCTGGGGAGCCGCCACCACCTGCAGCCTGGCTAGGGAGGCTGGAGCAGGCATGGGCAGCAGCTGAGCCTGGAGAGCAGGAGGACAGAGAGCAGGTGACTGGGGAAGGACATGCAGGAGTGGGTAGAGTGACCAGTATAGCAGGGGGTTGGGAAGAAAAGGAGAAGGCAATATGGGAAGACAGAGAAGGTGACTGGGGAAGGGTGTGTGGGAGGTGGGGTTGGAGGTAGAGTGACTAGCATAGCAGGGGGCTGGAAAGAAAGGAGAGAGAAAGAAAACAGGACACAGGAGGACAGTCCCTCCTTCCACTCTCTTCTCTTCTCCTTGCCTCAGCTGTGGAAAGCTATTTCAGAGGAACTGGGCCGCCTGTGCACACTTGGGCAGCGGGTAGAAGAGCTGAATGGAGTGACCCTGGAGGCTTCTGCACTCCAGGCCCAGCTGGGCCAGCACAAGGTAGACCCTCCTCTACCCGCTGACCCAAAATCACCTCTAACACTTACTGCCTTTGTGACTTTGGGCAAAACACTTACATTTCTGGCTCTTAATTCCCTCATCAGTTAAATGAGAACGTTGTCTAGATGGGCTCTGAGAGGGTCTAGTAGAGCTTTGGCTCTATAATCCTATCATCTCCTCTACTCTGGGGACAGGCAGATGGTTAGATAGGGACAGACATCACTCCCTGGGCCCGGGGACTGTGAGGGGTCACATAGAGGCTTTGGGAAAGTAGAGGCTTCACTTTCCCCATCTTCATTCCCACTACCAAGGGGCAGGACAGGTAAAATAAGGGAAGAGGAGAGAGCGAACCCCTCCATTTCTCTGTCCTCTCCATGACTCTCACCTGCCTCTTTTATTTCCTTCCTCTCTCAAACCTGCTTCCCCCTCACACTTACTAGCTACTGGCTGCAGAACTTCTGCAGCAACAGGAGCTAAGGACCCGCCTCCTGGGACTCTTGAGCACTGGAATTCCCAGCCTCTGCCCCTCTGAGGAGAGAGAGCAACTGCAGGTGAGTGGTGGGGACCCAGGCTGGGACTGGAGTAACTTTTCCTGTCTGGGCATCCTGGTCGTGTATTCTCTAAGGGTTAAGCCTTGTCTCTAGGGCTTTGGGTCCTGACTTCTCTAGTCTGGTGCAGGGCATGGTTGGCACTGCCCCCACCCCAAGGCAATGGCAGCAAGTAGAGGAACATGCTTCCTGATGCCCAGTGGGATCTGTTCCCACCTCCTCCCAGTCCTCCTTCCCCCTTTCCTCCTCTCTCCATGGCCTTTGCCTTACAACTACACCTATGCCATAGATCCAAGTCTTCCTTGCTAGATGGCGTCCATCCCTTTATGTAGCTCCCTTTGTCTTTGTTCTACTTTCTTGAGTCTTAGGGCTTAGACTTTCTAATTGATCTAGTAAATTTATTCTTTCCTTCAATGGTTTAGTAACATTGAGCAAGGGAAGTAAGGGTCACCAAGTCACAACTTCATCCAGAACAAATCTCATTTAATTAATGTCATTTCCTGGACTGGTACATCAAAGGACTTCAGTTTTTTTAACCTTTTTTGGAACTCTAGTGCTTGCCACAGTCACTAAAACACAGTAGGTGCTCAATAAGTGTTTGTTGATTTGATTTAATGACTCTAGGTACCATGTGCTTAGATTTCAGCAAAGCATTTCACAAAGTTTATCAAACAATCCTTGTGAAAAGCATTGAGAAATGGGTCTGGTAAAAGTTTATTTAGCTGGATTCAAAGCAGATTCAATGACTCACCCCCCCCCCCCACACACACACACAATATTCATTAATAGGTCAACATTGACTCATAGGGAATTCTCTCTGAAGGTGCAGGGATCCATCCTTGGTATTGTATTGTTCAATAAATTTATCCATGATTTGGATAATGCCATAGATGTGGTCTGTTAAAAATTTTTGCAAATGACACAAAGCTGGGAGAAATTGCTCACACATAGGGTAACAAGGTCAGGATCTAATATGAACCTGACAGGACTGAGTGCCCAAACTACAGGGAAGGGAGGAAGTGCTCCAATTGGGCTGTTGGGCAGAGGGGCAGGTGAAGTGAGAAATGTCCTCAGGCATGTGTGGAGATGGGGAAGAGAGCAGCCCCTCTGGCATGTGTGCCATAAGTTCACCAACACAGAGCTAGAATGATGGACTAAATCTCTCAAAATGAAATTCCATAAGAATAAATGTAAAAATTCCACCATCAAGTTCAAATAATACACTTCATGGAGAAAAGATGGGGAAAGCATGGTAAGACAAGCTATCAGTCAAAGGATTTTGGAAGCTGGTCATGTCAAGGCAAGTCAATAGACTGACATTGTAACCAAAAAGCCATTGTGATTTTAGAAGAAAGAGTGTTCAGAACAAGGAAAGGTATGTGTGTGTGTGTGTGTGTGTGTGTGTGTGTGACACACACACACACACACACACACACACACACACACACCCTTCTGCCCCTCTGCCCAGTAGCCCGATGGGAGCGCTTTCTCTCTCCCCTATAGTTTGGGTACTCAGTCTCTAAAAGGTTCACTATCACTGTTCTACCCTGTCAGGTTCATATTAGATCCTGATCTTGTTACGCTGTGTGTGAGCATTTTCTCCCAACTTTGTGTCATTTGCAAAACTTTTTTAACAGACCACATCCAAGGTAGGAGATCACCTTGCTATTCTCTTGCCCTGGTCAGACCACATATGGAGTATTATGTTTAGTCCTGAACACCATATTGTAGGAAGGTGAAGAATGTACAGAAGAGTGTGACCAAGATGGCACCCTGCCAAGGATGCCTTTATTGGAAATCATGACATCTAATCCAATCCAATCAAAAACATTTTTTTAAACCCTTACCTTCTGCCTTAGAATCAATACTATGTATTGGTTCCAGGGCAGAATATTGGTAAGGACTAGGCAATGGGGGTTAAGTAACTTGCCCAGGGTCACACAGCTAGGAAGTGTCTGAGGTCACATTTGAAGCCAGGACCTCCTTGTCTCCAGGCCTGATCCTCAATCTATTGAGCTACCCAGCTGCCCTTAATCAAAAAAGTACTTTAAAGTATTAATATGTGTCAATAAGTTGGCATACTGGATAGAGTTCCAGATTTGGAGTCAAGAGAATCTGGTTTCATGTCTTCCCTCTTACTGACTAGCTGGGTGACCATGAAGAAGTCACAGCCTCTGACTGTCACAGTTTCCTTACCTATAAAATAGGAATAATAAGAGCACTTACCTCCTAGGTTTGTTATAAGGATCATAGGAGATTTTATTTATGGAGTCCTTAGAATAGTGCCTAGCAAATAGACAGTATTATATAAATGTTAGCTACCATTATTATTATTATCACTATTACTATTATCTAGGTGTTGAAGAAAAACAAAACAAAACAATGCCAACCTTTGCGGAGCTTAGATCCTGGAGGAAAGGGGGAAGGAACTTACAACATATAGACATAAATTTGTACATGATAATTTGAGGACAGAGACAATGCTAACAACTAGGGTGAATGAGGAAGAACTGCCAGTAGGAAGTGGAACATGAACTAAGCCTTGAAGGAAGAAGGAAGTGAAGGAATCTAAGAGGTAGGAAGGAAGAAATGCATTCTCAAGCCTAGAGGGCAGTCTTTGCTAAGGTATGGAAGCAGGAACTGGCATGCCAAGCTTGGGTACCAGTGAATGGGCTTGTTTAGGTAGAATGTGGAGTGTGTGAAAAGTAGGAACATGAAATGAATCTGAGAAAGTAAGAAGAGGCCAGACTGTGCAGATTCCAGAGGAGGCTCTATTGAAGGAACTAGGGACCTAGAACTTGGAGAAGATGATGTTGATGATATTTTAAATTATTTATCGGAAGGTTGTTTGATTTTTCTGCTTGGCTTCAGAGGGCAGAACAAGGAACAATCTGTGTAAGTTGCAGGAAGGCATATTTAGGCTGAATGTAAAAGAACAACTTCCTAACAATAAGAGCTGTCCAAAAAGAGGGAACGAGCTCTCCACCATCACTGGAAGTTTCAAATCAAGGTTGGGTGGTTACTTGTTGGCTGCGGTGTTGATGGGATTCTTAGTCAAAAGCAGGTTGGCCTACATGACCCCCAAGATTCCTTCTAAGTCTGAGATTCAGTGAATGTTCTCTAAATAAACTCTTTAAAGCACCTACTATTCTCAGAACCCTGAAGAGATACAGTTCTAATAATAAAAGGCCCCTGTTCTCACAGAGCGTGGATTTAAATATAGGATAACAATAATATACAATATACTACCATAGGTGGCATCACAGAAGGCAAAGCATTCCATAAAGCCTGGGGAAGTCAATCAGGGGAGGCTCCCTAGAGAAGGTGTCAGTTGAATTAGACCTTAGAGGATGAGTGGGAATTCAAGAAGGGAAGGGACCAGGCATGGTGTCCTTGAGTTCCTGAGCTCCCAAGTTGGGTACACCCTTTTCTCCTCTTGTCCTGACTACAGGCGGAACTGGAGCTCCTTCGGAGTCGAGCCCAGGAGGTACAGCAGAGCAGTACTGCCGGGGTGCTGTGTCGGGAGCGGGCCCTCTCCCTGCTAGCCCAGTTTGTGGAGGCCCAGGGTGAACTGGCCCCATGGCTGGAAGAGGCCCAGGACATTGTGACTCATCTCAACCCACACGCAGCTGCCGGCAGCCCTGAGGCCTGCAGGGAGCAGCAGGAGCTTTTGCAGGTGAGTCCAGGGGAGAAGAGGCTGACCGGACACCTGATTCTAAAGACCTGGGCAAGGAGACCTTAGTGGAGAGAGCCAGGCAGGGGGAGATATCACTTAAGCAGCAGAAGGGGGTGAGAATTTCCCTCCTCCCTTCATAACCACTGCCCTTATCTGAAGGACTGTGCAGAGCAGTAGTAAAATCCCTGGATCTGAACCCCAAAGATCTGAGTTCCATTTAAATTACTTAACCTCGGGGGCAGCTGAGTAGCTCAGTGGTTTGAGTCAGGTCTAGAGAAGGGAGGTCCTAGGTTCAAATCTGGCCTCAGATATTTCCCAGCTGTGTGACCCTGGGCAAGTCACTTGACCCCCATTGCCTACCCTTACCACTCTTCTGCCTTGGAGCCAATACACAGTATTGACTCCAAGATGGAAGGTAAAGGTTTAAAAAAACAAATAAAAGTTTTAAACAAACAAACAAATAAATAAATTACTTAACCTCTGTGGGTCTCAGTTTTCTCGGCTGTAAAATGAAGGGGTTGGACCAAATGGTCTCAAGTTCCTTCTGGCTCTAATCTTATTTTCAAAAAGGAAGAGCCCATGTCTTGGATATCCCTGGCCTCCCCTCTCTTGGCTTTGGCCCTTCCCTTTATCTCCCTTCTCTAGCTGAAAGGAGCCCGGGCCAGGATCCCTCATGCCTTGGCATGCCAGTGACTAGTCCCAGCCTCAGTTTCTGGTCCTTGACCACCTGCTTCCCATCCTCAGAAGGTCTGAGGGTCACTCCTTGTACGGATGCTTCCCTGGCGGCTTTTTAAGCCTTAGCTTTCCTGTCCTGCTGTCCCTCCTCAAAGACCTGTATCTAGAGACTCGAGCGCCTTCTCTTGGTCTAGTGGAACTAGATCAGGGGGGCTGTGTATTAGAGACGGGGAGGGCCTGGACGGAAGGACAACGAGTGCCCTGGAGGCTGGATGGAGTTGAGGGTTTGAGGGTCCTGTTACCTGGTCTGTCGATCCTCAGCATCTGCGAGAGGCCATTGCAGAGCACAGACCCCTGGTGGGGAAGCTGCAGCGCGTGTTCCTGCAGTTGAAGGACCTGAACCCGGGCCAGAGTACCCCCTTCCAGGAAGCCTGGCAGGCAGCTGAGGAGGAGCTGGGGGCCCTGAGGGCCCGAGTAGACAGCGTTGCGGCCACTCTGGGGCAGACTGTGCCTCAGTACACTCAGGTGAGGGGGTCTATTCAGGAAAAGGAGGAGCTACAGTCAGGTGAGGGGATGGAGCTCTGATGGGGGCAAGGTATGAATTGGGAGCCGGGTATGGGGTGGGGAAAGACCCACTCTGGGGCTAAGGGGAAGGTCGGGAAGAGGGCAGAGCTGATGGAGAGAGAGCAGGTGAAGCTAAAGGATAACTATAGGGGGCAGCTAGGAGGCTCAGTAGGGCCAGACCAGAGAAGAGAGGCATCAGATACATCCTAGCTGTGTGACCCTGGACAAGTCACTTAACCCTCATTACTTAGCCCTCACTACTCTTCTGCCTTGGAACCGATACAGGGTCCTGATTCTGAGTCAGAAGGTAAGGGTTTAAATAAATAAATAAAGGTACAGCTATAACTATTCTGGGGGTGGAGCCACAGATGCTGGAAAGAGGGGTGAAGGTGTAGATGGGATTGGGCACACGGGCTCAGCAATGTCTGCCTTTCCCCTTCTCTCCACCTTCCCAGCTGAGTGAAAGACTGGCCCGGCTGGCAGAGCAGTTGGAACAGCTGGCCCGGAGAGTGGAGAATGTGGGGACTGTCCGGGCTGATGCCCAGCGCATTCGGGAGCAGCTGCGGGAGCAGAGCCTGCTGCTAAGCGAGCTGGAGCCCGTGGGGGCAGCGCTGGACACTGCCCGGGCTCGGGCCCAGGAGCTGGGGGCTGGGCTCACCGGGGCTCTGGATGAAAGCCCCGAGGCTGGGATAGGGCCGGGAGGTAGGAGGCTGAGCTGACCAGAAGGGCTGTGGCATGGGTTAGCCTCTGAGACTCTCCTCCGGCTGCTTATTGGATGGGGCTGGCCTGCATCCTCTCCCCTTACCTTGTCCCTTCCTCTATCAGCAGTGCTTCGGGCTGAGGCGGATCGCCTGTGGGACCGCTGGTCAGGGATGCAAGCTGCAGCGCAGGAACGGGCCAGCTGGCTTCGGGTCGTCCTGGCACTGGCTGAGCAGTTCTGGCAAGGCCTCGCCGACCTGGCCACCAGTCTGGCGGACACCCAGCACCTGGTGTTGCACATGGAGGATGCAGGACCAGAACCTGAAGGCATCCGGAGCAGGCTCAGCGCCATGCAGGTATCTGCTGGACCCTGTGGGGCTGGGGGTAGGAAGGCCTGCTCCTTTCTTCCTTTCCCTTCACCCCCAGATTCCAGGAGACCCCTAGGGGCGATTTCCTTCCCAGGAAGGGGTGGGTCCTCAGGGTCTAAGAGAAGGGTCTTTGGGGAAGAGGGAGACCCGGAGGCCGATGCCTACGCAGCAGGGAGACCTTGAGGAGAAGCACGGATGACCTTCATGACCACCCTGTCTCTCCCCAGGCATTGAGGGAGGAGGTGGATGGACTACAGAGTGAGCTGGATGCCCTGGGGGCTCTGGGCCTGGAACTTCTGTCTGCCTGTGGGGATGGGGACCGACCTGAGGTGACCCGAAGCATGGATGAGGTAAATGGGAGAGGAAAGATGCTGGAGAAGGAAGGACTTCTCTAGGGATGCCGGAGTCCGCCCACTCCGTACCAGGGCTGTTTCCTAGAGGGGTTATTACCGAAGGTCTCAACTCACACAGATTTGTGATCTCATCAATTTGTACGATCCCCTCCAAGGATGCAGATTGCAGCCCATTCATGCCTATCTATCCCCTTTTTTTTTTTTTTAAACCCTTGTACTTCGGTGTATTGTCTCATAGGTGGAAGATTGGTAAGGGTGGGCAATGGGGGTCAAGTGACTTGCCCAGGGTCACACAGCTGGGAAGTGGCTGAGGCCGGGTTTGAATCCAGGACCTCCTGTCTCTAGACCTGACTCCCACTCCACTGAGCTACCCAGCTGCCCCTATCTATCCCTTTTCTGAAATGCCAGTCCTCCTAAAAATGAGCCACCAGTGAGTGAGTGGCCCGTCCATGGTGCTAGAGGCCTTCTTTGCATTCTCTTGACATTTATTTTTAAACCCTTACCTGCTGTCTTAGAATCAGCACTGAGTGTCGATTTCATGGCAGAAAAGTGATAAAGACTAAGCAATTGGGGTTAGGTGACTTGCCCATTAGGAAGTATCTGAGGCCAAAATTTGAACCCAAATCTTCCCTACTGACTCACCACATAGACTCTCTCTCTCCCTTCTATCAAACATTGGTTTCAGGCTCTCTTTTTATTCTTACACTACTCCAGGCCTGCTGCTCTATCCACTCAAGCAGCTAGCTGCCCCTCTCCTGATATCTTTTTAAAAATGTTTTTCTTTTTTATATATTTTATATATTACCCATTGCATTATTTATTTATATATCTTTATTATATAAAAATTATTTTATTCCAGTAACAAATCTACACATGTTTTCCAAGGTTACTTGATTTGTGTTGTCTCCCTCCCCATTCCTGGAGTTGACAAGTAGTTCCATTCCTCTCCTGACATCTTGACCTGACCATTCCCCTCTTGTCCATCTAGCACCCATATCCCTAATAACACTGCTTATAGCGGGCAGCTGGGTAGCTCAGTGGATTGAGAGTCAGGCCTAGAGGCGGGAGGTCCTAGGTTCAAATCTGACCTCAGACACTTCCCAGCTGTATGAGCCTGGGCAAGTCACTTGACCCCCTTACCACTCTTCCACCTAGGAGCCAATACACAGAAGTTAAGGGTTTAATAATAAAAAAAAAAAATTAAAAAAAAAAACAAAAACACTGCTTATAGGGGGCAGCTGGGTGGCTCCATGGATTGAGAGCCAGGCCTAGAGATGGGAGGTCCTAGGTTCAAATCTGGCCTCGGAAACTTCCCAGTTGTGTGGCCCCGGGCAAGTCACTTGACCCCCATTGCCTACCCTTACCACTCTTCTGCCTTGGAGCCAATACAGAAGTAATGACTTTAAGGGTTTAAAAAAACAAACAAATACTGCTTATTCCTATTCTCCAGAGTCCCTTGTATGTTATACATTGCAGCTTGCTCACATACACAATGCATCTCTCCATTGCCCTCTCCATAAACATCTATTAAGCACCTACTCTGTGCCAGGCACTGTGCCAAGCACTGGGATACAAAGAAAGACAAAGAGCAGTCCCTGCTCTCAAGGAGAATAGTGGGGAGACAGCATGAAAACAACTCTGCACACACAAGGCCTATCTAGGATAAATGGGAGACCATCCCCAAAAGAAGATGGTAGAGAAGAGGCGTTCCTATAGAAGGTGGGATTGCAGCTGAGGTGCAAAGGAAGCTGCTAGGGAAGTCAGAGACAGGGAGAAATGGAATTCCAGGCACGGGGAACAGAAATGCCCCAAGGGAAGAGATGGAGTATCTCAAGTGGGAAATAGCAGGGAAGCAGTGTTGCAGGAGCTCACAGCATGTGGAGGAGAGGAAGGGATCCAGGGACCGGAAAGCCAGAAGGGGCCCGGGGTAAGAAGGGCTTTGCATGATAGCCATCATTCATTTTCAGTTCTTTGGACGCTATTGTGTTCCAGCTGAGGCCGGATTGAGGCCATAAACAACACGGAGAGAACACTTATATGAAAAAAAAAGCAGCCTTTGTTTCTGGGGGAAGTTTAAGGTCATTAAAGGAGCTCTGTGGTTTCCTGAAGGCAATTCAGCCCACTTTCCTCTTCCTCTTTAATCCTGGACCCAACATGTAAATTTGCATCATTTTCCCCATCTGTCCCATGCTGACAAACAAGCTCTATACATTGTCCATCCAACTGCGTTTCCTGCATCATCCTGTAAGAGGATGATATGATAGCCAACAAGTTCATTGTGATCTTAGACCAAATTAAAAGAGGAGCGGTGTCCGAGATGACGTGCTAGTAGTCCCACTGGGGTCTGTCCTAATCAGACTGTATCTGGGATGCTGCATTTTCTTCTAAACCCCTGAACTACAACTAAGTGTCACAATCAATTGGACATTGAGCAGGGATTCAGGGAGACTTGAGTTTAACTCCAGCCTCAGACCCTCAGGTAGCTGAATGACCCTAGGCAAGTCACTTAAGCTCTGTTTGCCTCAATTTTCTCATCTGTGAAGTACGGATAATAACAGCACTTACCTCCTAGGATTGTTGTGAGGAACAAATGAGATAACTGCTAAGCACTTAGCACAATGCCTGGCACATTGCAAATGCTATATAAATATTATTATTATTATTGCCATCTGTAAAATGGGGATAATCATAGCGCTTACCTCCCAGGGGTTTTGTGAGGACCAAATGAGATAATAATTGCAAAGCCCTTAGCAGTGTCTGGCACATAGTAAGGACAATATAAACATTATTATTGCTATCTGTAAAATGGGATAATAATAGCACTTACCTCCCAGGGTTTTTGTGAGGACCAAAAGAGATAATTGCAAAGCCCTTAGCACAATGTCTGGCACACAGTAAGTGCTACATAAATATTATTGTTATTATTGCTATCTAAAATGGGGATAATAGTATTTATTTGTCAGAGTAATGGTGAGGTTCAAAAGAGATAATCGTTGTTAAACACTTAGCACAGTGTCTGGCACATAGAAAACACTACAGAAATGTTAGCTAGAGGGCAGTTAGATGGCTCAGTGGATAGAAAGCCAGGCCTGGAGATGGGAGATGGAGTAACTGGATTCAAATCTAGCCTCAGACAATTCCTAGCTATATGGCCCTGAGCAAGTCATTTAACCCCAAATATCCAGCCTTTATTACTCTTTTGCCTTGGAATACTTAGTATCAATTCTAAGACAGAAGGTAAGAGTATAAATAAATAAGTAAATGTTAGCTATTATTAATGATTTTATTATTAGATTGGTAGGGAACCAATCAGGGTAGTGTATTCTCTATCACTGAAAGCCTTTAAAATATTTTTTTCCTTTTTTTTTTAAACCCTTACCTTCTGTTTTAGAATCAAAACTGTGTATTGGTTCTAAGGCAGAAGAGTGGTAAGGGGCTAGGCAAATGGGGGTCAAGTGGCTTGCCCAGGGTCACACAGCTGGGAAGTGTCTGAGGTCAAATCTGAACTTAGGACTTCCCATCTCTAAGCCTGGCTCTCAATCCACAGAGCCACCCAGCTGCCCTCCCCCCCTCTTTTTTTTAAAAGAACAAAAAGCAACTTCTGAGCCTTCCCATTCCCTTCTCCATTAGGAAAAAAAGAAAAGAAAAACAAGACAATTGTAATAAATATGTATAGGTGAGTAAAAGCTGTCACATCTTAGAAAGAGCTTTAACAAGCCAGAGGAGGGTACTCAAAAGAGGGTGACTGTGAAATTCTTGGAACTTCCACCCATATCCTAAGAGAATCATTAAAAATGGAAAGTCTTAAACCAGAGAGGATTGGGGATATAATCTCTTTTTTCAAGCATTTGAAATATTTCAAGTATTTGAATGGCGGTCATATGGTAGAGGAATTAGACTTGTTCTACACAAGCCCTAAAGGGCAAAGGAGGAACAAGAAGTGGGCAGCCACACAGACACAGATTTTTCAGCCTCATATAAGGATACGTTTCCCACCAGGCAGAGCTTCCCAAAAGTAGAATGAGTCGTCAGAGGGTACAGTGAACAACCTGGTGGTGGTCTTTCTTTCTTTCTCTTCTCCTTTCTTTCCTTCTTTTCTTCTTTCCTTCTTTTCTTCTTTCCTTCTTTCCTTCTTTTCCTTCTTTCCTTCTTTCCTTCCTTTCCTTCTTTCCTTCTTTCCTTC
>NC_058130.1:705528857-705637856 GCF_016433145.1 Gracilinanus agilis
TTCTTCCTTCCTTCCTTCCTTCCTTCCTTCCTTCCTTCCTTCCTTCCTTCCTTCCTTCCTTCCTTCCTTCTCCTTAACTTCTTTCTTTCTCCTTAACTTCTGTCTTAGAATCAGTATCATTTCTAAGGTAGAAGAGCAGTAAAGGTTAGACAATGAGAATCAAGTGGCTTGCCCAGGACCACACAAGTAGAAAAGTGTCTGAGGTCAGGTTTGAACCCAGGGCCTTCCATCTTTGGGCTGGCTTTCTATCCACTGGGCCACCTAGCTGTTCCTCTTGTAGTCTTTTTTTTTTTTCTTTAAAAATTTTATTTATTTAATTAATTGATTTGGAATATTTTTTCATAGTTACATGAATCATGTTCTTTCCCTCCCCTCTTCCCACTCCCCTTTCCATAGCCAATGAGCAATTCCACTGGATTTTATGTGTGTCATTGATCAAGACCTATTTCCATATTATTAATATTTGAGCTAGAGTGATTGTTTAGAATCTATATCCCAATCATATCCCCATCGACCCATGTGATCAGGCAGTTGTTTTTCTTCTGTGTTTCTTCTAGTAGTCTTTTTAATGAAGGTTGGCTAACAAATTTGGGGAGATGAAGTAGAGAGGATTCTTATTGAGGGAACAGTTGGACCTTCAGGTCAGTTTAATGAATCAAGAGCTGGCCAAAGCTGCTGATGCAATCTTGGGCTACATTCAGGGAAGCAGAGAAACCACAGCTAGTCAGGCGATAGAACCATCCATCATACTTTGTCCTGGTCAGACCACATCAAGAATATTATGTCCAATTTCTGGCACTACAGTTTGGAAAGACTTTAATAAACTAAAGAGCATCTAGAAGGGCAGCCAGGATGATGAAGGCCCTTGAAATCATGCCATAGGAGAATCTGTTAAATTAACTGGAGATATTGAGCCTGCAGAAGCAAAGATCTGAGGGAGAGATGGTATCTGTCTTCAAATATTTAAAAGACTTTTGAATAAAAGAAGGATCAGATTTGTGCTGCTCAGCCCCTAGTCAGAGGCAGTTTTTAAAAAAGACTTGTTCATATTAATTCAGACAACAACTGATATCAAAAAATGTCTACTAGTAGCTTCTTAATGGTTAGCATTTTTTCATAATTAAATTTATTTCTTGGTTAACCATGTGTCAACTTTATGAGTGAACAAACATTTATTAAGTTCTTACTGGGGCAGCTAGATGGCTCAGTGATAAAACTCCAAACAAATCACTTAATCCTGTTTCCTAGCCCTTTCTCGCTCTTCTGTCCTGGAACCAATACTTAGTATTGATTCTAAGATAGAAGGTTAGGGTTTTTTTTTTCCCCAATACTTACTAAGATGTACCAAGCATTATGTTAAGTCCAGAGGATACAAAGAGAGGTTAAAAACTTGCCTTCTAGTAGCTTATGGTCTAACAGGGGAGATAATCTTCCAGTAACTAGGTGGGGTAGGGATAGAGCTTGAATTTGTGATTTCATTGGTATAGAGAAAACTCCCTCTACCAATATAAATCAGTTGCCTCAAGCACTAAAAAGTTAAGAAACCTACCCAGGCTTGTAGCCATCATGCGTCAGAGATTGGACTTGAAATTAGGTCTTCCTGCCTCCAAGGTCAGCTGTAAAATAAATTATATGGAAGATAATCTCTCAAAATGAAAAGTATTAGCTTTGTGGGTTAGGTTGGAGAAGTAGAGATGGGAAAAGGAGCCAGGAAAGATCTGTGGAAGATGAAATTCAGGTTCCCATCCAAGTCTGAATCAATGATCCATCTATCTAAGAGCCTTACCCAGGATCACAGAATTTGGAAGCAGTAGAGTTGGGGCTCAGAATCAGGAGCGATGGATAGAAACTGCCGAGAGAGTATAAAGAAAAACATCCTTATGATGAAAGCTATCTAGAAGTGGAATGGGATGTCTTAAGAGGGAGTGGGTTTCCTCATTGCAGATCTTTAAGCAAAGCTGGATCAATTAATCAATCAGTAAACAGGGTAAAATTATATAAGAAATTCTTATTCAGTCATATGTTGAGGTAAATGGCCTCTAGGGTTTCTTCCAATCTTGAGCTTTTGTGATTCTAACTCAGAGTCCATGATTTTATCATCACTGTTTCCTTTTCTAATTGTTCCTGGACCATCCCTAGCATTCAAGAATTACCCAAGAATTAAAGTCAAAGTTAATGAGTTACAGTTTGAAAAAAGAGCCTTTCTTCCTCTTCAGGAAAACCAAGGTGATGCTTGCCTGTCCCCAGCTATGTGGCACCTGTCCAGCTCTTCATGTTTTTATCATACATTAGTAGCACATCCCTCAGTTCTGTCAGAATCCTGAGATATAATTCATTTGAGGCTGTTAACTTGGATTCATTGAAAGAAGGAAGGCACTCACTTAGGGGACTTCAGTTTCCTGTTAACATTTTTATTCCACCCTTTTGATTCCAAAGATTCATTTCCTTGGAAGAGAGAAGATAAATAAGAGCTGGGTCATTATCTCATTTCTCTATCATTCATGATCATCATCCCATCCACTCCCAAGCAGTGGTCCCATCTCTTCCTTTCTGTTCCTCCTGTTGCTATCCTAGCTAACAAAACCGTTTTTGTTGTTTTGAGTGTCATCAGTCTCTGCCTTATACAAAGCTGTTGCTTTCCTGATACTGGATTTGTTTTTTGTTTTTAAGTCTGTTTCTCAATAGTGATTGATCCAAAAGATTTCACCTGCTCCATTTTCCTGACCTGGGATGATTTGCCCCTCCTTAAGGCACTCTAGTATACTTCTATTTTCTAGTGTTCAGCATATTAGTGCTAGAAATAGTGTGGCTACCTGTTTAGCTTTAGTCCTACTGTAACTCAGAACTCCCAAACTCCAGCAGTCCCCACTTCCCCTCCTAGCCTTATCCTCCTCAGCAGCAAGGACTACTAACATGTGTGGCTAGGTGGCAAAGTAGATAGATCACTGAGTTCAAATCTGGCCTCAGATGATAACTAGCTATGTGACTATGAGCAAGTTACTTAACCTCTGTCTGCCTTAGTTTCCTCAATTATAAAATGGGAATCATCATAACACCTACATGCCAAAGATATTGTGAGGATCAAATGAAATAATAATTATAAATCCCTAAGCACAATGTCTGGCACATAGTAAATACTATATAAATGTTAGCTATTGTTATTATTATGTGCCACCAGATCTGGCTCCTAACTTTGCTCTTACAGGATCTTGCTATTCTTTTGCTGTCATTCCAAGTTTACCTGTTCTTCTTCCCTTCTTCAGTAGGTATATTCTAGAAATCTGATTTCATCGGTGAGTTCCCTGTGCAGCCACATCATTCTCTTTAGACAGCTTCCCTTTTTCTTCATCTCTGGACTTATTTATGATCATATTACTTAACAGAATTTCTTTCTTAAGAATCCACATCTCTTCTGAGTCAATCTTCTCTCTTAAAGTCTCAGGTCATAAAATTGTATCTATCCTGTTGCTGAATTCTTTGAACCCACTCTCCCAAAGTCTAGTGTCTATATGGAACTATAGGCATCATTCCCCTCCTTATCTACCATGATGGTAAAAGGTAGAAATCTCCCACGATTTCTGTAACTTTCACATCACCCATCATATAGTTAATATCTCTACAATAATCTTTAGAGGATTATCAGGGACATCAAATGAGATACTGTAGGGAAAAGTCATTTTGAGCCTTAAAGCTCTGTCCTGGTGATATATTGTCTCTCCCTGCCTCCCTGCCCCACCTATGTTATTATTATTAAAATAATCACTCCTTCCTGTTGGCAGCACCAAGTATCTTTTCTCTTGGTGGGACCGATGAAACCTCCTGATCCTTCTGTAGAGCACAAGACTTCTCCTTCAGAAGGCCCAGGTCTACCTTCCATGGGAAAGGCATCATATCTATTGCACAAGCTAAAACATTCACTGGTTAGAGCATTTCCCCCTTGTTTCCCTGTTTCCCATTCTTCCCCTCTCCACCTTCCTGGCAGAGATTCAGATTCCCTTCTGCCTTCTCAGATTCTTTTCCTTTTTGTCTTCCTCATCATGCCAAGGAATACCACTCTCCCAGATCAGTGAGAAAGTCTCCTTTGTTTCACCACCAGATAATTAGCTCCTTTCTTGAACTGACTGAGTAAAAGCTCTTTTCCCGAACTCCAGGGCTTATTTTAATCTGCACTCCCTATATGGGAATTGCTGTCTCTGGCTTTCTGTAGGAAGCATATGGAATCTCCATATTCCGTCCTATGATGGCCATGACATTAACCCACCAAAATCTCCTTCTTCTTGCCTGGGGGCCCTGGCACCATCTCCTATGCCCCCACCCCATTTCCTCTTTCACCCTCTATTATATACCGCAGGCCACAAGGGTCCTTTTCTCTCCAGGTACTTATATATCTGAACATAACCCTTTGTAAGTCATAGGTGGTCCATAAACCCATCCTTGTCTCCCATCATTCACTTACCCTCTGATGTAAGAGAGACAAGGAAATAAAAAGGACTAGGGGAGTTAAATTTACCTGAGACTTTTAAACATAAAAGGAATTGCTTAAATCTGTTTGATATTGACATTGTAGTGAAACAGTAAAATTTTTAAAAAGACTCAATTCAATGAGAATCATGACAGAAAAAGGACAGTGGTCGGGGCAGGGAGTAACAATTAATCAAATGAGAAAGTGGCTCATCTTCTGGATCCGCTTCGGATATTGGACCCAGTCTTTGTGAGCCCAGAAAACCTGGGTCATGCATGGGTTATGTCTACTTTAGGTATATAAGCTTTAGGTAATGATTCTCCCACATAAGATAGAGATAGAGGTGGCTCATTAGCTTCCTAAAATACTCTAGCTAGTTAAAAATCTTCCCTAGGCCAAATCAGCCAGCGTGGTTCCTCCTAGAAGCCAGGATTCTTGCCCCTATCTATTTTCTCAGAATCTCTTTCAGGAATGTCTTAACCCAGTGCTAGAGTAGCAATCTCTGATTCATGCTCAGCCAGTCACAAAGTCTCTGCACCAATGGCTGCCTTCTATGCTCCAACTGAGCCAGCTAGGTGGCACAGCATTGAGGCCAGAGTCAGGAAGTTCAGTTGTTCAGTCATTTTTAGTTATGTCCAACTCTCCGTGACCCCATTTGGAGTTTTCTTGGTGAAGGTTCTGGAGTGGTTTGCCATTTCCTTCTCCAGCTCAGATTTTTTTTTAATCCTTTTACAGATAAGGAAACTGAGGCAAACAGTGGTAAGTGGGTCACACAGCTAGTAAGTGTCAGAGTCTGGATTTGAACTCATGAAGATGAGTCTTTCTGAATTCTAAGCCCACTGCTCTATCCACTGTGCCACCTAGCTGCACCAGAGTCAGGAAGACCTGTGCTCAAATTCACACTCAGATATTTTCTAGCTGTGTGACCTTGGGCATATCACTTAAACGTTTTCTGCCTCAGTTTCCTCAACTCTAAAATGGGAATGATAGTAATAGCAGTTTCCTCCCAGCATTGTCATGAAGATCAAATGAGATACTCTTTTTAAAGTGCTTGACACACTGTCTGGCACATACATAGTAAATGCTTAAATTCTTGAATCCTTCTTTCCAAACACACCTTCCTACTTGCTCTCTAACTAAGGACATGGCCACATCCTCCCCATCCCCAAACCTTGCAAGACCCAGATTATAGTATAACATAGATAATACAACCAAATCAACCAACCAATAAATATTTATTGTGTTCCCTGTATGCTAGACACTGTGCTAAGTGCTGAGAATACAAATACAGCAAAAAGAACAATCCTTGCCTACAGAGGGTTTACATTTAGGCATTGTGGTATAGTGAATACAGTGCTGGACTTGGAGTTAGGGACACCTGGGTTCAAAACCCACCTCAGACACTTTCTAACTGTGTGACCCTGGCCAAGTCACTTGGCTTCTCTTTGTAAAATTCTTCATTTTATATAAATTCTTCATTTATAAAATGAAATGATTGGATCTGATGGCCCTTTTAGCTCTAAATCAATGATGCTATATTACAACTCTTTCTCTCTAAATATACATATATACATACATACTTATATATATATGTGTGCGTGTGTGTATACATATGTATGTATATAGAAGTAAAGAACTTTATAGGCAGCTAGATGCAGCAGTGAACACTGTGTTGAAATTGGAGTCAGGAACACTCATCTTTCTGAGTTCAAATCCGGCCTCAGATCCCTACTGTGTGACCCTGGACAAGCTATTTAACCATATTGGCTTCAGTTTCCTCATCTGTAAAATGAACAGGAGAAGGAAATGGCAAACTATTCCAATATCTTTGCTAAGAAAACCCCAACTGAGGTCACAAAGAGTCAGATAGAACTGAAACAACTGAACAAGGAAAAAAATTATATATATATATATATAGTTGTCTCTATGTAGTAGATGTATTATGTATAGTTATATATGCATATATGTACATATACATGTGTTTCATATATGTACGTGTATATATGTACCTCACAGGCACCCACATAAACACACAGACTTGTCAGAAGGTAACAAAGAGCTCTTTTGTTCCACCTCCTCTAACAGGGAGCCCAACCTACATTTTGTACAAATTTAGTGGTTAATTGCCTCTGGAAGACATGCAAACAAAGCACCATGTTTGCAGTTCCCTGGAAACTTACCCTCACCCTCCGTACAGCATCAACTGAGAGCCTCAGTTCTCTGTGATTCAGGCTGCTAATTCTGGTGGCAAAATGGTTAGGACCCCCCCCCCCACACACACACACACACACGCTCCTTTGCCATGGGGCAGGTCTATGGGGGGCGAGAAGAGAGAAGGGAGGAAAGAAAACAGGGGTCTGGTCCCTCAGCAAGTTTTCTCTCTGGGACTTCTTGCCTCCGTGCTCTTAACAGAAACAGGTTTTTGCTCATCTCTAATATGAACAGTCACTAATAAGAAAGTCTTTTCGAAACAATCCAAACTTCCTGCTGCTTTTAGCATCTTTTCTCCTGGTCAGCCGCTGACTGTCTCTAATTTTTAAAATGCTTTAATTATCCTCACAGCCATTTCTTACTCCTCTTCAAATTCCCCAACTCCAAAGAAGAAAAACATTTAAGCAAAATAGCCAATTCAAAGCCCTTACTGAATAGAATACACAAAAGACTACCCCAGTAGCTGCTCTACCCTCTCACTACCACCTGAAAGAGGAGACATATTTCCTTATCCCTTATCTAGACTAGCCTTCATTGACTTTTCCATTGACTGTGCTCAACTATCTTTTAGTAATCTAAAAAATCTACATTGTTGTATGTATTGTATGGGGGGCAACTAGATGATACAGTAGATAGAGTGCTGGTCTAGAGTCAGGAAGACCTAAGTTCAAATCTAGCCTCAGGCACTAGCTGTGTGACTGTGGGCAAGACATTTCACCCCCTTTACCTCAGTTTCCTCAATTGTAAAATGAGCTGGAGAAGGAAATGGCCAACCACTCCAGAATTTTTGCTAAGAAAACTCCAAATGGGCTCATAAAGAGTTGGACACAACTGAACATCAAAAAGATTCTCATTCTTTAAGTTCTGTTTCTTTTGCTCTATATCAGTGCATGGAAATATCCCTACATTTCTCTAGATTCCTTGGGTTGGTCCTTTCTTACAGCACAGTAATATTCCATTACCTTTACATAGCTTAATTTTTTAGCCATTCTCAACTGGTCGATGCCCACTTTGCTGCCATGAGAAGAATTGCTATGACCTTTGTTTTTGACTGACTTCCTTGGGGGAGTATGTTTAGTACTGAGATTGCTGGGTCAAAGAGTATGGACAGTACAGTGACATTTTTGGCATGATTCCAATTGAAACCTAGAACCTTCGGACCACTTCACAACTCTTCCAAAAGGCCATCAGTCTGCCTGTGTAAGTCTTCCCACATAAGTCCCTCCAATATTGGCTGCTTTTATCTTTTTTTTTCTTTTTGCCTGTTTTCATCGAATGAGGTGAAACTTCAAAATTATTTAAGTTGATATTTGCCTCATATTTTTGTTAGTCAAAGAATGAACTGTCTTCTGATCAAGTCAGCATGTCATTGGATTGTAGAGCTGGAGGGAATGTTCAGAGGCCATCTAATCCAATGCCCTCATTTTACATATAAAGAAAATTGAGCCTAGAAAGGTTCAGAGAATTGTGCAACGTGGCATCAAAAGAGGGATCTGAAAGAAGCCCCTTTCACTATGGAACCAGTGGCTTCCATTATGAATTCCATTGTACTACAGCTGCCTCTACTATAAACAAGGTGGTTTTTCTCCCCCTATTCTTCTAAGACAAAAGATCAGTAGAGAAAGTAGAAGTAGGATTACTCCAGAACAAACCAAGGTTGATGAGATCCCAGCTCTGTTCAGTTTTTAAGAGTCAGGAGGAAAGTCAGGGGTGACCCAGGAAGCTGGTCCCCTTAGGGCAAAGAGATGTATTACCAGGTTTTAAATTTGGTCAGGATTGTATCTTCTGCTCTTATGATACAGAAAGGCTCGATAGCTGTCACTGGGAGTGAAAGCTCTATTGTGGTGGTCCCGAGTGGCAGTATGGAGCCAACATTTCATCGGGGAGACCTTCTATTTTTAACAATTTTATGGGAGGATACTGTTAGAGCTGGGGAAATAGTTGTTTTTAAAGTCAAAGGAAGAGATATTCCTATAGTTCACAGAGTCATCAAAGTTCACTAGAAAGGCAATGGAAATGTCAGATTTCTGGCTAAAGGAGATACTAATGAAGTGGATGATGAGGTTTATATAAAGAAGGTCAAAACTGGGCTACAAAAGAAGGATGTTGTAGGAAGAGCAAGAGAGGTTTAGCTGTACATTAGAATGGCTACCATAGTCATGAAATTCAAGCATGCTCTTTTGGCCTTCAGCAAAGTCTGGCCCTGAAAGGCTCTCCTCCATCCACAATCATCCTGCAGATAAAAGGGGTCCCATCCAGGGAAGGAAGCGAATACCTTGACCCTTCCCCTCCTTTCTTCTAAGAGGTGGAAGGCAACCTTGTGTCTTTGTCAGTCTTAAGAATTCTCTGCAGCCTCTGAGTTCTGCCCTGGAAGAAGTGGGATGGGAGGACTTCAGAAGACACAGGAGAGAACACGACCCCCTGCTAGAGGGTCAAGGGTCCCTGGAAAGCCTCTGTCCTTTCTCCCACCCTTCTCTCTGGCACTATTCTTTCCCTCAAAGTTTTGTCCTTCAAACTTCTTAAGACTTTCCTGGGGTGGTTGTGTGGGGCAGGAGGAAAAGGTCTGGGGCCTAGGCTCACTAGAAGGACTGAGTTCCTCCCCTGCCTCTCTCCCCCATTCTCAGATGCTTATTCTGAGTCATGAGACTAAGAGTTGCTGTTCTTGGAGGGTTGATTTCTTCCTTTTGCCCAGGGAGGCCACATTTTTCAAAGCTGTAAGAGTGCTGGGAGGCAGGAATCCTTGCTCTGATGTTAGCTCTGGGTCTCTGTCCAAGGTGGTCTCTAAGGTCCTTTTAGCTCTGATGCCATCAGCCAATGAGATTTGGGTTTCCTTTGATTCCACCTCAGCTCAGCCTCCATTTCTGAATGAAATGAATGAGACTTGTGACCTTGAACAAGACTTTTTCCTTCTCAGAGAACCGTATTCCTCCTCTATAAAAACAAGGAGTGGACTAGAAGGTCCCTAAGGTCCCTTCCAACTCTAATAAGATTTTAACTTTAGGAGTTTGGGGAGGGTTGCCCTCAAGCCTTATTTCAGTCTCCTCCCCCAAAGCACATACGGGTTTTCTGTAGACTGTATCTTAGTCTCTAATCCAAATAACTCATGCTAGATGTGAGCACATAAAACCAACATCATGGAAAGTTTTATTACTGGTCTTTGGGTGGGGTGAGCTTGGCACATCAAGTTCTGCCCACCCTCAGCTCCAGGAACCTTGGGACCTCACCCCATGGGCCTGTCTAGGCAGGCCTGGTTGTTCTGGAGCCTACTTAGAGACTTCCTCCCTAGGAAGGCTGTTGGTGGTCCTTTAGATGGAAGGACCCAGTTCTGCTAAGTCTTCCAGCCTTTACTGCCTTCCACACATAGCCAGCACCTGCTCTTTCACTCCTCAGAGGAGGAGCTCCTTTTGGTTTAGCAGAGAGCTCATGGGACCTCCGAGCATCTCCTTTCCCTCCTCTGCCCACAGCTTTATGCTTCCTGGCACAGCCTGAGCCGTGTGTGGACTGAGCGTCACCGGCATCTTGAGGAGCAGCTCCAGGATGCCCTCAGCTACCAGGAGGCCATGCAGGCGAGGCCCCCTCATATCTCTAATTACCCTCCTACAATTTTCCTATTCCCCTACAGCTCCCTATTCCCTTCTCTTCATTGTTCTCCCCAACCCAGGCCTAGGTGAGTCCTTGTCCTTGGGTGAAGAGAGTCTGCTCGGGCTTTCCTGGGAGGTGGGGAGGAGGGTTCTAAGAGAAGACTATGAAGCCCACAGTCCTCCTGCCTCCTCCCTAGGTCAGGAAAGCTTGGGAGAGGCTAAGGCTGAGGGTTTCAGCTCAGAGTGATCTCATTTTTTCCCTTTCCCAGAGGCTCCTGACTTGGCTGGAAGGGGCTGAGTTACGTCTGGGCCAAGACTTCCGTGTGGGGGGTACCTTGGAGTTGGCAAAGCAGCAGCTGGAGGAACTAAAGGTGGTGGAGGGAAGGGGCTGAGGGTGTCTGGAGAGGCAGATATCCTGAGGGTATATAAGAGGCTCTTGGTGCTGGGCTGAGGGGAGCTGGAGGGGCTGAGGGCCATCAGTAGAGAGAGAACCACATGGGGGCTGGGGGCAGAGGGTTCCTGAGTCTGGGGGAGATGGTAAGATTTGAGGCAGTATACAAAACAGTCAAGGCCTGAGTCTTGGCCTCTCTCCTCCAGGACTTCAAGAGAGACCTCTATCAAAGCAGAGTAGAGGTAGAGAGTTTGAGGCACCGTCCTGCCCCAGGCGGTCCAGAAGACCCCAGTCCTCCACCTCTGCTGGGGGACTTTCGACTTCGCTGGGACCACTTGGAGCAAGAAACTGGGAGTCGTCAGGTAGCAGCGGTTCAAAATCCCTCAGCACTGCCTTTCACCTTTGTCCCTCTATCCCCAGGCTCACCTCAGTCCCTGTGCTAGGACTCCGTCCGAAGCGATCTTTGTTTCCTTGGGCCTTTAAAACAACACAGATGGGCAGATGTGTGGCTCTTAGGAAGGTCTTACCCACAGGCAGGTCTGGTGTGGGTAGAGACAACTTAGTGTTCCTTAGTTAATGCAGGATAGGCAGGGAGAAGAGAGGAGGGGAGAACACCAGAAATTAGAGAAGAAATAAAAAGAGACAGGAAGAGATGAACCCACCCAGGGACCCAAAAAGAAATGAGTGCAGAGGGGAGAGAAAAGAGGCTGGAATTACTCAGAAAAGCTTAGAACCAAAGAACAGAGAGGCCAGCATCTATAGGATGGGATACACTAAGGGAGAGTAGAGTCACTGCAATATTAGGGATGAGTTGAGCTTGTCCTTGGAAGGGAAGACCTGGAGCCCAAGATGGCAAGACCAGACAGGGAATCCCAAGAAGGAGAGATGGATCCTGCCCCAGATAGTGGGAACCTGAGAAGACAGAAGCCTGTGGAATTCTGTTTTAGGGATACAAATAGAATGAGTTATGCCATCGACATTCTGTGCCTAATTTGTCCATAAGAGACAACAGGTCAGAAAGCTTAGGGCCATGGTGATGGCCTTCTACTTAGGGTCAAGTAACCAGGGAGAATCAGGGAAAGGGCCTAGAGGCTCGTGGCTGCATTCCTGACCTCCAGGGAGGCTGAGGAGTGCCTGGAAGCCAGATAACCTCTAGGTATGGGAACAGGAACTTGTCCCAGGAAAGAGGCTTTTGAAGGTCTGGGGTCCCTGTCATTTTCTTTCCTTCTCACTTTCCTACCACAGCAACAACTGGAAGCTGCCCTGCTGGGTCTGGGCCAGCTGCAGCCACAGCTGGAAGAGTTGGTGCAATGGTTGGGCCACACAGCGGAGCAGCTTCAGGGAGCACCAGCTGTGGTCAGCCTGGATCTGCCCAGCTGTGAGATTGAGCTGGCCAAGCTCCAGGTAAGAAAAGGCCTCTCTCAAAGGCCAGAACTAAGGAGCTCCCTTCTTGGGAAGAAATCAGTCATTAGAAGGGTTGGGGTGGGGAGAGGTGAACAATGAAATCCCTCTAGGATGGTGTGGTCCAGAACCCCTGAGCAGCTCTGGTGCCTCAACCCAGGTGTTGCAGAATGATGTGCTGTCCAGGGCACAGACAGTTCAGTCGGTGAGCGAGGCAGCCCAAGGGTTGCTCCAGGCAGGGCTCGGGGAGGCTGAGGCAGGACTTCGGGCTGCACTTCAAACTCTGGACCAGCGCTGGGAGGCTGTCCAGGGAGAGAGCCAGAGCCGGCAGCTGCAGCTAGAGAATAGCCGGGCCCAGGTGAGTCAGGGACCCAATCCTCATCCCATACCCCTTGTTTCATCCCTGCTTCCAGTATCCATGATCCCTGAGGCCTGGGGAAGCTTGGAATGATGGTAAGACCTATAATTCTTACCCTGGACGTGCCTCCTTGGCCAAGTCACTTGTCCCCTCAGTTTCCTCACCTGGAAGCAGAGGGGTGCAACAAAAGAAGTCAAAGGGCCCTTTTGGCCTGGATATTCTACAGTTCTGACTCTCAGCCTTTTCCTTCATCCCTAATCTCAGTTCCATTCCCTTTCCTGCCCCCACCCTCCTTCCTGATCCCTTCACTGATGTCTCTCATTAATAGTTCCGACCTATTCCTCCTCCTCTTCCCTTATACCCATCATGGCCTTGGTCCTCCTTCCATTCTCAGTGACTCAACTCTCAGGGACTGGGGAAAGGCTTCCTTATATGCTGCCTTGACTGACTCAGTTCCCTCTCCCCCAGCTGCAGGATGTCGAGCTTGGGATGGCAGAATTGCTTCAGTGGCTGGAGCAGGTGGACTTGGGACTTGTTCTCATCAAACCATCCTGGGGACCCCCAGACCCACCCCAGGAAAGGCTGGCTCGGCACCTGGTAGGACTGGGGGCTACCTAGCCTAAAAATGGACTATCCCCTTCTCTCTCTGCCCTAAAAGATTCACCTTGGGTCTCCAGCCTCCCTGAACCAGGTCAATTTTCAGGCATGCCAATTCCACCTCCGAATCGATCAAGGGGATCATTGCTTTGGTCCCAGAGCTCTTACTTTTTATTCCTCTCTGAACCTTCCCTGGTTTTGAGCCCGCCTGGCTCTCTGGACCCAGATTTGCCACACCCAATCCTTAATTATTTTTTCCTTTCTTCTGCCTCTGCCATCTTACATGGGCAGCTGATTCAAGCATCTACTCCCTTACTAGTTAGATGCCTTGGGGCAACCTCTCTGAGCATCAGTTTTTCCAGCTATAAAATGGAGACAATATACTTGCCAATAAGACAAATAGCACCTGCCTCCTGGAGTTGGCATGAGATTCAGATGAGACACTGTGTAAAACACTATGTAAAGTTTAAATGGTACATAAATGTCAGCCTTTATTATTAGTCAGAGGAGTGATAGTAGTATTTCCCTTTTTCCCAGTTGTGTCTGCACACTCCAGACCTCAGGGATGTTTGCTAGGATTTATTTACAAGAAGAAAGAATATAAACTCCTTGTTGACAAGGACTATTAATTTTTAGTCTTTATGTCTTCAGCATCTAGCATGGTGTCTGGCACATAGGCAGGCGCTTAATAAATGTTTTGTGGTCAAAAGGGAAAAGAAAACAAACAGATTCAGAAGTAATAGGAGGTAAAGTGGCATAGTGGATAGAGAGCTGGCCTTAGAGTCATGGAAATCAAGCCTTGCCTCTGACACATACTAGCTGTGAGATCCTGGGCAAGTCTCTCAACCTTGATGTTCTCTTGTCAACTCTCAAGACCATATACATTCCAGAGAGGTGCTGATCAGATTTGACAGAGAGACATTTCTCATCTGAGAGTCTCCTGTATCACTGGATCCCTCAGGTCCAGTCTATCCCAGAACTAATATGCTTAAAGAAAATCATTAGTGATATGGATCAAAAACAAAACAAAACTTTCTAGTCCCAGACTAGTGAGCACTTAAACTGCCAATTCATTTCTCCTTCAGTCCTATCTGGACCCATAAAGAGTCTCCCTCTGGGCCTCAGAGGAGAATGGCTTTATCTGTTTCAAGAGTACCCCTAAGATTGTTGGAAGAATTTGCCTACATGAGCCCACAAGCTAGAGCTCATTTGTTCATGCCATAATTTCAGGGTCATTTTCAGCTAGTTAGGAAGGCTGCTGATGACTGGTGGGCTTAGGGTACTTCACCCCATTAGTGAGAAATCTTTTAATTAATTGAGATCTCCTTCCCACAGTCCATAGAAAACGGGGAAAAGGCAATAGGGCAATGGACTTCAAGACTTCCATAGACCTAGAGTGGTACGAATGTCCCCTCCCACGGTACAGATTGTAGCCCACTGACCCATATTACTAATAAGGTAGAGAAAGTCTAATTCTTGTCTAAATGCTTCCTTCCTGTGGCAGGGGAACTCATAGGGCCCTTAGAAACCATCTAGTCCAAGACCCGCCTTTATAATGAGGAAACTGAAGCTCAGAGGGAAGTGATTCACAAGGACCTGCCTCTATTTCCCCTGCTTCTTATCCCCTGTCCTTTGGAATGCTTCATCCCAATAATGCTCAGGATATCCCCAAAGTTTCCCAAAGACACCGCTTTCCTTACCCCAGGAGCTGTGCCGGGAGCTGGAACAGAAGCAGCCAGAGTATGAGGGCCTGAGACAGCGCCTTGGGAGGCTGCTGCCGCCCCCACCACTGTCGGGGCCTCGGCCTCCACCTCGACCCGTGGGCACGGAACACAGCCTGCGGCTGCTGGAGCAGACCTGGGAGCGTGTGGTGGCTCGGACCCAGGAACGCAAGGTCTATGCAGGAATGGGGGAAGGGAGAACAGGGAGATCTAGGGGAGGAAGATCAGCAGGGCAGGTGGACAGGGCTGGGAGGGGAGGCAGAGCTGGGGGCTGATGGGGCTCCTTCCTGCAGGTGTGGCTTTCCGAAGGCCTGGCCCTCACCACGGAGTTTCACCAGCGACTGCAGGCACTTTTGCGCTGGGGAGCACGAGTAGAGGAGCACCTGGGGTCCTTGCCACCCCCTAGCCTTGTCTTGGACACAGTCCTGGCCCAGCTGCAGGAACACAAGGTCTGTGGGCTGAGCCTGGTAGGGGTAGGTGGGCCAGGCAGGCAGAGCCTGGATGATCTGGTCTTGCCTCCCTCCTAGTCTTATCTGTGTTGGTCCAAAATGACCCTTGGTCCTCACAGGTGCTGGCCCAGGAGGTGGCAGTGCAAGGGGAGAAACTAGGTGCCCTGGAGGTGGTGGCTGGAAGGCTGAGGGGCTTTAGCCCAGAGCAAGACTGTGCCCTCATCCAGAGCCTGGTGCTGAGTACCCAGGAGCGCCTAGGCCGAGCTATTCAAAGAATAGGTGACCGGGGCACTGCCCTGGAAGAGGCTCGACGGAGGGCTAAGCAGGTGCTTCTTGGGCTGGTAGGAGGGATGGGTGGAGGGAGTATGCTGAGGAGGGTGAAGAGGGGAGGACCCAGCAGGGAAGGAGAGGCCTTCCTGGCTTCTGGCCTCTTCTTCCCCTTTCTCTTCTTCCTTTTTTCCCTCTTCTCTAAATTTTGACTTTTCTCCGTTCCCTTCCCTGGCCCCATCTTCATGCCCCAGTTCACAGAGTCCAGACAGCTACTCCTTGACTGGCTGGATGAGGTGGAGCCCACGCTGATGCTGCCTGGAGATGTGGCCCTGAGCCAAGAGGAGATCAAAGAACAGCTGAGTCAACATAAGGTAGAGCTTAGGGCCTCCTTGTACCCACACCAGGATGGGACTCCTCGCCTCTTTCTGTCACCTTCCTCTAAATTCATTACCTTTATGCACAGAAAAAAATGCCTGCCTCCAAAGTCCCAGTTTCTTCCCAGACTTAGGGAGATGAGTTGGATGGTTGCTAAGAGGCCCTGACCATCCTTGCCTCTTTCCACTGAGCCCAACCTGCAATGCCACCTGCTTCCACAACTTCCTCCGCTGCTTGGGGGAAAAGAAAGAGAAGGGAGGGGTGGGTGTCCAGAGGACTGCATACCTATGGTGCTTCTTCTTGGGTGGCCTACCCTTGGCCTCCCTGGGTGCTTTTCTAGACCCCTCTCAGAAGAACTGGGAGCAACTGAAATAGGACATCCCTAAGGCCTGCACCCATCCTTCCATCAGACCACAGTAGACATTATTACCATTGTCTCAATCAGTTCAGTTCAGATCAGTTTAACTCAACAAAGATTTCTTTAGCGTGTACTTATGATGGACGAGTCAAGAAGCAGTATTTTATAGTGGATAAAAAGCTAGTCTTGGCATCAGGCAGATTGGGTTCAAATCCCACATATTTGATGTGTGACTCTGAGCAAGTTACTTAACCTCCAAGTACCCCAGGCAACTTTCTATTACTTTAAATTACAGAATAATTATACATCTTCATCGGGTGAGGGAGTTTCCTCAGTATATGTTCCCTATATGGATGAAATCACAAGTCTGGACAAAAGATATCTAAGGCACATGACCATCCCTGTCATCATCTCTATGATTGTCCCCATCATCTGTCACTGTCACCATCATTACCTTCATGACTCATCACCAACATCTCTGTAATGGTAACATCATCATCCCCATCAATATCATCTGCATGGTTGTCACCATATTTGTGATTGTCACATCTTCCCAGTCACTATAACAACCCAATACTAACCATGATATCCATGATTGCCATATCATCTCTATCATCTTGGTCACCATTATCATCATCTTTGGGATTGTTATCTCTATCTTTGTGACTACAATCATCATTCCTGGGACTGTCACCACGATCATCTTTGTAAGTGTCTCATATCAATAGCCCCATGACCGTGAGCATCACTCCCTTTTCTGGGGCCCCATATAAAGGAGTGAGAATCAAATCATTCTAAGAATCAGAATGTGTCAGATAAACCAAGCATCTCTCTCTCTCTCTCTCTCTCTCTCTCTCACACACACACACACACACACACACACACACACACACGCAGACACAACACAGAAAAAAAAATAAGATTAAAAAGTTCTCCTGAACACAAATTCCAAATATTAAGGATTTTCTCTGGGTCTGTACCTTGGCTTCAGTGGGTCCAATCTATTAATCAGTTTCTTTCCTGTTCGCCCCACTTCCTGATATGTGTAGCACTGGCTTTGTATTCTCTGTGAGTAAGATTGGAGGAAGAGGCCCTCTACCTTCAGGAAGTTCACACTCTGTTTGGGGAAATGAGATCCTAAGCGGCTATTCCAAGTTTCTGTCTGCCTTGCCTATATTCTTCTGAGAGCTTGGGCTTCTTGCCTTCCTGTATTGTGAATGGAAGGATGGATAGACAAATGAATGAATGAAAAAGTATTTATTATGGACTTACTATCATGACCTTTGGAAATATCCCTGTGATGTTCTTAGCCATTCAGAGTCATTAATCATTCAGTTTGCCTTAGCCCCTTTGTGCCAAGCTCTGTGTTTAGCTTGGGAAAGAGGGCCAGATAATGCCTCCTGTTGGTGCTCAGGTATCTTCCACTCTTTTGCCTTGAAACTGATACTTAGTAGAATCAACTTTAAGACAGAAGGTAAGGGTTAAAAAACAAATAGTGGGGATGGAGGGAGAGAGAACACTAAAAAAAGACTATGAAAATGATGATTCTCTCATGGGCAGCCACCCTGGACCAATAAGGAGATGAAGAATCCCACAGCCATCTCTCCACCTCCATCTCTCTCAGTGTCCCACCAGCCTGGCTTCTTTCTTTCAATGATCAGACACACAGGTGTACCTCTAAGAACTATAGGACCTCCCATGAAAGAGCTCGCCACTGGCAAGGAGAAAGGGGAGCCTGGAAAGAAAGCGTGGGGTGGTGGAAGGAAGAGAAGGAGAAGGCTAGTGAATACCAATAGCTTCTTCCATTGCAGGAATTCCAGAGAGAGCTTCGGGGCAAGCGGCCTGTGTTTGAGGCAACGCTTCGTGGGGGCAGGGCACTCCGAGAAGGAGCCCTGTTCCCTGATGATGCTGCACCCCTTGACTTGCTGCTGGCTGAGCTCCGAGGCCGTTGGGAGGGTGTCTGCAGCCTTGCTCTGGACAGGTCAGTGTCCACTTCCATCCTTCCCAGCCTTCTCTCTGTTCTCTCAGACCATGTGTATGTGACCCTTTCTCTTGCCTATGTTCCATCATGTCCCTCCCTCAGCCTCTCATCCCATATGCTGCCTTCCCACTTCTCTTTCTGCTCATAGGATCTGAGTTTAAAGGGACCCCTGAGAGGATTTAGTCCAGTCCTTCCCTAAGCAACAGCCCCGCTGTACACTATCTCTAATACACAGTCATCCCACCTCTGCTTGAAGACCTCCAATGATGGACAGCCATCTACCTTTTCTACCTAGAAGTAGTTCTCATTGTTGGAGGTTTCCTTACATGGCATTTAAATCTCTGCATTTTTCCACTTTACCCCTAATTCTGCCTTCTGAGACTAAGCAGAACAGTCTACCTTGCTTCCCCTTCCATATGCTATCCTTTCCAAAGCTCGGAAACAGTGCTTTTCTCCAGGCTAAACATCCCCAGTTCCTTCAGCTGGTCCTTAGTGGGCTGGTCCCCAAACCATTCATCATCCTAGTTATTCTTCTCTGGACCAGTTTTTCTCTTCTAAATTGCAGAGTCCAGATTTGTACATGACCCTCCAGATGTTATTTGACCAGGGCAGAAATCAGTCGGGCTAACTCTTGCTTTTATTCATGCAGCCCGATAATGAATGTCACCTTCAATCTTTTTTCTTCTCTGCCTGTCCAGGGTCAGGAGATTGTCTCTAGGAGGGAGAGAATTGGAACAGGTGCTGCCATCCCACTGGAGAGGGGAAATCCCTCCCACAGTAATTATCACCATTTGGAGAAGAGTTAATAATGGGAGTAGTTGATTACATGGGCAAGTATCAGGGAGGAGGAAGGCTGCTGGTGAATGAGTACTTTGGCGAAAGCAGAGTTGAGCTGTTGTGGGTGAGTGGAGGATATGTTAATTCATGTAAGTAGGTTGTTTAGTGAGAGTCAGAGATGCAAGGAGTTGTTGGGGGTAAAGTCCAAGAGCCTCTGAGGCATAGAATAGCTGGAGGCACCATAGCACTGCCCTTAGGTACCATCTCTGAGTGGACACCAGGAACTATGGAGAAGTGCTCACAACTGTTGATGTTGGTCCATGTCTTTGGCCACTTACTTCACCTCTCTCCGCACATAGTATATACACATACAGGGAGCAATTGCTAATGAGGCCATAGTATCAAATGGAGTCTAGTTTTGCCCACCCAGAGCAGTCAGTCACCTATGGCAGTGACTTCCATATAACCATGTGCATCACACTGCCAACTCTCACAGATTATAAATTCACTAAGACCCCCAGATCATCTTCACAGGACCTGTTTTCTTGCCACATCTCCCCAAACCTAGAATTACAGTTAATATCCTGTACCTAGGCACAAAACCTTTCATTTATTCCTATTAAATTTCATCTTCTTCCTTGAAAGTTTTTTTTGATGACTTATCTTGGTTGTGAAGGTTACCTTGAGTTCTCAAAGACTCTGAACAGTAGCTCACAGGCTCTGACAACGTACACCATGCTGGAAAGGTCTGATGATAAGTTACATGTCTATTGTCTGAGGACCAGCCCAAGTTCAGAAATGCCATACCCTGAAATGATCACAAGATGGTAGGTAGCTTTTTTTCAGATTATAGCAACATTTCAAAGACAACCTAAGGAAATCTTCACCAGTTAGGAAAGTCACAGAGCCTCAGAGTTGGCACATACCTTAGAGACTATCTAGTCCAACCCAGACCTGAACAAGAATTCCTTCTACCACATTCTCAACCCACACTATGATTCTGTCACAGGACCTTGAAATATTTGAAAAGTTCTTTTCATATTATCAGATCTGACCCATCTTTCAGGATTCTGACTCTCTCCTCTATCCTAGTTTTATGTCTTTGGAAATTTGAGAATCATAACATCAAGTCATTGATTTAAGTGTTGGACAGAATAGGGTCAAGGGCAGAACCCTGAAACCTCCCTCCAAGATGACATAGATCCATAGTGAGTCTCTGTGTCCTTTTTGATGATGTCCCTTTAAACACCCTGGCTTCCTTGCTCATCAGCTTCCATAGGTCCCACAACCTGTATCTTCATACCGATCTGGCCTACTACAGGGGCACCTTGGATCTAACCATCACTCTTATCCATGCCACCACCATGATCTTGAGCTCTGAATTTTTTTTTCTTTGCTCAGAATCTTGAGTTCATCAATCTCTCTTTTGGCCTTGTTTCTCCTCCTTCATACTTGTCATAGCCTCCAAGTCCATTTGTCTCTCTCTGTTTTGCCAGTGACCTTCTAGTTAACCAGGTCAAGTATTCAATATAATCCATTCTCTTTTGTCCTTCTGTCATCCATATGCCACTAATTCTGGATCACTCCCACCATTTACGTTCTCTGCTTTATACTCCCATGTTGCTAAAGAAAATAATGCAGCCATCCCAACTAAATCTACTACAAATTCGTGTTTTCTAGTCTTTGAGGGACAAAAATGCTACACAGAAATCAGATGATCCTCAGTGGGCTGGTCCCTAGGCTATTCATCATTTTAGTCATCCTTCTCTGGACCACTTTGTTCAGTTGTGCCCCGTTCTTCATGACTTCATTTGTGTCAAGATACTGGAATGGTTTCCCATCTACTTCTCCAGCTCAATTTATAAAGAAGGATACGGAGACAAAGAGGGTTAACTGACTTGTTAACACACAGCTGGTGAATGTCTGAATCCAGATTTGAACTCAGGTTTTCCTGACTCCAGACCCAATACTCTATACATTGAGCCACCTAACTATCCCTGGACCACTTTATATCAATTAAATTGTGGACTCAAGAACTGGACAAATGTTGTCTAGCCAGGATTGGGATCAGTAGCACTAACTCTTACTTCTATTCAGGCAGCCTAATAATAATGCAGCCCTTGATCTTTTTCTTTTCTGCCTGCCCAATGTCAGGGGATTAGGATGCTATAACATTAGGAAACAGAATTGGAGCAGATGGTGCCATCCCACTGGAAATTCCACAATAATTATTACCACTAGAAGGAATAGTTGATGAAGGGAGTGGTTGATTGTATGGGCAAGTATCAGGGAGGACTAAACTATTTCTTTGATCTAATCTCAGCTGGCAAAATTGCTAACCAGAAATCTTTTTATTCTTCCTAGAATAACTTTATCACATTCCTAATAGTGACTGTTTCAAACCTCCTTATCTTTTTTCCTGAAGACATAATGGGACAGCTCCTCCACTCCATCTCTCAACAGGAGTCCTCATGGAGAAAATCAAGGCCATCTATCTCAAGTTCTCACATATCCTCAATCATCCGCCTCTTCCTTCTCCTCCTTCTCCCCCTCCTCCTTAGCTCCAGGTTCAGAGAAGAGGTGGCCTTTCTCCTTGTCAAGATCAACACCACTAATTCTACCCTCCATTTCATTCCTTTATATCTTTTCCAAGAGCTTGTTCCAATGATCATTCCTTCTCTCTTTCCCATTTTCAGTGTTTCTCTCAATCTACTGGCTCCTTCCCTAATGCCTGCAAACATGCCCAATCCTTTTTTTTCCCATGATCTTTCTCCCAAGATTTGACTCTATATTTTGCCTTCCTTTTACTGCAAAGCTCCTTAAAAGGGTTATCTAGGTTCCTTGCCTTCAAGTAGCTTATCTTCTAATTAGATTATGGAGGGGAATGTAACCAAGTACAAAAGGAAAATATAATATAATGCACATTTAAAATTGGAGATATCAAGGAAGTCTTCACTAAACTGGGCCTTTTGGGACAAGAAGAATTTTAAGAGGTAGAGATGAAGAAGGAATACATTCCAGGTATGGGGAAGGGCTTGTGTAAATGCACAAAGGGAGGCTGGAATATCAAGTTCAGGGACTACCTAGTAGTTGGGTTTTGTTGGAATGCAGTGCAAGTGAAGGGGAAATAAAGGGAAGAAAAGCCTTTGAAGTAGGAGCCAGCCAGACTACAGAAAGCCTACATAACAGGCAGGCTTTGTTTTTTATCCTAGAGTCAATAGGGAGCTACTGAAAAAAAATTAGAAGAATAATGTGGTCAGAATGGAACTCTAAAAAGATTATTTTGGTAATTGTGTCAAGGATGAATTCAAGAAGGGAAAAAGAGACTAGAAGTAAAAAAGGTTAACTATTAGAATATTCCAAGCAAGAGGTGAGGAAGCCTTGAACTGGTGGGGAAGAGTAGGTGGCTGTTTTTTGTGGAGAGAAGGTGATTGATAGGAAAATCTGATCAGCTATGGCAGGGAAAAATCAAAGATGATTTCTGGATCATGAGAAGAATGGTAGGATATCCCACAGAAATAGAGAGTTTGAAAGAAGGAAGAGTTTGAGGAGAAGTGGGGAGCAGGAATAAGTCTGAGATATCGATAGGGAAATCCAACAGATCTAGAGGACATTTGGTATGGGACTGGAATTTCAAGAGAAAAAGTATGACTGGCTATGCAGTCAGCCAATTAATCAGTCAACTGAAATCCATAGAATACAAGATCACCAAGGGAGAGAAGAGAATGTAGAGAGAAACAAGAAAAGGGTCCAAGACAGAGTGTGGGGGACATCCAGGCTTAGGAGGGGGGAGATTGAATGAGGAATCTGGAAAGGAGACCAAAAGAACAGCCAGATCAGATAGATAACAGGTACCAAGAGAGTGCAGTTTCAGAGAAACCAAGATTGGCACTAAAATCAGCCATTTATAGCTAGTCAAGATCTCTGAGTAATCACCATAGGGAGAAAACAGAATAATAAACAGAACACCATTTATTTAGCTCTTACTATGTTCCAGGCACTGTGTTAATTGCTGGAGATACAAAGAAAGGGGGGCTTGGAAAGGATACTGTCCCTGCTCTCAAGTAGCTCAGTCTAATAGGGCAGACAATATGCAAACAACTCTGGACAAACAATACACACACAGGATAAATTGGAGGCAATCTCAAACTTAAGACATTAAAATTAAGGGGACAAAGGAAAAAGCTTCTTGCTGTTGGAGGAATTTTTAGCAGGAAGGAAGTTAGAAATGAGAAAGATGACTGTTCTAGTCTAGGGGAAAACCAGTGAAAATGCTAGGAATTAAGAGATGGCGTGTGTTTAGGTGGAGATTTGGAAGTCATCTGCAGGGAAAACAATATATAAACCCAGGAAAGATGAGAGCACCAAGGGAGAGAAGAGAATGTAGAGAGAAACAAGAAGAGGGAGAGCTTGTGGGACTCCCATCCAGGCTTGGAAGGTGAAAGATTGAATGGGGAATCTGGAAAGGAGACAAAAAGAGCAGTCAGATCAGATAGGTAAAAGGTGCCAAGAGAGTGCAGTTCCAGGGAAACTGAGATTGGCACTAAAATAAATGATTATAGCTAGTCAAGATACCTGAATAATCACCATAGGGAGAAAACAGAACAAACAAAATCCACTGATCTGTTTCATTAGCAACTGAACGACACAAATGGGCATGGTGAGGGAGGGGAAAAGTTATGGAGAGATTTTTTTAATGGTTTTTCAAAATGAGGGGAAAAAAAGGAGTTGAGCAAAAAAGGTAGAATGAGGCAGAGGGGATGATGCCAGAATGATACTCTTAAACAAGGAATAGGTCAAGGAAATTGAAAAAGTATAGAGTCAATAGTGTAAAACACAGAAATCACACAGCTTAAAGCACTATATATCCTAGATATCATTAACTATCATTATGTAGTATTTTGTGTGTATTAAGGTTGGGATAGAAAGCATATTAATAAAATTAAGATTACATGTCCTTCAGACAAAATTAATAATTTTAAAAGTATATTAGAAGTAAAGATGCTTTTAACAATTATAACCTAGAACAGTGATGGCAAATCTTTTAGAGACCGATTGTCCAAACTGCAACCCTTATACTGCATGTGAGCCCCACACTTTACCCCAGACAGGGGAGAGAGGAAGGCTGCAGGGCAGAGGGATGGTTGAAGTGAAAAAAATGTTCTCAGGTCCTCAGTTGTGGTTCATAGGTTTGTCAGCATGATTCTTAACAAATGAGATTATGTCCACAATCTCGGCAAATCAGGGAGGTCATAAAATTGGTCTTTGACTACTTAGATCCATCATTTCACCCCTTACATATAAATAATATTGGATAGAAATATTTAACTCAATATTTATAAGATAATAATACAATAAAAATAATCGCTGATGATGGAAGTATGATCACAAAATCCAAACATATAGAAAAACCAAAAATATGTTTTTGGAATATTGTTTAGGTTATACTGCCAGAGCACAGAGTACTTTTTTTTTTTTAACCTTTACCTTCTATCTTAGAACTGACACTAAGTATTGATTCTAAGGCACAAGAATAGTAAAGAACAGTAGGCAATTGGGATCAAATTAAGTGACTTGCTGAGGATTACAGAGCTAAGAAGTGTCTGAGGCTAGATTTGAACTCAGAACCTGTCACCTAAGCTGCCATTAAAGTACGTTTCTAGGGGATTATTCACAAGAAGAAAGAAAGAAGAAAGAAAACAAATTAGAAAAACAGTATCAGAAATCTCATTTTCTTGACCTCATTTTCTCAGCTGGCTATTTGCTTTTCAAATCTACCTTATTATATGTTATACATGATAATACATGTATAACCCAGATTGAATTGCCTGCCAGCACTGAGAGAGGGAAGGGGAGGGAGGGAGGGAGATAAGTTTGATCATATAACTGAGGAAAACACGTGGAAATTTGTTATAACATGTAATTTGTAATAAATTAATTAATTACATTTTTAAAAAAGAAAAAGAAAAAACCTAATCTACCATCCTTTTCTGAAAAGTCTGTCTTCAGCTGATGGCAGTGATGAAAACCCAACTAACGTCCCTAAAGTCTTTAGTTTCATGTCAAAAATTCCCCATTCTCAGCCTGTGTGTGTATGTGTGTGTGTGTGTGTGTGTGTGTGTGTGTGTGTGTGTGTGTGTGTGGAGAGATATAGGTGTGTGAGTATGTGTGGTGTGTGTGTGAGTGTGAGTGTTGTCTTCGGCCTCTTGCCACTTTCTTCTTCTTTTTCTCTTCCTTCTTCTCTCTGTTCTACCTAGTCTTCCTCAGTCCATCAGCATCTCTTAAGTGTCTCCTACATGGCAGAGTCCTGTGCTAACCTCTTCCCTGCTCTCTGCAGACAGCATGCCCTGGAAGAGGCCCTGCTGTTCTCTGGCCGCTTTGCAGATGCCCTTCCTGCACTCATGGATTGGCTGTACCAGGCTGAGCCTCAGCTGGCCGAGGAGGGACCTGTGGCGGGGGACCGTGACCTAGTTAACCGTCTCCTGGACCAACACAAGGTCAGCTTCATCCGGCTTTCCTACTCAACCACATGAGTTTAGTATAATGTAAAGAATGGGTAACTGAGTCACTCAAAGACCCAAGTCTGGTTCCTTCTTTCCCTTCTGCCTGTGGTCTCCACACCAGCCAAGATTATTTCAAGGAGAAGATAATATGTAGATTGAGAAAGAATCCCCGGGTGGATTAAAGAAAACTGACCATTCCCAGAGCCAACAGGCCCTTAAGTTTTTTGTTTTGGACAGCTATAGTTTCCCAGTTCTAAGGTGATTTTCACTGGGCCAAGAATCCCACATCTTGGCCATCAGTTGCCTCTTACTCTAGAAAAGAATGGAGTTGGCTCTCCATCTAAACTCTCGATCCCTTCAGTGTCAATTTGGGATCAGCCCACCTACATGGTCTTGACTGTGCTCATAGGCTGGTGGGGTTTCAGGGCACTTTGTCAGCATTCCTAGGCAATCACTGACTGTACCTCCAACCTCCCAGACATGAACCAGATAGCACCAAGGCTCTCACCACCTTCTAAATCAGCATCACTTAGCTCAGCTAGCTCCCAGAGACATCTTAAAGTTCCCAAAACATGACAGAGCTTTCTTCCTCCCTCCCCTAGGTGTTCCAGAAGGAGCTGGGCAGAAGAGCAGGCTGTGTCCGCCTCCTTCGGCGCTCCATCCGGGAGCTGACCCAGGCCAGCAGCAGTGCTGATTCCCAATGGCTACATCGACAAATGGAGGAACTGGGACAGCGATGGGAGCTCGTGTGTCATCTTTCTCTGGCCCGCCAGGCGAGGCTTGAGGAAGCCTTGCGCCAGGTGGGGACAGAACCCTCAAAGAAGGGAAAGGGAGGTAGTCTCAGCTCCTACTTCTCTTCCAGGACCTCCAGGGGACTTGGGTAACTGAGTCACTCTAGGTTGGGGGATAGGGGAGAGTAAAGAATACTGGATTTATATAATCAGAGAGCTAGAAACAGAGAGGGGTTAAAGGGTAGGGAGCCTGACTGCTTACTTGAGAGCTCCTAACATTCCCCACTCATGCCCACTTCTCATTCTCAGGCTGAGGAGTTCCACAGGTTGATTCAAGGTTTCCTGGAACATCTGTCTGAGGCTGAGAAAACTCTCAAACTAGGACCTTTCCCAGAAGAGGAGGGAGCCGCTGAGGACTATCAGAAACAGCTCCAGGTCAGATCTTTAGTTCATCCTTTCTTCTATCCCCAACCAAGATCTAGCCTCCCTTCCAAGTCCCATCCTTGTCACCAATTCATTTTCCTCAACTCCCCTCCCCCTCTAACCTAATCTCTTCCCCAGTCTAAATGCCCACCCCTATTCCCAACCACATTCCAAAACCCCATCTCCAGATCCAACCACATCCTCTATTCCATATTCAGCTCATTCCTTTAACTCTATCCTCAATTCATTTCTCCACTCATTCTTCACCATCCCCGCCCCCCAACTCTTTGGCAAGAAGGGCCTTAGGGCCAACCTGATGGGCAATGGGCTGACCTGGACTGGACTTACAGGAGCTGCTGCAAAGTCTGCAGTGCCAGCAGCTAGAACTGGACTGTATCACATCCCTGGGAGAAGAGATTCTGAGTAGCTGCCATCCTGATGCTGTCATCCCAGTCCGCTCCTGCCTCAGCAACATCTCCAGCCGCTTCCATGAAGTGAGTGATTCCATAACCTAAACTCTTCCCACTCCTTCCCCAGTCTTTCAGCCCACAGCACTCAGACCTTTGGCATGAACTCTCACCCTAACTATTTTTCTTTTTTTTTTTAAATTTATTTAGAATATTTTCCCATGGTTACATGATTCATGTTCTTTCCCTCCCCTCCTCCTGCCCCCCTCCTGTAGCCAACGAGCAATTCCACTGGGTTTTACGTGTGTCACTGGTCAAGACCTATTTCCATATTATTAATATTTGCATTAGGGTGATCACTTATACATCTCCAATCATATCCTCATCAACCCATGCCTCACCCTAACTCTTGACCCCAAACCCCACAACTCTATTCACCTCAGTCTTACAGTATAGAACTCTACAAATCTTACAGCCCTAGTAGACCCCACAACATCTCCATTTTGGATAGGTTGCATGTGTTCATAGTTGATGGGACATCTAAGAGGTATCAGTCACAAGCTAAGAAACTGTACCCTCGAGGGACTGATTCCCTCAGAAAGGATCCTGATATGGAGAGTTCCTTCTACCTTGTAGAGGTATGGGGTGACACCTTTGCTCTATAATCTCATCCTCACTCAGGCCAGTATCTCCTATCTCTTGCCATATCCTGGCTTGGCCCGTTTCTAACCTTAACTGAGACTCCTGCCCATGGTTAATCCCTCAGCCTCTTCCTTTTGACCCTACTCTCTCCCATTGCTCCTGAATACAGGTGCTAGGCTGGGCGCAGCAACAGGGCCAGAGGGTAGCTGACCAGCTTGCCACTATGGCGACTGAGCGGGAGGAGCTGGCCCGCCTGCTGGACTGGATTGCCTCTGCTGAGGAGGCATTGAGCCTTCGAGACCAGGAACCCCTGCCTGAGGACATCCAGTTGCTGGCAGATCTATCAAGCCAGCACATGGTGAGGGTCCTTCCTCAGACCTGTCTGGGAGCTCTCTTCTGGGCCCTGGAATAGCCTCCCCTTTTCCCAATAGGTTTCTGTGGGATGTGTCCAAGAGATGGAGGCTTCTCCCATCCCCATGGCCCTCTCCTCCCCACCTGGAACACTCCTATTTAGAAGGGAATGCCTTGTGACTTCTCCTGGGCCCCTCCTACACATATACAGGAATTCACTGAAGAACTGAGCAGAAAGCAGCAAGAGGTAGAGGCAGCTATGAGAAGTTGCAAGAGGAGGCTGGAACCATCACCCCCAGCACCCCCACAGCCCCCACCAAGTGAGAACCCTCCCCCTGACCTGACTTCCTGGGTGACTCTCACCTGGATAGTGGCACCAATACCCTCCTACCTCACTAGTGGAACCAATACCCTCCTACCCTGCTAGTGGCACCAATACCCTCCTATCTCACTAGTGGAACCAATATCCTTCTACCCTGAAACATATCACTATTCTCTGAGTGTCTGTTTACTTCCATGTCCCTTTTTGACTTAAGAGTCTTCGTGAATAGAGCCTACAGATTAAGGGGGGGAGTTTTTCCCTAGGAAACTGCCTTTTTCCTGAGGGTTTCTTATACCTTTCACCCCACTCTGTATGGGGAAAAGGGGCTTACCTAGGCAGCCTGAGGGCTCCCTCTACCCCATTACCCTGCTAGTTCCCAGGATGGTAACATCTCCTTTTCCTCCATCTCCTCACCACCTTCGCCCCAGGGAGGAGAGGTGCAGGAAAGGTCCCACCAGGCCCCCTGGTGCCACTCCTGGAGCTACAGCCTCGGAGCCCCCTGGGAGCCCGGCTCCTTCAACGCTGGCAGCAGCTATGGCTCAAGGCCCTGGACCGACAGTATCGGCTACAGGCTGCTACCCAGCACCTGGAGGAGGTGAGAAAAGAGCATAGCCAAGAGGGTCTGGGGAGGTCTCAGAGTGTGTGTGATCAAGCCAGGACTTGGGTTCATATCCTTTTCTGTACTGTTTTTATTTCTATCTAGTCTTGTCTCAGGGGCAGCTATTGGAATCTGTTCTCTTCTAGACTCTCTCTTGCTGCCATCATGTCCTTGCCGTCTTGGCCCAGATGGTCTTTTTCCTTTCCTTGGGTATATTGCTAGAGGGAGGTTGGACTTCTGAAAGAGCTTCTAGATAGTTTAAACATCTTTCTTTAGTAGCCAGCGAATCATGCACACAACACATTTAGGACAAGAATCATCTGGTCCCAGGACATGGAAATCTTCTCCTGACCTAGCCCTTCTCTGGCCATATTAGCCCCCTCAGCTGGTGGGACTGGCGAGAGACCCTTGCTTTTTATGGACTTCTGGCCTGACCTCACCACAGGCCTGCACCTTTATTCAGACCTAATTGCCTTCCTTTTTCCTTTTGAGGTCAGAGCTTCTCTCAGATCCTCCCACCAATTTCAAGAACCAATGTTCCCTCCCACCAATTAGTCTGACTCCACTGATGCCAGGAGAGATGTGAATTTGCCAGGACGCCCAGCCTCATAGCTGGGAAATGCTCACAGAAGAGCCCCTCCCAGGTTTACATACAGCATATGGAACAGCAGACCTATGCCCTTCCCCACCCACAGCCAGAGCCTACCTTCCATCCCCCTAGCCCCAGGGACACTGGGGCCAGCTCTGTCGCCAGACAAGGTGGGATGCTCCACCCCTCCCCAAACCTGTTTCCCTGCTCCTCTCTGGGTATCAGCCCTAAGCCTCTGGACCTTGGTGGCGTGTGCTACTGTTCTCAGTCTGTACTTCTGGTCCTTGGCTCTAAGATTTCTTCCCCCAGGCCTGTTCTGCATTAGGAGACTAATGCATAAGGAGACTTCTTTTATCCCCTGTGGCTCCAGGCTTTGGATGTCCTACCCTGGCCCATCTTTCTGTCTGTCTGGAACAATATCTGAAGTATGATCACCAGCCAGTGGATGATGGTCCAATTCAGTTTTCCCTTTCCTCCAGCTCTAGTTCTAACCTCTTTTGAGGACCAGGCCCCCAGTTAACCATGAAACTTTCCCCTGAGATACCTTCCTGAAGCAGACTCCCAGCTTTCCAAGCACAGCATCTATTTGAGCTTTTCTCGGAGGTCCACCTTTAGCTTTCCCATCACTGGCATGGTAGAAATGATTACCAGGTCCTAGGCTTAAGGAATGATAAACCTTTCTTTCTTTCTGGTCTCTTTTCTTGCTCAGGGTCCTCTCTGAGTATCTTTCCCACCTGTAGCTTCACAACAGGCCCCCACGGGCCTCTCGAGTGATTAGATCAGTTTTGGGAGCTAAGCCTTAGGAGCTCTGGCTCCTAGCCTGTGTGTGCCCTTTCCAACCTCACTCCATTCCCTTTTCTCTGACTCAGGGCAGCAGCTGCTCCAACCTTTGGAGTGGGTAATTCTTGTTTAGAGTTGGACTAATAAGGATAACAATAACAATAATAACTACCAGTATATAAATGGTATATATTTATATAAATACAAATGTACATAAAGCGCTAAGATTTGCAAAGTGCTTTACATATATTATCTTATTTGATACACGCACAAAAACTTCATGAGCTCGGTGCTATTATTGTCTCCATTTTATAGATGAAAAGACTAAGGCCAAAGGAGACTAAATGACTTCCCCAAGGTCATGCAACTAGTTAAATATCTAAGGCAGGAGCAGGTCTTCTTGACTCCAAGTCCATCTCTCTATCCACTCTGACTCCTAGCTGACTCCTCTCCCCTAGGTCAGCCCCATCAGAGGTAAAACTTCATTTCCACCCTCTATTCCCAACTCCACCTTGGGAGCAGAGAATCATATGAGCATAGAATCTTAACATCAGGTGTGACTTCAGATGGTTTCTAGTCCAAGCTGGACTATATAAGGCTTCCTCTCCTCAGCATCTCCAATCATCTAAGTTCACTTGAAGACTTCAGTCACTGGGAACTCACTATCTCTCTTCTTCTCAGAGGGAAAAGTTCCAGCCTTATATCATGTTGATCTGAGACTGCTTCTAAGAGATTCCATTTCTTTGGCCCTAAGGCTTCCCCTTACATGACTTTCTAAGTCTTTCCTTATGACTAAGTCCTAGCTCAAAGCACTTTGGTCCCTGAAACTACTTGGTTCCTTGGACTCAACCACCTGTCATCCTAACTCCCTTCCCCATTCTCCTGCCACTGACCCCACCATCATTTTTGGAACCCAGTACTTCTAGCATCCAGACTCTTTTCCTTCTCTTGTCTACCTCTGCATGATCTAGTCTAGGATATGATAACTTTTCTAGAGTTTATCTACCCTGGAAAAAAAGAACATAAGGATTGGGAAATCATAAATCATGAGAGGTTCACTAAACATAAAGATAAAAGAAAAAGTGCTTAAACTTCCCAAGCGATATATAGACCCAGCTTGGTTATCCTAGGTTCTCTCTCAGAAGGGAATTTGTCTCTCCTTCCTAGGCCCAGGAGACAATGGAGTCTTCAACTTCCAGTTTCTTTTCAAGACTGGCCAACATGAGTAGCCTGGATCATTATCATTTGCCCATTCTCCAATCACAGGTTCATTCTTAGCCAAATGTGAAACCTTTTGGGGAAATCATGGGATATGAGTGCTGGATAGCTCCTCCCCTTTTTCCCCCCATGTAAGGAAAATAAGAAAAAGTACATAGTTTAGACAGAACTCAGCTCAAAATTCCAAGTCATTCAACCCAACAAAGAATTGTCTTAAAATTCTCTCAAGGATATCCTTCTCCTTGAGGAGATACACTGCCCATGGCCCTTGCCACCAGCAGTTGCTCTCCACCTCTTGGTAGGGGATCTGGGACCTTAAGCATCCAACCCTGCTGATTTCCAGTCTGCTGGGCTTCAGGTTGATGAAGGCCTGTACTTCCTTCCTTGGAGCATAAAACTTTAGGGAAACCTTTTTACTCACTTTCTCTTTTCAGAACATCAATAGTCCCCCTCTATTCTGGGTCTGTTTACTGCTAGTTGGTATACTAACCAAGTCTTTCCAGGGGCCCCAATGCCATCCAACTTGGTGCCACTCATCATCCTGGCCAAAACCTTTCCTAGACTCTTGGTCCCCTACACTATCTTTCTCATTGCTAGTTATTGTCATGGCTGAATAGCTTCATGGGACACTGAGTGAGATCCAGTTCTATCTGGTTTACCATTGCTCATTATTCTGGTCAAACCTCTCATAGCTTCATGGCTCTGTGGCCTGGTTAGCTCACTGTCAGTCATTAGCATCTTGGAAAAAGAAAAAAAAAACTTTTCTCTAGCCTCTTTGGGCCCTACTATTGTCCAACTCATCACCACTCATCTACCTCACTGAACTTCTCCCTAGCCCCTGGTGCCTATTTACTATCTGGTTTCCTACTGCTCACCATCCTGGCCAACCTCACCCCCAACCCCAATCCCTTATGACCTCCAGTACCACCCTATTCATTACTACTCACTGATGTAGTCAAACTTCTGTCAACTCCTACACCCCCTAAACCACCCAGTTCACCATAGCCAGTGTATCACTCTGGATCATTGGCTAACTCCTTGTTACCATCCTTGAGTCCTTTGGGACCTTCTGATTAAGCCATCTGTGGGCTCACTAAAAAGTTAGCTGCCTTGGTTATCTTTTTTGTTCTCTATTGTCCACTTCTCTAAGAGGCTGTCTGTTCCTTTGTCTACTAGATTGGGCTGAACATATTCCTCTTATTCTTCCCTCATTCTTTGGGGCCCCCTTTTACCTCCTTCCTCTCTCCTTCTAGAGACAGATAGTCTTACCTTTTCCCTAGTTCTCCAACTGTATACCTCCTTTAGATTCCTCCTTGATTTCCTAGACTGGGACTCTTCCTAGATTCTTCTAAAGTCACCTGGAATTCTAGGGCCCCTTTGATTCTAGTGCCTTTTTGGGTCCCAGGATCCCACATCGCACCCCTGACACCATATATGGCCACAAGATGGCCCAGTGAATAATGACCAGTCCTGAGAGCCAAGAGTTTTATCAGAGTTCCCTAGAAACTCCTTGTTGGCAAAGCTTGGCTTAGAAGCAGAGACTTCCCAGATGGGAGTGAGAAAGTCTGAGCTAATGAGCTAGGATGATGGGATCCAAGACAACTGATGTAATTAGAAAGAAGTAGGAAAGCAGTCAAGGATGGAGCAAGTGTATGAAGGAGACAGAAAAGGGTGCATGCAAATGATTGGATGCTGTCAATCTCAAGATGCATGGCTGCTAATCCCCCAGAAAATGTTGGGAGGTTGGCCTTGGACACAACAGTGCTTGCTGGGACTTGAAGCCCTAGTTATAACATTACATGCTGGAACGTGGAATTTGAGAGCATTGGTGGAGCACCTATAGATATATTAATTTTGTGGTAACTCAGAGGTTTGGAACCATATATTGTGGAGTATGGCCCAGGGCTGGAGAAGAATATGAAGAAGGTCACCAAGGCAACTACCTCATTTTCTCAGCCACTGTTTAGAGTTTTGGACACTGACATCTCCCTCCCTTTCCTTAGCAAGCAGCCTTTGCCCACTTTGACTTTGGTGGATGGAGGAAACGCTACTTGCAGTGGATCAGCCATAGGAAGTCCCGGCTCCTGGATGTGTTCCGTGCCATTGACCGTGACCAGGATGGACGAATCACCCACCAGGAGTTCATCGACAGTGTCCTTGCCTCCAGTGAGTAGGACCCTCAGAGAGTTGGGGGAAGGGGGGATGGTCAAGGCAAGAGGGGGATGGTAGGAGAGGGTGGGGAAAAGAAGGGCCAGATCAAAAATAGTACAGACAATTTTGCTTCATCTTCTTACTTGCCTTAATCAGTCATTAATCAATCCAGCTTTTACTGGAACCTCTCCCCACCCCTTGACCTTACCCAACCACGGGGCCCAGCCCCATGCCATAGAATCTCAGAGCTGAAAGTTACATATCTGACCAAGAATCTCTCTACAACAGAAGTAACCACAAGTGACCATTCAGCCTCTGCTTGGAGACTTCTAGTGAGGAGGAGTATTTCCCAAAGCTTGGGATAACTCTAATTCTCACAGTGCTATTTCTGACATTAGGCCTAAATGTACTTTTTCCACTCCTACAACTCCACCCATTACTCTCCAGTTCTACCTTCTGGGGCCAAACTGAGCTAGTTTAATCCCTCTGCTACATGAGGGCCCTTCAAAGAGTTGAACACCACCTTTGATTCCTTCTCCCCTCCCCACCCTACAGCTTCTCTTGAACAGGTCAAACATCCCTAGTTTCTAGAACTGATCCTTATGTAGCATGATTTCCTGGCCAGAGTAGCCTTCACCATCCTAATGCTCTCATTGGTTTTTCGATGTCTTTCCTATGCCACTCATTTTGTGATTTTGGACATAACCTCTTGAGTCTCTGTTTTTTAATCTATAAAGTAATAAGAGTGATGAGTTTGTACTATATGACCTCTGGGGATCCTTCCAGCCCATGAATGGATCCAGAACCAAATACAGCACCCTTCAGGTGGCCTTACCAGGATACTTGGTATCTCTTGGTGTTGCCCAAGAATCCATTAACTTTTTTGACTGCATCACCCTGTTGATTTATATTGAGTTTATAGTCCACTAAAACCCCCAGATCTATTTCAATCTGTTGCTAAGCCATTTGCCCCCTCTTATACTCTATGAAGTTGATTTTTTCAACCCAAGTATAGTACTTTACATTTGTGTTAATTAAGTTTTAGCTCTTGAGATCTGGTCCAAAATTGTGCATCAAATTCTTTTTGAATTCTGGTTCTGTTATATAGTACATTAGGGGACCCTCCTATCCAGTAATTCCCAAAGTGGACACTACCACCCCCTGGTGGGTGCTGCAGCAATCCAGGGAGGCGGTGATGGCCACAGGTGCATTTATCTTTCCTATTAACTGCTATTAAAATTTTTTAAAAATTAATTTCCAGGGGGCTAAGTAATACTTTTTCTGGAAAGGGGGTGGTAGGCCGAAAAAGTTTGGGAACCACTGCTCCTACTACAAACTATCTACAAATTTGATATGCATGCCATTTATCCTTTTATCCAAATTTCATTGATTAAAATGTTAAGCATAATAAGGTCCTCAGACACTCTATGAGAGACCTCCTTCCCAGCTGACAAGAATGTATTCTTGACTTCTCTTTGGAATGGTCATTCAACCAGTTCTGAATCCAACTAATTGTAATATCTAGTCCATCTCTCTATCTTTTTTACAAGAATAACATGAGAGGCTTTGTCAACTGCTTTGAAAAAATCTAGGTAAATAGCATTCCCCTTATTTGCAAGTCTAATATTCCTGTCAAAAAAGGAAATAAGGTTAGGCTGGCATGACTTGTTCTTGATGAAGCCCTACTGGCTCTCTCTAATCACCATTAACTAGCCCTTTAACGATAAATTTTAGAATTTTTGCCAGGAATCAAAGTTGAGTTCACTGTGCATTAGTTTTCAAATTCTATTTTCTTTTCTTTTTTGAAGATATTTACCTCCCTCCATTCCTGTGGCATCTCTTCCATTCCTCATGATCTTTCAAAAATATATTGACAGTGGTTTGGAAATCATGTTTGACATTTCTGATACTTAGTTCATATAGTTCATCTGACCACAATGATCTGAAATCACCAAGATCAGTCATAGTGTATGTGGTTAAGTGGCCCAAAGATCTGAAAGTGCAGTAACTGGGTAGCATAATCCCTCACCTTTTGGTCTGGCCAAAGATCCAGGGTCAAGCTGTGACTGGCTCAAATGTACAGTCAGCACTGTCCTGAGGTAGTGGGCAATACAGGCAGACTGTGTGCTATAGTCACTTAATTTAGCATGATGCCCCTTAAAGTAATAATTGTGTCTTGGTGTTACTCTAGGTAGGATCAGAATTCAAGGAATAAATCCCAGTCCATACTGTTTTCTCACCATCAGACCCCCAGAATAGTCTCCAAAACTTAGCTTAGCTTACTGGGTTCCTCCTCAAAGGTGATATTTACTGTGAGTTTCACACTACTGTCACCACCATCACTGCCTTCATAAAAAGCTTTAAGTGACTACTTTCAAACTCTCATATTTACCACTTCCAGGTCCTCTACCTCCAGAGAGTAATGCAAAGTCAGTTGCAAAGCTGCCTCCTCCTTTACCATATCCTTTTCTTCAGTAGAGGCTGCCACCTCTTCCCCAAATTTGTCTAGTTCCTCCTCCTCCTCCATCTCCAGGGCAAGTCATCCTTCTCCATCTAGACTCTAAGATGCCCTGAAAGTTTCTGATTTCCTCTGATGGGCAGGTAGAAGTCTCCACCTTGCTCTTTTTTTGTAACCTCACTGGTCTTTTTTGGCTCTAATGTTCTAAGGTGCTGAGATAATAGGCTTCCAGGATTCCTCCTATGTCTTCTCAAGGAAGCCTGACACCTTACATTACATTGCACCATAGCCACAGAACAAAGGGAGCATCCCCATCAGTTAAAGGTGTCACCTTGCAGTTTCAAGGAATGACAAAAATGTTCCATTCTAAGGACATGAGCTCTTGTTATCTCCAGATCTCATGGAAGGTCCCCAACTGCTCTGTCAGGCTGCAGCTTGATGTCCCATGATCTTGTCAGGTGCTGTTTTAGGAAAACTGGCTCTTACATCCAAGATTCAGAAAGGGTTTGGCCATCTCCAAGGCTCTTGGCTAGAGTCTGCTTTCCTCAGTAGGGCCCAGGACCAAAACAGAGCTGAATAGAAGCCTTCTCAAGGCTACTGACCACAGGAATATTTTGATTTCCCTTTTCTTGACTGAACTAAGGGGAAATGGAGTTTTTCTTCACTTTAGTATATTCTTTCCCATCTGCCCCCCCGCCCCCCGCCCCAGGATTAGGCCACTTACCCTCTATTGATACTCAACCATCTCTGGGGTTCAAATCTCATCCCAGCCACTTGCTAAGACTGCTGCTCCCCAGTTTGACATCCCTAGCCCTCTAGCATAATAAATTCTAGGTCTCTCCACTATAGGTTTAAAAAAGGAACAGATTTCAGAGGCCAATTAGTTAAACCCTTCATTTTACAGATGAGGAAACTGAGGCCCAAGAGGTGAATGGCCATATGGAGGAGAGGGGCAAGAAGGAAAGGGAATAAGCATTTATATAGCACTTGCTATGTGCCAGGCATTATGCTAAGTGCTTTTAAAATGTTAATTCATTTGAATATCACAAAACTATGCAAGATATAATTCCCATTTCATACTTGAGGAAACCAGGACGCACAGAGGTTCAAAAATGTGCTCAGGTCACACAGCTAGCACACATCTAAGGCAGCATTTGAACTTGGGTTTTCTTACTCCAATCTGTTCTAGGATCCCTTTCAGATCTGTTCTCACATGAAACCATAAAGTCTTGGTAGTCACCAGGGTCACACTCTCTTCTAAACCTCCTAAAAGTTCATAAATTATCATTGGCCTTCCCTGATGGCACCTGCTTCCTTATTAGGAGATAACTTGAGTTCTCAAATCACTGAGAGAGCTAAGATGATAGACAGATTCTGAGTCCAGTGATTTCAACAGTGTCCTACCCACTTTCCTCACCTTCCCTGAATGAATCATCCCTCAACTCACTTCTTCCTCCAAGGCTTTTCCATAAACCTACAAACCTACAAAAATAATTCTGAAAACTCCCACCCACTCGGAGAAAAGGATGGGTCTTTTCTTTTGACTGCCATTCAAGCTCCTCCAGCCCGCATGGCCCCAAGCCATCTCCTCCCTCTGACTCAATCTTTCCTGGCCTTTGTGTTCTCCATTCCTCGAGATGCCTGGTTTTCCCTGGTGATTGTCCCCTTGTCAGTTGCCTGGCGGTGTCACAACCCATTACCAAATCCTAGAACCACAGCAGTCATAGAGTAAGGAGGGGAGGGACCTCTGAGATCATCCTAACCACTCCCTACCTAAACAGGAATCCTACCTACCACACACTCCTGATGAGGGGTCACCTGGCCTCTACTTAAAGACCTCCAATGGATGACTAGCCCCTAACTCCTAAGATAGCTCATTCCATTTTGGGAAAGCTTTCACTGGGGGAAATTTTTTCCTTAAAGACAAGACTACATTTGCCTTTTTTCAAGTTCTACCATTGATATTGGTTTTTTGCCCACCGAGAAGAATAAATCTAATCTCTTTTCCAGGTAGTAGCCCCTCAAATATTGAAGACAATTATTATGTCTCTGCTAAGTCTTCTCTCCAAAGTAAGCATCCCCAGTTCCTTCATTATCCATTGATAAGTTTTCCAACTTAATCCTTCCAATCAATATCCTTCCTGAAATGTGGTAACCAGAGCTGAGCGCAGAAATTTAATGGTGGTCTGACTACTCCAATGTTCAATATAATAAATTAGCTATTATATAGTGCCTTAAGGTTAGCAAATGTTTGTCTTATTTGATCCTCACAACGACCATGTGAGGTAGGTACTATTATCATCTTTTTACGGATGAAGGAAACTGAGGTTGAAAGAGGTGCCTTGCCTAGGTCATATTTTGAGTATTTGAGGCAGGATTAGAATTCAGATCTACAGACTTCAAGATTAGCCCTCTATCCACTATACCATTCTGCCTCCAGTGCCTTTCAATGGGATTTAGGATTACATTGACTTTTTAGTTTCTATGTCACTCTATTCATTCTTATGAAGTTTTCAGTTCACCAAAACCATTAGGGTTTTTTGTTTGTTTTACAAATATCTTCAGGTTTTGTTTTTCTTTAAATTAAGAAATTTTATCCAGATTCATCTCTTCCACCTTGGACTTGAGGAATTGCTAGTTGGTTTGTTGTGTTTTTTTTTTTTAATTTACCCCTAGTAAACTTCATCTTATTAGTCTTGATTGATGCTCGCATCCTGCCACAACCTCTTTGAATCCTACCTCTGTCATCCCATGTATTAGTTATCCCTCCAAGTTTCATATAATCTACAGATTTGACAAGTATCCTCTCTTTCTGTTGACATTTGCAACTTCTAGGATAGTTCATTGGGGGTAAAAAGTTGAATAGAATAGGGCCAGAGATGACAGATGGCTGGGGCATTTCATACCCCCTTTTCCCCCTTTTTTATTAATTGCTTTTCTTTGGGTCTGATCATTCCAACCAGTTCTGAATTCCCCCTAATCCTACTTCACCTGCTTCATATCTCTCCCTCTTGTCTATAAAGCTGTGAATGGGATACTTTTCCAGATAATAATAATTGCTAGCCTTTATATAATGCTTTAAAGTTTAGATAATGCTTTACAAAATTACCTCATTTTATCTTCATAACTTAGGGGGTAAGTGGTAGTATTATCTTCATTGTACACATAGAAGAAACTGATGCAAAAGTTAAGTGACTTGCCCAGGGTCACACAACTAGTAATTATTTGAGGCTGAATTTAAACTCAGCTCTTCCTGACTCCAGGTCCAGTGATCTTTTCTACCACACCACCTAACTACCTGTGTTGACCCACCAGTCAACAGAAGAAGGAGGTCAGCCTGGCATCATATGTTCCTGATGAACCCAGGCTGAGTCATAGTGATGGATACAAGAGCAGTTTTAAATATTATCCACACCATAACATTCTAGAATATTCCCAGAAATCACAACTGAGCTTGTTAGGTCTATAGTTTGCACACTCTACTGTTTCCTTTTTTTTTTGAAAAATTGGGACTGGCATTTCCCTATCACCAGTCCTTCAGTACCTCTCCCATTTACCTCATTTGTCAAAGATGATTGAAGGGGGCTTAGCAGTCACACCCACTGGTTCTTTCAGCATTCTGGGTGTGGTTCCTCTGGACCTGCTAACTTAAACTCATTAAGGGTAGTTAGGGCCCTCTCCTACGTTTCCTCAGTTATCTCAGGTTTCAGTTTCCTGCTAATAATTTTTGTTCTACTTTTCTTAGTACAAAAATCATGGGATCATGTGGATTATAAGCTTAATCATAGGTTATGCAATTAATCTTATGAGCATAGAATGATCTTTTTTTTAAATCCTTACCTTCTGTCTTAGTATCAGTTTTTTTTAAGTTTACTTATTTAATTAATTTAGAATATTTTTCCATAGTTACATGATTCATGTTCTTTCCCTCCCCTCTTCCCATCCCCCTCCTGTAGCCAAAGAGCAATTCCACTGGGTTTTACACGTGTCATTGATCAAGACCTATTTCCATATTATTGATATTTGCACTAGGGTGATTGTTTAAAGTCTACATCCCCAATCACATCCTCGTCGACCCATGCAATCAAGCAGTTGTTTTTCTTCTGTGTTTCTACTCCCACAGTTCTTCCTCTGAATATGGATATTCTTATAAGTCCTTCAGAATTGTCCTGGATCATTGCATTGCTACTAGTAGAGAAGTCTATTACATTCGATTGTACCACAGTGTATACGTCTCTGTGTATAATGTTCTCCTGGTTCTGCTCCTTTCACTCTGCATCAATTCCTGGAGGTCATTCCAATTCACATGGAATTCCTCCAGTTCATCATTCCTTTGAACACAAATAGTATTCCATCACCATAGTATCAGTTCTAAGACAGGAGAGTGACAAGGGCTAGGCAATTGGGTTTAAGTGACTTGCCCAGGTTCACACAGCTAGGAAATGTCTTGAGGTTAGATTTGAACCCACACATTTTCCCTATTTCAGGCCTGGAGCTCTGTCCACTGGAGCATATAATGTTCTTGTGATTTTTGTACTAGGAAAGGCAGAACGAAATCATTCTTTTTTAAAAAATCCTTTCCTCAATTTGGAAATAGGTCTTGATCAAGGACACATGACAAAACCAGTGGAAATGTGCATCGGCCATGGGTGGGGGGAGAGCGGGGGGTGAAGGGGAAAGTAGGAGCATGAATCATGTAACCATGTTAAAAAGGATTATTAATAAATGTTAAAAAAAAATCCTTTCCTTCTGTCTTGGAATAATACTGTGTATTGGTTCCAAAGCAGAAGTGCTATAAGGGCTAAGCAATGGGGGTTAAGTGACTTGCCCAGGGTCACGCAGCTGGGAAATGTCTGAGACCAGTTTTGAACCTAGGACCTCCTGTCTCTAGGTCTGGCTCTCAATCCACTGAGCCACCTAACTCCCCCAATAAAATCATTCATTTTTTTTTTTTTTTGTAAACCCTTACCTTCTGCCTTGGAGCCAATAGGGTAGGCAATGGGGGTCAAGTGACTTGCCCAGGGCCACACAGCTGGGAAGTTTCCGAGGCCAGATTTGAACCTAGGACCTCCAGCCTCTAGGCCTGGCTCTCAATCCACTGAGCTACCCAGGTGCCCCCTCATTCTTATTTTTTTTTTTCTTTTTTAAATCCTTAACTTCTGTGTATTGGGTCATAGGTGGAAGAGTGGTAAGGGTGGGCAATGAGGGTCAAGTGACTTGCCCAGGGTCACACAGCTGGGAAGTGTCTGAGGCCGGATTTGAACCTAGGATCTCTCGTCTCTAGGCCTGACTCAATCCACTGAGCTACCCAGCTGCCCCTACCTCATTCTTATTTTAAAAAAAAAGAAGATACCTGGTTTCACTTTTGCTTTTTTCCTTGTCATCTGTTACCATTCTCCCACTTCCCTACCAAAGCCCCCTATAAATAGCAGTCTTATCCCTTCTTTAATTTTCCTTTTGTCTCCAATGTTAATTCAGACTAGATCTGTGATTACAAGGAATTGTAGATGGGAAAACTCTCTCCTCTTGCAGGTCAGCCTCTGAAGGGGGCATCAAGAGCTGAAGTGATTTGTCCAGTCAGTAATGTGTCAGAGGTGGGACTTGACCCTGGATCTTCCTGGCTCCAAGACCAGCTCTCATCCCACAACAATGCTTAGTGCGAGCATTTGGTACAAGCCTTAACTCATAATGAGCTCTAGGGCATCTGACACTGTTCTGTCAGGATTATGCCACTTTTTTTTATTCGTCTTTTATTACCTGACTTTGTTTCTACATGCCTTTAAAACCATAAATTGCTTGGTCACTCCCCTGTATAAACACATCTGTCTCTTCAGGCTGCTCCCCCATTTCTTCTTAATCAGAGTCAATCTTTTTTTAGAATTTCCTTCTTGAAGTTTTCCCAGCTTTCTTGTACTGACCTCACTCCTGTAAAAGGTAATGTCTTGGAGAACAATTTTTCCTGTCTCTGAACTCTGAGATTTGCTTCCTAAAATTAAGGATGCCCACCCGATTAGGCCTGGTTTTCTTCTCAGATGGAAGGATCACTTTATTCCCCTAACACCAGCTTGGGAGTTTGGGGGTATCAAACTCAGGGTCTTGGTGCAGTAGTCGTGGCTCCATCCTGGGACAATGTGTCACTCACCTCTCCCTTTCCTGTCCCTCATGCCCACCCCAGGCTTCCCCACCAGTCTACTGGAGCTGAGTGCTGTGGCCAGCATCTTTGATACCAATGGAGATGGAGTCATTGATTATGGTGAATTTGTCAGTGCACTGCACCCTAGCCGGGACCCTCGTGGCCGGGGTCCTGATGCAGAACACATCCAGGATGAGGTACTAGAAGAACGTGGCCCAGGGGGGTAAAGCAATGGCAAGGGAACTGAGGGGACGTGGGGTTCGAGGGACTAATAAGAAAGTGTTCTGGATGGTTTGGGGATCGGGGATTCAAAACTAGGACTCAAGCATGGAGGAGACAGAGCTACAGAATGGGAGGGAATAAGAAGAGAGAGGAAGATATAGGGAATTGGCAGGCTGAATGATTCAGTGGAAAAAACATTGACTCTGAAGTCAGAAGACCTGGGTTCAAATTCTACATTTAACACTCACTACTTGTATGATCTTTGGGAAGTCAGTTTACTCAGGCTTCTCATCTGTAAATTAGTGTTAGTCAAGACTAGATGACCTCTGAGGTGTCTTCCAACTTTAGATCTATCAGCTTCTGAAAGGAAGGAACTCTAGGGAGGGGTCAGAGGAAGGGGTTAGGCTGAAGGCTGCTTTTTGGAAGAATAAGGGTCGAGGGTCTAGCAACCGGATCATTCCTCTCTCTGATCCAGGTAAGGCGGCAAGTATCTCAGTGTCAATGTGCCCGGCGCTTCCAGGTGGAACAGATCAGTGCCAATCGCTACCGAGTGAGTGTTCCTCTTCTTCCTATACACAAACATCCCCACCCCAACATAAAGAATCATTATTGCCTCTCTTCATATCTACGCACACATATCTAGCCTTCTCTGATCTCAACACCCCTCATTCTTTCTTTCCCTGTGCCAGGCTTTCCTATCCTACCCAGGTACTTTCTATGCCTCTGTCTCTGCTTCTGCTCCTTTGCCTTCCTCTCATTAACCTTCTCAGTGACTTTCCCTTCCATTCCCCAGTGCTAGGCTATTCTGCCTTGGCCCAGGATGGCATCATCTCTAACCAACTTCTTCCTCCTTCCAGTTTGGGGAATCCCAGCAACTTCGACTGGTGCGGATCTTACGCAGCTGCCTCATGGTCCGTGTTGGAGGTGGCTGGATTGCACTAGATGAATTCCTGGTCAAGAACGATCCTTGCAGAGGTAGAGGCACCAAGGAACTGGGGTGGGTAGGGAGGAAGAATCAGAAGCACACGTCATTAAATATATATAGTGAGTTTACCACGGATAGCAAGTCCCATGTACTTTGCTCAATAAGGGGGGTGCCAAGTCCTCAGCCTATGAAAGCTTGAAGTATGGAAGAAAGAGAGAGGAAGAAGATCTGAGTCTGTACTCAGAGCTATCAGCGTGGGAGAGGCAGAAAAACAGTCCTAAGCACTGAGGGAGCTTTATAGGCAAGTAGAGACTAAGGAAGAATTGACTTAGATCCTCTCCTCAAGTTGCTATCAGTCTGGGGGAGATAAAAAAAGGAGCAAACCCATGTTCTGACTCTAGCGAGCTTCGGATGTCAGAGGCAGATATGACCTTTGCAAAACAACAGTCTTATAGGGGTGGGCTATAGCAGGCAGGTAAGAAAGAGGTGAGACTCAGGCTGGCCTACGACGTGGATCAGCAGAGAAGAAAAAAGCCAGCCTAGGTGACGGCATTGTGTGAACAATGCAGAAAGGCAGGAATGAGCCTGATGCATTCTGGACAGGATGTGATGGACATGGGAGAGGATGGCACAACTTTGGAGCAGAAATTGCATGCAAGGAAGAAGTATTAGATAAGGTTGGAAAGGTAGATATGAGCCAGGTGTGGAGGGCCTCAAATTTTGGCCTGAGTGATTTGGAATTCATGTTGGAGGAAAAGGGTAGGGAGCCATTGAAGGTTTTTGAGCAGGGAAGTCATATAATTGCTGTTGATTTAGAATAAAGGTTCTTAAGCCTTTTTTGCATCCTGGTACTCTGATGAAGTGTTTAGACCCCTTCTTGGAATCATGTTTCTAAATACACCAAATAAAATACAAAGGAGTATCAAAGAAACTAATGATAAAAATTTATGGACCCCTTGAAAACAGATCTCTTGGGGATCCATGGGAAGTATATGATTTGTAAAAAATTCCTTACCCTCCATCTTAGAATCAACACTATGTATTGGCTCCAAGGCAGAAGACTAGTAAGGGCTAGGCAAGAGGGGGGGCAGGGATCAAGTGACTTGCCCAGGGTCACACAGCTAGGACGTGTTTGAGGTCAGATTTAAACCCAGAACCTCCCATCTCTAGGTCTGGCTCTCAATCAACTGAGCCCCCTAGCCGCCTCCAGAAATATTTGATTAAGAATCTCTGGGGCATAGTGGAATTGCTTATCAGCTCCAGGTGCAGGGAGGGAAGAGGAAAAGGAAAGAAAATGAATCATGGAAACATGGAAACATATTTAAAAATAAAAACAATAGAGGGAGGGAAAAAGAATCTCTGGGGCAGCTAAGAGGTATAGTGGATAGAGCACCAGGCCTGCAGCTGGGAGACCTGTCTCAGATACCTCCTAGCTTGGTGACTTGTCCCTATTTGTCACTTGATCCTATTTGCCTAGCCCTTGCCCTTCTGTCCTGGAGTTGTTACTAAGACAGAAAGTAAGTGTTAAAAAAATAGAATCTGCTCTGGAAAGTTTAACTTGGCAACATGTATCAGTCTGGAGAGAAGCGGAAGAAGGGAGGAAACAGTTGAGATAAAAAAGCCATTGCCAGCATCACTCCATATTTACTGAAGGACCTGTTCCACGTTGCTAAGATCATTGCCCGTATCATTATGTACTGAAGAGGAAGGAGGAAGATCACTGGTCTTAGAAGACCAATGTTGGCTCTGATACTTAGCACAAGTGTGATTTTGTGTGGCAAATTCATCTCTGTGAGCCTTGGCTTCCTTATTTATAAAATGGGGATGGAGATGTTTGCACTAGTTATCTCACAGGGCAGTTGTCAAGAAAGCCCTCTGTAAACTCCCAAGTATGCTAGAAATCCAAGGCATTATAATGGTCAAGGAAGGAGCAGGTTGGAAGCATCCACTAAGTCCAAGCAAGAGTCTCTCACCAGAAAATGCATCCTTGAGGGGGGCAGCTGGGTAGCTCAGTGGATTGAGAGCCGGGCCTAGAGACGGGAGGTCCTAGGTTCAGATCCGGCCTCAGACACTTCCCAGCTGTGTGACCCTGGGCAAGTCACTTGACCCCCATTGCCTACCCTTACCACTCTTCCACCTATAAGTCAATACACAGAAGTTAAGGGTTTAAAAAATAAAAAAAAATTAAAATTAAAAAAGAAAATGCATCCTTGGGATGGCATGGGAAGGACTGGATCACAGGCTTATGGCTAGAAGAGTCTTTAGAGGTCTTCTAGCCCAATGCCTTCACTTTAGAGATGAGCAAATTGAGATCTAGTGGCAGTGAAATGACTTACCTAAGGTCACACAGCTGGTAAGGATGTAGCAAGGGATGCAATGAATATAACGTGGGACTTTGGGAGTCAAGAAGAACAATATTCAAATCCTGCTTTGGACACCTTGTAGCTATGTGGCACTCAGCAAACTTTTCACAGCCTCAGTTTTTTAATCTATAAGATGGGGCTAATGAGAACACCTACCTTGTAGAGTTGTTTGCAAACCTTACAGTTCTTTGTAACTGTTAGTCATTTTTATTGTTATTGGAAGAGCTGGGATTTGAATTCAGGTCCTCTGACTGCAAATCCAGTGCTCCAATAGGAAAGGGATACAGAAGAGGAGACGTGCTGAGAAAGAATCAGACCAGGAGCAATTCATAATAATCAATTATCTGAATGAGAATCCAGGAAATGTAGACTTCAGGAGGACTGGCATGGGGTCTAAGTAGATTATAAGCAGCAGAGATCAGATTTTGTTATCTGTGTTTCAGAGTCCCCCAAGACTCTGGGCTCACAAAGACTGAATTCAATCCCAGGGAATGACCCTAGAGGATCAGTTTCTCTATTTGTTTGACTGGCTCCATTTGAAATGTTACTTCAGGAATCCTCCAAGCTGTTCTCTTACCATCTCCTTGGTTTGGGAAATTTGTCTGGGGAATTAGCTTCTTATTAGTCATTCTTCTCTCTGTTGTCAGTTATTGTCCTATCCGCTCCCATCCTTCTTTGAGCCTCCTCTTCCCCTCCATTTAGTTAGGGAGAAGAATCCCACCTTTTTTGCTGTTGTCTTTGGTGACCCTCATTCTGAACTCTAGCATCTTTGATCTCTGTTTTTAAAAGACTGAATCACATCCTGGATTCATCCCACTGGCCTTGCTTCCATCTTCAATACAATTCTTTTCTTTTTCTTTTTTTTTTTTAAACTCTTACCTTCTAACTTAGAATCAATACTAAGTACTGGTTCCAAAGTAGAAGAGCAATAAGGGCTAGGCAATTGGGGTTAAGTGACTTGCCCAGGGTCACACCGCGAGGATGTGTCTGAGGCCAGATTTGTACCTAGGACCTCCCATCTCTTGGCCTGGCTCTCTATCTACTGAGCTACCTAGCTCTGGTACATTTCTTTCCAAAGTTGATCTTCATTGATGAGTTCTTTGTGCAGCCATATTGATCCCTTCAAACAAATCCCTTTTTTATTTTTTTTTCTCCCCATTGAATGCATTTTCCTTTCTGTATTAAGAATTTTATTCTTGAGCATCTCCCACCCCTCCTGGTCTAGATTCCCCTGTAGCATTTTAGCCCGTGGAATACTACCTGTCCTTCCTCGAAACTTGCTTCCTTCAAGATGCAGCTTAAACCCTGACTTCTGCATGAAGCCTTTCCTGATCTGCTCAGCCGCTAATGCCCTCTCTCCCTAATTTGTATTCATCCGCCTTATATTTATTTTCTATATACTTTTATATTTGTAAAGCATTTAACATAGTGCCCGGCCCTTAATAAATACTTATGCCACTGTTTGCTTTCATCACCAAAATGTAAGCTCTATAAGAATAGGGATTGTTTCATTCTTTGTATTTGTATCCCAAGTGTCTCGTAGCATCCACACATAGCAGACACTTAAGAAATGCTTGTTGATTGATGTATAAGCCTTTTGACATATATTTCCTCTCCCCAAATCTAGGGAGCATGTCAGACTTTGCCAGAATTCCTTCCCTCTATCACATACTATAAGAGGAAATGGTAATTTCCCCTCCAAGGATTCTCCCCAGTAATTAGTTCTTCCCCACTAGAATTTCCTCTTGTTGTTTCCTCCTCCTCTTGAAGGATGAAGTTATCACTGGGGCGAGTCAAAGATAATTAAGTTGCATTGCTTTTGTCAGAAAGAAAGTGAGCCACAGAGACAGAGAGGGAGGGAGGGAGGGAGGGAGGGAGAGAGAGAGAGAGAGAGAGAGAGAGAGAGAGAGAGAGAGAGAGAGAGAGAGAGAGAGAGAGAGAGAGCACTCAAGCAGATGGCAGATATCTGAATAATTATTATTATACCTATCTCTATTATATTATACTTCAGTATTTATGATCACTAAGCCTGGAAGTGAGGTCACCTATCAAGGTAATCTTTATCATTTCCAATGATAAAACAAAACAAAACAAAACAAAAAACCCTTTTGGGGGCAGCTGGGTAGCTCAGTGGATTGAGAGCCAGGCCTAGAGACAGGAGGTCCTAGGTTCAAATCTGGCCTCAGACACTTCCTAGCTGTGTGACCCTGGGCAAGTCACTTGACCCCCATTGCCTAGCCCTTACCACTCTTCTGCCTTGCAGCCAATACACAGTATTGACTCCAAGACAGAAGGTAAGGGTTTTTATTTTTAAAAAAAATCCCTTTTGTTTCTCCCTCTTTTAATTTTCATTCAAATTCTTCTCAATCATGTTTTCCCAGTGCTGATTCTTGCATTCTCTCACATGAATAGACCCTCTTACTTTATAGGACTGTCTCTATCCCCCTTTCATCTAACCCTTTTTTTTTTTTTTTTTAAATAACATAGACCCATATAGAGCTACAGGCTCATCATAGGTTTGGTCCCACCAGTTCTCAGGGGTCTGAGGTCAAGTTTACCTCCTTGCATCAGCAACTCTACTTCTTCTTGTTTGCCATCTACACTGTGGATGTTTGGGAATACACATTTGAGGCCATGGGTTTTACTACAGGCCCCTTTTTGAATTCTGTTTCCCATGCATCCCCGGGCCAGATCAGTGATCGTTTTTTTCAATGCCTCATTTGTTTTCTCTTTCTTGTTCTGGTAGTCTATAGAATATTTCAGTAGTAATAGGTCTCTATTGCTGATTCCATTGATCTTTATCCAAATTATCTCCACCATACCTAACCACCTAAGGTTCCTGGATTTACTCACATAAGTAGACTGTCTTAATATACACATTAGCTGAGTGGATAGAGTCCTGTACCCAGGGTCAGGAAAATCTGAGTTCAAATCTGGCCTCAGACACTTACTTGATGCTCCACCAGGGATGGAGTATGTCTAACAAGGGCCAGACAATTGTTCAGGCATGCCTGATTCTGGACCTCATTTGGGGTTTTCTTGGCAAAGATACTAGAGTGATTTGCCATTTCCTCCTCCAACTCATTTTACAGATGAGGAAACTGAGGCAAACATAGTTAAATGACTGGCCTAGGGTCCCACAGCTAGTACGTATCTGAGGCTAGAGGAGCCTCCCTGACTTTACGTCTAACTCGTGTAACCTAGTTGCCTCCTTTATGATAGTTCAGACAGAAAGTGATTAGAGTCTGTCCTGGGGTTATGGCTGTATTACTGAAGAGATGAGAGAGATATTGTGAAGGTTCGGTTCACGTGTGCCCTCATTCCATTGAGATTCTAGTCTCCTTCTTGGCTTTGAGTGACCTAAAAGGATTACTCATTCCATAAATTTTTTAAATGAACAAAGAATGAGGTTAGGAGTCCAGAGTGGCTCTAGGCACTCCGAAATCCCAGGTCTCCTGGATTCTTAACTACAGTGAAAATGAAATGAATAACTTTAAAACTCCCAAGCGGTGAGATCTCAACACTGAGCAATGGCTGCTCAGTCTTCTGGATACCTTTTTCCCAGGTGTGCCTGAGTGCCTTTTTAGGGAAACGCTTCCCAGCATACTACTCTCAAAGGGACACTGGCGAAGAAGGAAATCACCTTATTGGATCCTAGGGCTCTGTGGTCCAGTGCTTCAGCAGGCTGATCTCCAGAGAGTCAAAGCCCAGGTGCTGTCTCTGATGGCCCATCCAGGGCTGGGGGACTGTGGGGAGGTCTCCAATACTGCTATCAGTAACCACCCCTTTGAGCTCATACTATAGTGCAAACCCTGCAGGCCCAGCTTGGATATCCTGGCTCTTCTGGTGGCTTCTCCTGATAGCACTCTATCCTTTTATAAAATGTCACCTCTCCCTACCCTCAGTTGCCTTTTGTGTCATAGTATAGCCACGACAAGCAAGTTATAGCTAGAGATGGCAAAACCCAGAGAGAGTCCTGGTATGTTAGACAAAGGTAAAGCCCGATGAGATGCCTGGAACTCTTTGAGAGGAATAACTGAAGATTTCACGAAGGCTTCTGTTACAAGAGTGGAAGAACTAAAAGGCAAATATGAAGTATGAAAGAAAATAGATTTTGACCTCTGCCTTGCACTTGGGACCTAAGCTGGAATAATAATAACTTGCTTTTCTAATCCTGCCACTGAAGCCATATAAAGTCAGTATTATACTTCTGAGCTGGCATGGCTTCTGCAGGTCCGAAAGCTTCCTGGCTGTTGAATGGAGGGAGGAAGCAGATACTATTCTATTGCTAGATTTACTCTGCAGATCAATGAAGTGCATTTGTAACTTTAAAGAAAAAAAGACCTTACACGGCTGGTTTTATGTTAAAAGCCCTGAATTGTTCAGCTTATATTTCCCTGTTTTCTCAGATACCTAGAGATGGCAGGAAAATGGAAAGAGAAACAAGACTCTGGTCAAGTAAAGATTACATTAATGCAGTGGTTCTAGGCCTTAGGACCTTTTTTACTATTAAAATGATCAAGGACATCAAAGAGTTTTAGTTTATGTGGGCTATTTCTATTGATATTTATCATATTAACATTTCAAATATTCTAATATTATGACAAAAATAGTTTGGAGCTCACAGACTTCATATAAGATCTTGGTGATTCCTTGGGGCCCCTAGATTGCACTTTGAGAACCATTCTATTAAAACAACAGATTATATAAAGGTATGGTCAAGTAGCATTAGTATATCAAGAATTCTTAAAAGGGGGCATCTGGGGTGGCTCAGTGGATGGAGAGCCAGGTCTAGAGATGGGAGGTCCTAGGTTCAAATCTGGCCTCAAACACTTCCTAGCTGTGTGACTCTGGGCAAGTCACTTAACCCCCATTGCCTAGCCCTTACCACTCTTCTGCCTTGGAACCAATACACAGTATTGATTCTAAGATGGAAGGTAAGGGTTTAAGAAAAAATTCTGAAGAATTCCATGAACCATAGATGAAGCATATAGTGGAACATTTGGGTGGCAATCAATGGAGTGAGAAAGGAGTGTGATTTTGGTGAGAATATACTTGCTACAGACCACCTGGCCAGAAGAAGGAAGTGGATGTTTGATTTGAGCACAGATCATGGCCCTGGCAATAATAACAAACAACTCACATTTGTATTGTGCTTTAAAATTATCAACATGATTTTCCAACCATGATCCTGTGAAGTAGATTTTTCAAGGATTGTTTGGATAATATGTTTTACACATGAGGAAAGGGAGGCTCAGAAATGTAAAATGATTTGCCCCAGTTAGACAACTCTTACTACAAGAGGGAACTGGGATTCAAACTCAGATCTCACCTGATGCCAGACCCAATATTTTTTCAACAGCATTCATTTTGCCTTTCAAAAATCCATGATACAGCAACTGGAGGCAATTAAGGAGATGAAGATTGGGGTCCTTTAAAGATAATGTCAGGATTACTAAATTTTATAAGGAACTGCTTCATGAGGAACTAAAATTCATAAGGATGACTGCTGCCCCAGGAGACAGGATGGTGATAATGGATGATGATGAGAGACTGAAACTTTCTTTTGCTTCTATTTTCTCTGCCAAGAAGAATGGCCTTTGGTCTGTAAAGAATAGAACAAAAATAGCCAATAGAGAGGGATTTGATATCCAAGATAAGTTGGAAGAAAATAAAAGAGTAAGTAGATGCCTTGGGGATAGGTTCAGTACACCAGGACCTCATGAACTACTTTCTGTAATGCTGAAAGAACTGTAAGATGTGATTACTGAGCCACTGGCAGTGATCTTTAAAAGATGGCAGAGAAGGAAAAAGTATTGCAGGATTGAAGCAGGACAAATGGACTGGCTTCCAAAAAGGGGGAATAAAAATGGGAATCTGTAAACTCTAGGCCAATGACCTTGATTTTAATTCCTGACCAGATTCTAGATTGAATTTATAAGCTTTCTGAGAACTGAGAATGATGTTTGTTCTGTTTTTGGATTCCCAGTACCTAGCACAGTGCCTTTTTGCCCACAATAAATATACTTTAATAAACGCTTGTTGGATTGGATTAGCCTGGGTCAGTTAGGAAATATCTCAAAGAGAAAGTACTTAATCAAGGTCACACTATGAGCTGTCACACATAGCAAGTATGTCTTATTGATTTTCTCATCTGTTTTTACAAAGGAAGGCTCACTGGGGAGAGGGGAGGGTTATATATCCGGAAATGACTGTTATGAAAACAAAGGGAATCAATAAAACTGAAAAAAAAAAAGATAGGTCATGCCAGACTAATATCATTTCCTTCTTTGACAGAGTTACTAAACTGGTAGATCAGGGGAGGGTCATGGAAATTTTAGCAAAGCATTTTACAAAATCTCTCATTCTAGCCTTGAGGTAAAGACTGAAAGATGTAGACAAGGCAAATAAGTTAGATTCAAAACTAGTTAAATGACTGATTTCAAAAAGTATTCATTGAAGGTTCCATGTCCACATTGAAAGAGTTCTCTAGTGGAGTACTCCAGGGACCTGAATTTGGCCCTAGGCTATTTAATATTTATAGTAGTGGCTTCAATAGCACCCCTTCTAGAATATTTCCCCAAATCCCACTGGCACTTAAATTCCCAGTTTGGGTTTGCTAGTGCAGTGATGGCAAAGCTTTTAGAGCCAGAATGCCAGGGCCTGCACCCCTCTCCACCTCCCAGACTAAGTGCAGTGCCCCTCCCCCCACATGCTGGGCACGCCCTCCCTTACCCCACAAAGGGAGGGAGAAAGCACTCATTGGGCTGCTGGGCAAAGGGATACAGGATGTAAAAAAATGTCATCAGGCATGGTGGAGAGGGGGAAGGGAGCAGTTCCACCAGAGTCTCTCTGCCTTTTTAGTAACGAACTCTGGGGGTAGGGAGTTGGGAGGGAAGGTGGCTGAGTACCCACAGAGAGCTCTCTGTGTGCTATCTTTGGCACTCATGCCATAGACTCACCATCACTGCTCTAGAGGGGCAACTACCTCTAAGTTATAGGGTACTTTTTTTTCCTTTTTTTTAAACATTTATTAATATTCATTTTTAACATGGTTACATGATTCATGCTCCTACTTTCCCCTTCGCCCCTCGCACTCCCCCCACCCATGGCCAATGCACATTTCCACTGGTTTTAACATGTGTCATTGATCAAAACCTATTTCCAAATTGTTGATAGTTGCATTGGTGTGGTGGTTTCGAGTCTACATCCCCAATCATGTCTGCATCAACCCCTGTGTTCAAGCTGTTGTTTTTCTTATATGTTTCCTCTCCTGCAGTCCTTCCTCTGAATGTGGGTAGCGTTCTTTACCATAAATCCCTCAGAGCTGTCCTGTGTCATTGCATTGCTGCTGGTACAGAAGGCCATTACATTCGATTTTACCATAGTATATCAGTCTCTGTGTACAATGTTCTTGTGGCTCTGCTCCTTTTGCTCTGCATCAGTTCCTGGAGGTATTTCCGGTTCACATGGAATTCCTCCAGTTTATTATTCCTTTGAGCACAATAGTATTCCATCACCAGCATATACCACAATTTGTTCAGCCATTCCCCAATTGAAGGACATACCCTCCTTTTCCAGTTCTTTGCCACCACAAAAAGCACAGCTATAAATATTTTCGTACAAGTCTATTTATGATCTCTTTGGGGTACAAACCCAACAATGGTATGGCTGGATCAAAGGGCAGGCATTCTTTTATAGCCTTTTGAGCATAGCTCCGAATTGCCAGCCAGAATGGTTGGATCAGTTCACAACTCCACCATCAATGCATTAATGTCCCAATTTGGCCACATCCCCTCCAGCATTCATTACTCTCCCCTTCTTTCATTTTAGCCAATCTGCTAGGTGTGAGGTGATACTTCAGAGTTGTTTTGATTTGCATTTCTCTAATTATTAGAGATTTAGAACACTTTCTCATGTGCTTATTGATACTTTTGATTTCTTTACCTGAAATCTTTTCATGTCTCTTGCCCATTTATCAATTGGGGAATGGCTTGATTTTTTATACAATTGATTTAACTCCTTGTATATTTGAGTAATTAGACCCCTGTCAGAGTTTTTTGTTATATTTTTTCCCAATTTGTTGTTTCCCTTCTGATTTTGACTACATTGTTTTTGTTTGTACAAAAGCTTTTTAGCTTAATATAATCAAAACCATTTAATTTACATTTTGTAATTTTCTCTAACTCTTGCTTGGTTTTAAAATCTTTCCTTTCCCAGAGACCTGACAGGTATACTATTCTGTGTTCACTTAACATATTTATAGTTTCCCTCTTTATATTCAAGTCATTCACCCATTCTGAATTTATCTTGGTGTAGGGTGTGAGATGTTGATCTAAACCTAATCTCTCCCATATTGTTTTCCAAATTTCCTAGCAGTTTTTGTCAAATAGTGGATTCATGTCCCAAAAGTTGGGCTCTTTGGGTTTATCATACACTGTCTTGCTGATGTCATTAACCCCAAGTCTATTCCACTGATCCTCCCTTCTGTCTCTTAGCCAGTACCATATTGTTTTGATGACTGCTGCTTTATAGTATAGTTTAATATCCGGTACTGCTAGGCCCCTTCACAGTTTTTTCATTATTTCTCTTGATATTCTTGATCTTTTGTTATTCCAAATGAAATTTGTTATAGTTTTTCCTAATTCAGTAAAGAAGTTTTTTGGTAGTTTGATAGGTATGGCGCTAAATAGGTAAATTAATTTGGGTAGAATGGTCATTTTTATTATGTTAGCTCGTCCTACCCATGAGCAATTAATGGCTTTCCAATTGTTGAGATCCAGTTTTATTTGTTTGGAAAGTGTTTTGTAGCTGTTTTTGTATAATTGCTATAGGGTACTCTTTTTTAAAAAAGACTATAGCTCACAAGCCCCCACTCATGCTTATTTTTAATAATCAGCCAGTAGACACAAATAACTCAAAGCAAAAAGCACTTAACAAAATAGCATAGTTAGTAGCTACAGACAACTAAATACAAATAACCCCCCATAAACTAGGGGCACACTTTCTCATATATATATATAAAATCAGTGAGAAGAGTGGACACAGAGTATACTGGTAGTAAAGCATCTCTATAAGGAAGATATGTGGCCAAGGCAACTCACATCTCTAGTACTATAAGGTACTGATATCCTTTTTCTTCTCATATTATGGTAGAATTGTAGATCTTAAGCGTAAGAAGGGATCTCAAGAATCCTAACCTAATTTGGTCTAAACCCCTCCTTTTAGAAATGAAGAAACAGAAAGCCAGGGAGGTTAAGTTAAAGCTCACAGAAGTATCAGAGGTGGGATTCAAAATGAGATCTTCTTACTTCAGTTCCCACTGTACCATGAAAAAACAAAGCCTGAACTTAGGTCTTCCTAGTTATAAGTCAAACCTTCTATTTACTCCACTATGCTGCCACTCAATGTGACCTTTAGCTGCATCAATGTAAGCATCGAGTTCAGAATTGAGGAAGTGATCATCCCACTGTCCTTCTTGGTACCACATTTTAGGAAGAACATTGACAAATGGAATGTTTCCAGAAGAGGATGTTCAAGATAATAAAAGGAAGAGAAACTAGGTCATAAAATTGTAAAGCAGGACAGGTGCTCCACTCACAGAAACATTTGCTTTAATTTGGCACTGAGGTGGAAGTGGGACCTGAATGTTTTATTGAGGGGACAATCTCTTCAGAAGCCACCAGATGGCATTCTGAGCTCAAGCTGTTCCAGCTCCCCACCCTAGACCAGCATCTGCAAAATTTGCCTGGGTCTCCGTGCTTTAAAGGTTTTCCACTAAGTACCCTAGCCCTGATTCTAGTCTAGTCCAGAATAATGATCTATAACTTATTTAGCTTGTTCCTGCCACATCCCATTCAGATTCAGATAAGCATGAAGGGTGATTGAAAAGGGCTAGATGTTTGGAACAGTGGAGCAAAAACATCCTGGAGAGTCTAAAATGTCCACTTCCTTAGACTCTACTACTGCAGTGCTGCAGTGCCTTATCAGTCCTAGTAAGTTGGCAAATCTCAAATTTCCCCTCTCCAATCTTCTGGACAGAACTTTCCCAGCCATAGCTGAAGGGAAGCAATCTTGAGAACACTGCTTTCAAAAATCTCATAGGGAAAGAAAGAAGTCATCTCATAGCCATGGAACTCTTGGCCAGCAAGCCAACAGAAACTATTTAGTCTAGTGCAGTGATGGGCAAACTTTTTAAAGAGGGGGCCAAAGGAAAGGAAATGCTTATCTGTCAGTCTGTTTCTAAGGCAACTCTTTGGAAGTTTCATTGGGATGTGGGGAGGGAGAGCCTTCTAGGCATTGAGAACAATCAATCCAAAGACACCAAAATGTGTTGTGAGTGTTGTGTTCAAGGAACAGCAGTTAAGGCACTACAATTGGATTACAGAATGTATGGAGGGGAATAAAATGTAAGATGGCTGGAAAGGCAGGAAGGGGCGATGTTCTTGAGATTTTACATGCCAAACAGAAGAGTTTATGTTTGATTTTTTTTAAACCCTTACCTTCTGTCTTAGAATCAATGTTGTATATTCGTTCCAAGGCAGAAGAGTGGTAAGAGGTAGGCAATGGGGGTTAAGTGACTTGCCCAGGGTCACCCAACTAGGAAGTGTTTGAGGCCAGATTTGAACCCAGGACCTCCCATCTCTAGGCCTGGCTCTCAAGCCACTGAGCCACCCAGCTGCCCCCTATATTTAATCTTGGAGGGAAGAGGGAGCCACTGAGGCTCACTGAGAAAGAGGATGACCTGGTTAGAATTATGCTTTAGGAAAATCTATTTACATTTAGGTAGCTGAGTGCAAGACAGTTTGGAGCTGGGAGAGATTTGAGACAGGGAGACCAAGAAGCAAGGTATTGAAATAGTTCAGGCAAAGGATAAGGGCTTGATTAGACATGATTGTGTGAGTAGAGAGAAAAGGACATATATGACAAGTTGTCATATATATGAAGGTAGTTGTTGTGAAGATAGAAACAAGATTTGGCAACTGATCCTTAGGGAGGTAAAGGGAAGGAAGGATATATGAGTAAAGCAGCTAGAACACAGATTGGGAGGATAGTAGTATCCCCAATGGCAGAATAGGGAAGAGTTTGTGAAGAAAGAATTAATTTTGTTTTGGACATATTGAGTTTAAGATGCCTATGGGACATCTTAATTCAATTCAATTCAAGGTGCCCAAAAGGCAGTTGGCGATGAGGGAATGGCACTCAGGAGAGAGATTAGGGTTGTATATAAAGATCTGGTAAATGATCATTGAATCTTTGGTAGCTAACCAAGATAGGTAGATCACCAAGAAAGATAAGCAGAAAGAGAAAAGAGGAGAGGGACCAGAACAAAGCACTGGGCAACATCTACCATTACTGGTCATGGCCTGGAGGACGATCCAGCAATGGAGACTGAGGAGTAGTCAGACAGTTAGAAAGAAAGCCATCCATATATCTAATGAGAGAGTACAGTCACAAAAACCTTTAAAGGAGGGATTATCCACGAGAATAAAAACTGAGAAAGGGCCTTTATGTTGGCAATAATCGAGGCAGTTAATGACTTTTTTAGATGATTAGTGATTTTGGAGAGAGCATTTTCAGTTGTATGATGAGTTTGGAAGCTAGATTGGAGAGGGTTTAAAAAGTGAGTCAATAGGAAGTAGAGGCACCTATGGGGAGACAGCTTTCTCAAAGAGATTAGATGAATATGTGAGAAGAGCTATAGGACGGCAGCCCATGGGAATGGAAGAATCAAGTGAGAATTTTTTAAGGATGTAGACAATATGAGCATGTTTATAAAAAGCAAAGAAGAAACCAATAAAAAAGGAGAGACTGAGAGAATGAAGATTTGAGTAGGGATGACAGAGGAAGCAATATGCTATAGGAAAGGAGAGGGAATGTGACCACAAGGCTGCTTTGGTCAGAAGAAGAGGTAGGCCACTTCTTCATATGAGACAGTTTAGGAAATGTAAAATGATTTTGTTGCTGCAATGAGGATAGAATTGAGATTATATAGTATAAATTTATAGTGGTTGTGGTCAGCAAAGTTCCATAATTTCCTCTTAAAGCTATACAGTAGCATATGAATAGGACTGAAGAGATCAATGGTGGGAATAATCTAAGGATGGAGTTTGGCAAGATGTCAACTGCAAGAGATTAAGGGAGCAAGGAATTCAGGTGTAGGTGATAGACTAGAATTGAATTGGCTCACTAAAGGACCAAGACAGAGAAGGGAAGATAACCAATACAGAGATGGTAGCCTGGGAAAATGCTGAGGAGTGGAAGGTATAGAGATAATGGTGAGGATGAAGAAGAGTTAGGGGTCTTTAAGCATAGGGAAAGATGGAATGACAAAAGGTTATGTTCAGATAAAGGAATTTTGCAGTTTATGAACAAAGCAATGGAGCTTTTCTTGTTTTTCAGTCATTCAGTTGTGTCTGACTCTTCATGACCCCCATGGACCATAGCTATCCATGTGGTTTTCCTGCCAAGGATACCGGAGATGTTTGCCATTTTCTTCTCCAGTAGATCCAGTGGATCCTTTTGTCAAGCAATCAAGGTTAAGTGATTTGCCCAGGATCACACAGCTAGGAAGTTTCTGAGGTCATATTTGAACTCTGGTCTTTAGGACTCCAGAAGTACTCTATTTAGCTGCCTCCTGGGTGTACAGAGGTTAAGTAACTTGCCCAAGGTCACAAAACTAGGAAGTGTTTGAGCTGGTTTTGAACTCAGGTCTTCCTGACTCTAAGCCCAGTGTTCTTTTTTTAATTTTAGAATATTTTTCCATGGTTACATGATTCATGTTCTTTCCCTCTCCTCCTCCCTCCCCACTCCCATAGCCAAGGAGCAATTCTCCTGAGTTTTACATGTATCATTGATCAAGACCCATTTCCATATTATTAATATTTGCATTAGAGTGAATGTTTAGTCTACATCCCCAATCATTTCCCCATCGACCCATGTGATCAAGCAGTTGTTTTTCTTCTGTTTCTACTCCCACAGTTCTTTTCTGGATGTGGATAGCATTTAAGCCCAGTGCTTAGTCTGGGGTGGGGGTGGGAAGAACCCACTAATTATTGCCAAATGAACTGAGGAAATCTGTTGAGGCAGGTAGGTGAATAAGAAATTCAATGCCCTCCCTTAAGGCCCAGCCTCTTGGTTTGTAGGGATGTTGTTTCTTGTGAGGTACCAGGTATCCTGCCTCACAGCAAAGTAGGAGGAGGCAGGGATATGTCCAAAGGGAATCCATCTCTGCGGTCAAACTCCTACAGCAAGGAAGGAAGTCAGAGGAGATGGGACAATTTTTATTAATCTGAGACTAAGGGCAGAGTGCTGGAGAAGGCCTTGGGACAAGACCAAGATCCTCTATAAAAACTAAGATAGTTGGGCAGCTGGGTAGCTCAGTGGAGTGAGAGTCAGGCCTAGAGCCAGGAGGTCCTACGTTCAAACCTGGCCTCAGCCACTTCCCAGCTGTGTGACCCTGGGCAAGTCACTTGACCCCCATTGCCCACCCTTATCAATCTTCCACCTATGAGACAATACACCGAAGTACAAGGGTTTAAAAACAAAACAAAACAAAATAAAAAACTAAGATAGTGGCCAGGAGGCATGATGCTAGGTTAGTGCAAGAACTGAGGTCTGGCTATTTGGAAGCTAGGAAGACCCTAAAACTAAATACTGGCTGTCCATCTTGGGATCATTCCCAGATATGATCCAGAAGTGACCCATTTCATTATCTATCTGTAAGGTCTATCCAAGAGAAATTTACCAGTAGTCTCACTAAATAGGCTATTCATCCTATACAATATGCAATTTTCCACCACTTTTTTTTTCTAGTGTGGAAATGAAGCAATCGAATGAGAGACTCAGGGATTGAGATATGTGTAGGCTTAGGAGTTGTGCATGTGCAGAGGCAAGTTGGGATTTTCAAAATGGAAGCAGGCCCTGGGTATGAGTTGAGAAACTATAAACATAGGAGGTAGACAAGAGTGGGACATTGATGGTCAACATAGAGCAGAATGTGAGGGAGGGAGAGGTCTGAAAATTTCATAGTGGCCACATCAGGACTAGTTGGGCCAGCTAGGGTAAGGTATACCTGAAAAATGAGGATCAGGACAAGCCAGAGGCCAAGAGTCAGAAGCCATGTAGACAGACTGGACCACATGAAGGCAAAAACAGGAAAACCAGTAAAGTGTCTTGAAGGCTAAGAGACTTAGCCTAGAGGGGGAGAATAGGGGGTAGGGAAAGGTGGTAAAGAGAATAGATTCGCAGCTAAACCCTCTTTCTTTTTCTCCCCCACCCCTAACCAATATATATATATATATATATATATATATATATATATATATATATATATATAACCTGTTGGCTTTCCTTCTTTGTCAGTGAAAGGCCGAACTAACCTGAAGATTAATGAGAAGTTCCTGACTCCAGATGGAACACCTGACCCCCCTCACAAAACCTTGTCTCGGAGCTGCTCTGCCTCTAATCTCAGCCTCTCCAGCAGTGCCTCAGCCCCCAATAGCCCCCAGGCCCGAAAGGTGAGATTATTGAGTATTAGGCAGGTAGTCTTCTCTCCTGGTATCCCTTGACCCCATCATCTCCTGCTGAGGACCCTGGCATTCTCCATCTAGAACCTCCCTCAATCAGTGGTATATATAGGCTCCTTCCTGCCCATAGCCATTGGCCAACTTAAGTAAGGGGTGGGGAAAGAGGAAGGCAGCACACAGGACTGGAAATGGCAAGGGTGGGCATTAGGGTGAAGCCAAGACCCTGATGCCACTGTTCCTCTGTTCCCTCTCACAGTCAGTTCTTCGGAGAACCAGGTCTGGGGACAGGGCACCCCGCCCCTTCAGCACTACATTGCTCACTGACAGCAAGCCCAGAGCAACTACAGAGGTATCAGTGGAAAGCAAGCCAATTGGGGTACCTGTGGGCAAAGGGCAGGTACCAGATTCAGAAAGCACGGAACAGGTTCTAGAAGTCACACAGCAGGCATCAGAGGAGTCAGAACATATACCGGAAAAAGCAAAAGAACAGGCAACAGAAGAGAAAAAGAAAGCATCTAAAACAGAGCAGGCACTCAAGAGCAAAGATTGGGCCAAAGAGAAAACAGAGAGGGCAGGTGAGAAAGAGGGAAAGGAGATACTGGAAGGCACAGGGCAGGCATTAGGGAAAAAAACAGAGCAGGCACTGGAGGAGACAGCTCAAGTATTAGAGACAGAATGGGCACCAGAGGGCACAGAACAAGCACTAGAGAAGGAAACACAACAGACACTAGAAGAGACAGCTCAGGTACTAGAGACAGAGTGGGCACTGAAGGGCACAGGCCAGGTGCTGGTGAAAGAAGCACAGAAGGAGATAAAGCAAGTACTAGAGGCAGAGCAGGCACCAGAATGGAAAGAAAGGACACAGGAGAAGGCAAAGGGGACACTGGAGGGGATACAACAGGAACCAAAGGGGAGAGCAAAGGCACTGGAGGAGGAAGAGAATCTACATGGGAAAGAGGGAGAGCAGGCACTAAAGGATATAGAGTGGGCACCAGAATGGAAAGAAAGGACCCTAGAAGGGACAAAAGAGGGACCTAAGGAGGAGACAAAGGTGGCTGGGAAAGAAGCATTAGAACAGTCATTACAGGAAACAGAGAGGACAAAGCAGGCAGTAGAGGGCACAGAGTGGGCACCAGGAAAGCTAGAAAGCACAGTAGAGGGCATAGAGTGGGTATCAGGACACATAGAGCAAGAACTGGAGGGGAAGGAGCAGCTACCAGAACAGAGGAAGAGTGAACCAGAAGAGAGAGAGCAGGAACTGCAGGGCACAGGAATACAGCCTAGGCAGTACTGAGCTGTGGACCATGAAGATCAATTGCTGAGGGGTTAAGAGCCCAGGACTTTTAGGGCTGCGTGGGGGTAACCCGGGGAAGGCTATCACAGCTCCCCCCACCCCGCAGCGCTCAGGTACCGTTGACCTCCTGCTGTGCGTGTGGAGCGGGGCGGGGCACGAGGCGGCCTTTAGCTAGGGGAATCTGATGGGCATGCCCAGCCCTAAGCAGGCTGGACAGACGTCTGTGTGTCCCCATGTTTGTGTACTCCTACTGGCAGCAGAGGCCCTGCCCTCAGTGGCTTAGGTCTCCCGCTACCCTCACACCTCAGCAATAAAGTTTTATATAAACACTAATTACTTTTGTGGTTGTCTTTATCTCTCTGCCCCACCCCCCCCCCCCTTCACCCTTCGGGCATACCAAGTTCGGGCGGCCTTGATTTCCCTGGCAAACTAGATTCAAATGTCCCTTCCCCTGAGGGCGCCAGCCTGGGGCCGGAGGCTGGATCTACGTCCTACACCATTTCTCAGCCAGGATACAACCTAGCCCCGCCCCAGCACCCTAGCCAGAGCGAGTGGACCTGGCTACCCACCGCCGAGTTGGAGGAGATCGGATAGAGAAGGGATCCCGAGGCTGGCCACTCCTGCAGTCCTGGGGTCCCAGGCAGCCAGTTTACGTAGGACCAAGGGTACCTAGTTTTCCCACCCCTCCGCCTCCAGCGTCCTGCCAAACCTGACAGCGATACGCTGGGATTGTTTAGAAAAGAGATGTGTGACGAGACAACGGAACCCGAGATCCCTGCGCGGCCAGTCGCTTTCTCGCCTCATGTGGGACATTCCAGGGAACTGACATACGGAGAGGCGGGGAGGACAGGCTTCCCAAAGCTGAGGGGTGGGACTCCCACCCCCCTTCCCCTTAGCCATCTCCCCAATTCATTTGGAGAGCGAATTTCGGGGCTGGAGGGTGAGGCTCTGGAAGGGAGAGGATGGGAGCCAACTCCTGTTGAGGTCTCCAGCCCCACAGGCACCCTAGGTGAGAGGGTGCTGCCCTCAGCCCTTCCCGGCTCCACCTGAATGCCCCCCCCCCCCACCACCACATTCCTTTCCTATGACGTTGGGCGTCGGGAGCTGGGAGGGAGGAAAGGAGGGGCCCTGTCTCATTGCACACCCCCCTCCTCATCCCCAGCAACAGGCCCCACCCCTGGCTACCCGCACAACAAGCGGGCAGCTCCCGGCCCCGGGGGGCCTGACATAGTATAGGTCCGCAATTGTGTGTTCGAACATTGACTGTCTCAATGGGTGTCGGTCTAACCCACCCCTGGGGGTGGGTGTGGGAGTGGGAGTCAGAGCTGGATCTACATTCTCATCCCTCCTTCTGCCTTGGCGCTGGAATTTGGGGGTTCTTCGGTCTCATCCCAAGAGCTCTACGTTCCCAGCACCACCAGCCCCTCACTGCTTCAAGTGAAGCTTCCTCAGCTCATTCCTATTCCAAGCCTCCAACCCCCAGCCGCAGCCTGGGCCTCGACCCTCCCTCTTCTACACCTATCTTACCTGGGAACTCCCAAGCCTAGAAGAGACCAGGGGCTCTCGGCCTGGGAGGGTGGAGTGGGAAGGGCTGGTCAGGGGGGAGGAGCCTCCAGCTCCGAGGCCGCTTTAGGGCTGGGAAGTGTTGAAAGGTGCTGGGAGGTGCCAGGTTTAAAACGTGTGGAGCTGGGAAGTGAAGCAGGACAGGACCAGAGAGGCTGAAGAAGCTGACACTCACCAAGCCCCGGAGAAGTCTACAGGTGTGCGCAGCGGGTGTCAGGAGAGCAGGGGGCTCGTGTCAAAGGGAGGGATCCTTAGCTAAGAAATGTTGTGGAACTTAGGTTCCGGAGTTCTAGTACGGAGAGAGGGAAAGTTAAAGGAGGATCTGGTGTCCGGAGCTGAAGAAATTGGCATTTATGAAGTGAGAGATCCAGATTCCTGGGCTGGAGAACGAGGACTTTGCAGGGATGGGGGACAATACTCCTGGACTTAGAAATGGGGTCTAGATTGAAAAATCCTAGGAGATTCCCCACCTCACCCCCGACCTAGGCTACAGCTTTTAGGAATGGGGGATTATGGGCAAGGTGAAGCTGGGAGCTGGACTTTTCCTTTGTTCCACTGCCCCGGGAAGGTAGTTGGTCGCATATTATCCTTCGTGCTCGAAGAGGACCAAAATGATAGCTCTATAGTTGCACAGGGGTCAGAGTACAGTGTATCCGATTGGCTGATCAGACCAATCGGCTGGGAAGGCAACGTGCTGAACTGAGGAAGGAAATGAAAATGTACCTTCATCTGGGCTCCCACCTGCCCCGGAACAGATTCTTAAGCAGTGAACTGGATGTAGGAATGGGGATGGTTCTAATGGGTTCGGAACCCCTCCTTATCCAGAGGAGAAGGTATGACTGGAGTTTTGGAGAACCTGAGAGCCCAGTGGCCGGTGGGGACCATGTTCAAGAAATGATGGGCATATGTCCTGGGGATAAGGGAAGTGTGTCCCAGATTTGCAAGGCATTTATCTCAAAGAATAAGTGTTAGGAATGAGGGGATTGTGCCTTGGAAAGGAGGGCACTAAATCCGGGGATGAATTAATTCATCCTCCTCTCCTTTCCAGGAATGAATCAGAATCATAGGATGTCATTCCCAGCATATATCTCATAAAATGAGGTAGCTGAAAGGGGCCTCTCAGAGGTAATCTAGTCCATTCTGATCTAGGGCAAAGATTTTGGGTTTTTGACACTAGTCACTTGTCCACTTGGAGCCTCAGTTTTCTTATCTGTAAAACAAGGATAATAGCCTGCCTCAGTGGGAGTTGTAAGTACTTTGTAAAACCTAGTCTAGATGAGGGATCTGTGATTATTGTCACCATCTAGAGAGATTAGGTGGGGTAAATCTTCCGCAAGAACACTGATTTGATTTCAGAGGACCTGGGTTCAAGCCCTAGTGACTTAATATTTACTCACATCACCTTGTACAAGACTCTTTCTTCTAATCCATTTTCTTATCCATAAAATCAGTTGGACATAGTGATCTCTAAGTTTCCTTCCAATTGTAAAACTATTCATTCTTTCCTCGAGTATTTTTCAATGATGGGGAATTCCCTCCCTATTGAGGGAGCCCATTTTATTGTTGGAGAACTCTTATTAGTAAGGAAATTCGTTCTTACATTTTATAGAAACCTGCCTTCTTCCTATGGTTTTTTTTTTTCCTTTGAGAGACTGTCTGGGGAAATATATGTCCTATGACCTGGGAATATGATAGGAATGGCTTAGATGTCAGGGATATGGGACATACTCCTCCTAGGCTGGGTCCATTATGGGTACCAGGTTCTGCATATTCTTGAATGGTCCTCCTGGAATGAAGATGGTCTGTCCTCCCTTCTCCCTCTCCTCAGTTGTCTTTCCCAAGTCCAGTCCAGGAATCTGGAGTTGGAGTGACTAGGTAGGAGTGGTGAAGAGTCCTTGGACTGTTTGTGTGTCTAGGGGCAGGCAAGAGGGATCTTTGAGCCCAGACTGGGTGTGATATTTGTGTCTATATGTATGGGGAAACCCTGCCTATCCTGGGAGGGATGTGTGTGTGTGTGTGTGTGTGTGTGTGTGTGTGTGTGTGTGTGTGTGTGTGTGTATGTGTGTGTGGAGAATCCCTGGGCCTACTCTGGGTGTGACTGTGTAGGGGGATCCCTGCCTGGGAGATGTGGGGGCTGAGGACTCCCCAGGGCCTAATCTAGTTGTGTTTGTGTATATCTGGTGGGGAAAATTTTTTCCAGCATCACAATATGAGGAGGAGGGGTGTTAGGTTCTGGGTGGGGGCACTATAAATCCAGTTAGTGACCTTATAGGAGTTGTGTGTAGTGGGGAGTGGGGGGATAATTCTCTCTCCCTGTGCCCAGGTGGGTTCTGATGAGTAAGTGGATCTAGGCTGGCCTCTCTAGGCCAATAAAGTTACAATTCTGAAGGGAGAGAGCACAGAAAGGGATAGAATCAGCTTCATGCAGAGACCTGGATTGGTAGTCAGGAGACTTGGAGATCATGCTCCAGCTCTGGTCCAACTCACTGGACAATTTCTTTCCTTCTTGGAGTCTTCTGTTCCCCCTCTAGAAAACGATGGGTTTCTAATATCCTATAATAATAATAATAATAAACTAATATCTCTGTTATCCCTTTCAATTCTCACATGCATTTATTCTGGGAAATTGCAAGGTATTAAGGCAATTTCAACCCATCCTGCCCCTGGATGCAACCACAGCCCAGAGTCCCTCCCAGAATAGTCTTGTGAAGATGTAGTCAAAGAAAGACCTGCCAATGCGTCCCCACCAATTTCTGGGGCAGGAAACTTCATAGATCTGGAACAGAGAGAGGCACGGCCATTCTCTAGTTCTCTCCTCAGGAACCTCATTTCTTTTTTTTTTTTTTTAAACCCTTACCTTTTGTCATGGAACCAATACTATGTATTGGTTCCAAGACAGAAGAGCAATAAGGGCTGAGTAATGGGGGTTAATTGACTTGCCCAGAATCACACAGCTGGGAAGTGTGATCTGAGGCCAGATTTGAAGCTAGGACCTCCCATCTCTAGGCCTGGCTCTCAAGCTACTGAGCCACCCAGCTGCCCCCAGGAGCCTCATTTCTGACACAATGATTAGAGAATTGGAGAAGGAACCTTAGAGCATATCTATTTTACAGATGAGGAAACTGAGGATCAGAAGAATGAGTCACAGAAGCTCAGAGTAGGAAGGGAACTTTAGAGAGCTCAGCTAGTCCAAACCTCTGCCTGAAAAAGAACCCCTTCTATAGCATACCTAAAAAGTAATCTAATCTTTGGTCTTCCACCTCCAGTAAGGGGTAGGAACCCATGACCTTTCAAGCTTTTGTCATTAGGAAAAAAAATTTTTTCTGACACTGAACCTAAATGAAAACCTTGTTTCCTCCCTTATCTCCCCATCCCCCCACCCCCTACCCCCTTTTTCTCCTGGGTCCATAGGTTCCTTGATGCCAATATGCCAACTCCAGGGTTTGGAGTACTGAGGAGGTACTGAGATCCCCTAATTAATTTTGTGCGGGGGGGGGGAATAAAGAAGGAAATGCACCCAATTTTCTTTTCTCTCTCCCCTCTCAGGGCCCGCCCATTCCGAGTAGGTCTATCGCCCCATTGATCTCTGCCTGTCATTTCAGTGCCACTGGCTGAAGGAGGGTACTGTTTTTCTTCAGTTTCCCGCCCAAGCTCTGGGCTCCCTGCCCATGGCAACCTCAACACTGGGCAAAGGTCAGGGGGAGGGGGAATTGACTTAGCTTGAAACAGGGACCTTTCCCTGTCATGGCCCCAGGAAGGCTGCATAGCTAATAGTGAAGAAGTTAGGAAAAGGAAGGAGTAGCCATAGTGATCCCACTGGGTTCTGGGTACTGGAACCTAGCCTGATCTCTCAACTTCCCTAGTCTCCCTTCTCTGTAACTCCTCTTTCCTTTTCCTTCTCTCTTCCTCTCCTTTCTCCTCCCTTGGGTCCTACCCTCAAAGGGCAAAAGGACAGGGGCAGAGGGGTATGGAATATTAAATGAAGAAAAATAGAAGACAGTCTCTATCTTCCTAGCCTCCTTTCTCTGACTCCCTTCCCTTGGATGCCCATCGCAGCCCAACCTAGCTTCAGAAAGTCAGACATCGGACATACCTGTATGCAGATCCTGAAAGCATAGAGATTGACGGATTGGTATGCAGGATTATATTTCCAGCCCCTACCTTGACTACTGCTGCATTTCCCACTACCCTTCTCCAAGTCCCTGCCCTTAATGCCACCTATCCTTAAAGAAGAAGAGAGGTCTTTCCTTTTGAGGCAGGGGGCTTTGACCTGTCAGGGGCAAGGGTAGGGGCAAGGGCCAGACCAAGCTAAAATCTCCTTGGGCAGGATTGCTCTAGGGCTCATGGGTCAAGAGTTCCTCTTCTAGTACTCATGACAAACCCCATCTAGAAAACTAACATCAAAGTGCCTCTCCTTGACCATATTTCCTCACCATCCACTCTCTCCTCAGTGGCCTGTAGTCTCTTTCTGTTCCTATCACCCTCCTAAAACTGTTCTCTCCAAGATCACCAACAACTTCCTGATTGCCAAATCCAGTAGTCTCTTCTCAATCTTCAACCTTGACCATATCACCCTCCCCTCCCCACTTTGGGGAAGCTCTTCTCTTGGCTTCAGAGACATTATTCCCTCCTCATTTTCCTCCTACCTCTATGATTGGGCTATCTTCTCTGCAGGCTTTACTCCCTTCTCCTGTCACCTAAAAACAAGTATTCCTAAATGCATATGCCTTTAGAGCACCGGCATGGGAGTAGTCCAATATAAATAAGTGCAATTTGTTGTCTATGCTAACCTGCATCTGCCCAGGAATCCCCTCTACAACATCCCCAACAAGGAGTTATCTATCCTGGGCTGAACGACCTCCAGTGATGGAATTCCCTACCTACTGAGGCAATCTATTCAATTGTTGGACAGGAAGTTTTTTCCTTGTGTTGAATTAAAAGTTGCCTAGCCATATTTTATTACTTCCAATTTTGCCCTCTGGTGCCAAGCAGAACAAATCGAATTCAGTTTTTTGAAGACAAATATCATGTTATAGATAGGAGCATATGAATTTAGAGCTTGAAAAAAACACAGAGATAATCTCACACTATCTCCAGCTTCTCTTGTTTGGGCAAAAATTCCCAATTCCTTCCAATGATCCATCTACATGATGGTCCCAAGTCTCTACTTTCTTTTGGTGAATTTTATCTGCTCCCACACTTTTAACTATCTATCACCTCTTCAGATGATACAAATGTCTCTGGTATTGTTTGGAATGCCTTATATACTGTTTCCTTCCTGGTGAAATCCTTCCTGGCATTCAAGGTCCAGCTCAAGTACTATCTTCTCCATGGAGCCTTTCTGTGGAAGAAGGGAGGGAAGGAAGGAAGGAAGGAAGGAAGAAAAGAAGGAAGGAGAAAGAAAAGAAAGAGGAAATGAAAGATTCTTTGCTCTAGCCCAGACCCTTCTTTCCCTCTTCAGATCAACCTAAGCCTAGACACCTCTTCTCCTTTCACATCTAATAATAATGATAGCTAACACTTATATAGTGCTTACTATGTACCAGGAACTGTGCTAAGCACTTTACAATTATGATCTCATTTGACTCTCACAATAACGACAGGTGCTTTAGGAAGATGGGTGCTATTATGATCTCTATTTTACAATTGAGAAAATTGATACAAATAGAGGTTAAGTGATTTGTCCAGGGTCACATAGCTAGGAAGTGTCTGAGGTTACATTTGAATTCAGGTCTTCCTGACATCAGGCCCAATTCAATCCACTGTACCACCTAGCTGTTGCTAACTAGTTAGACCCATTTTTCCAGTCAGATTCTGACCCAATTGCTAATGTCCAACCTTACTCTACCTCATATCTCATCTTCTGATCCCCTTTTCACCCACATACCTCAGACTCCAGTCAGGTGACCATATTGGTGGCAACCCTTCGTAGGGGAACCGAGAGATAAAGCTACTGTGCAGCCATTATGTGGATCTTTGAGACCATTCTACCCCTGCCCTTGCCCCTTTCTTAGTTCCAATCTATTTCTTTCTGAGCCTTTGAAGCACAAATAGAAGAGGGCAACCAGGAGGAGAATAGAAACCAGACCACACCAATGAAATGATCTGTCAACAAGCATTTACTAAACACCTACTAAATGCCAGGCCCTGTGCTTAAAGAAAGGCAGAAGATGGTCCCTGCCCTCAAGGAGCTTATATACTGAGGAAGAAGACAACATGTACATAAATCAGTACACACAAGATACATACAGAGTAGATAGAAGGTAGTCTTAGAGCAAAAGGCACCAGCAGCTAGGGAATTAGAAGAAAATGGAGATGCTCAGGGGACGCATGAAAATTGATCTGGAGGACTGTCATATAGAAGAGGGATTGTACTTGTTCTGCCAGGCCCCAGACATCTAAGCTAGGAACAAGGTAGAAATTGCAAAAAGGTCTCATTTGGCTTCATATAAAGAAAAACTTCCCCAACAATTAATACTTTTAAAAGCAATGAGTTGAAGACCACCAGATGTAGGCAGGATGATCAAGAGTCAGAAATGTAGAATTAGGGATTTCTGTTCAGGGAGAGGTTGGTCTGGGGGGCCTCTGGTCCCTCCCAAATCAGAGACGTTATGAGATTTGATCATTCTTGTAGGACCCTCTATGGGTTCTTTTTTCCTTTCTCCAATGACCAAAGGCAGGAGCTTGTGTAGGGGCCTCTCTGTAGAGCAATGTGGTGGTGGCACCTCAAATTATAGGGCCTTTTCTTTTCTTCTCTATCTTCCTAGGAAGTGAGCACTGCTTAAGAGGAGCCCACAGAACGTGGAGGTGGACAACGAACGTGTCTCAACTGCCACCAGCACTATGAATGGAGATTCGGCTGTCTCAGTCAATGGCACTGGAACACTTCGAACCCCCAGGGCCCTGAAGACTATACCTAAGACTGCCCCTCCTGAACCCACGATGGAATTTCCTATAACTTCCCATGATGGGGAGATCCATCCCCAACAGAGAGGCCCCATTGCTGGGGTGTATTTGGAGGCCTCTGCCCAGACCCTGAGCCTCTATGAAGCCATACAGCAAGGTCTTCTCCCATCCAATCTGGGACTGGCTCTTCTTGAAGCCCAGGCAGCCACTGGAGGCCTCATTGACCCCACTCAGGGTCAGCTGCTCTCTGTGTCTGAAGCGGTGAGGCGGGGGCTGATTGGCCTGGAGCTAAAGGAGAAGCTGCTCACAGCTGAGAGAGCCCTCACTGGCTACCCTGACCCGTATGGGCCAGGGAAACTGCCCCTCTTCCAAGCTCTCCACAAGGAAGTTGTGGCCAGAAATTCAGGCCTGAGCTGGCTGGAAGCCCAGCTGGCCACAGGTGGCATAATGGATCCTGCAAAAGGAAGTCGTGTCCCACTAGAACTTGCCTACCAGAAAGGCCTCCTGGATGAGGAGACAGGCCACAGACTGTCTGACCCCACATCTGATGGACCCCAGACCTTCTTTGACCCCAACACACAGGAGCCACTTACCTACCAAGAGCTTAGGAGCAGGTGTATGCTGAGCCCTGGCACAGGACTACTTCTGCTCCCACTGAAGATCACTTTCCCAGCTCTGGGAGGGATGGTAAGCAGTGAACAGCTCTTGGAGGCTGGCATCCTGCCCAGGAAAGTATTTGAGGACCTGAGGGAAGGAAGACTGCTTGTGTCTGAGGTGAGGGCCCAGGAAGAAGTACAGCGTTACTTGGAGGGAACAGGCAGTGTGGTTGGGGTCCTCTTGCTGTCTACAGGCCAGAAGAAGAGCATCTACCAAGCCCTGATAGAGCACCTCCTTCCCCCCGGCACTGCACTTGCCCTTCTTCAGGCACAGGCTGCTACTTGCTCCCTCATGGATCCTGCCAGTGAAAAGAAGCTGGGGCTAGATGAAGCTGTTAAGGTTGGACTTGTGGGACCCGAGTTCCGAGAGAAACTCTTGATAGCAGAGCGGGCGGTGACTGGATACCCGGATCCCTTCAGCAAGAATCTCATCCCCCTCTTTCAAGCCATGAGGAAGGGGCTCGTGCAGAAGGAACTGGCCCTACGGCTTCTAGAGGTCCAGCTAGCCACAGGGGGGATCATTGACCCTGCTAGGAAACACCGGCTGCCCCTGGAGACTGCTTTTCAATGGAACTGCCTAGACAAGGAGACACTCGCCATTCTCTCCCGAACTACTGGCTTCTTTGATCCCAACACCCAAGAGAACCTCACCTATGAGCAACTGCTAGTCCGCTGCGTCACCGATCCAGCTACTGGCTCCCTCTTCCTGCCCCTCTTTGGGGGAGATCACAGAGGACATTTAGAAGGGTGCTGGTTCATTGACCATGCCACCCAAGAGGGCCTGAGGAAGGCCACAACAGTTGCTACATCAGGGAAGTTCAAAGGACAAAAGGTATCTCTTTGGAAGCTGCTCTTCTCGGATGCCATCCCAACAGAGCAGAGAGCCGCCCTAGCCCATCAGTACAAGGAGGGAGCACTCTCAGCAGAGATGCTGGCAGACCAGCTCATTGCCACCCTAGATCAGGCTGCTGCCACTTCCCGTGTCACCTTCAAAGGCCTAAGGGACCATGTGACCCCAGCGGAGCTTCTCAAGTCAGAGATCATTAATCAGGACCTGTATGAGAAGTTGGAACAAGGACAGACAACAGCACAGGATGTGGGGGGCCTTGATGCTGTCAGGAAGTATCTGCAAGGGACGGGGTGCATCAGTGGCCTGCTCCTGCCCGACTCCCAGGAAAAGATCAGTATCTATGAGGCCAGAAGGAAGGGCTACCTGAGACCAGGGACATCCCTCATCCTTCTAGAGGCCCAGGCAGCCACAGGTTTTATCATCGACCCAAAGGAGAACAAGAGATATTCTGTGGAGGATGCCCTGCGGGCCAATGTCATCGGGCCTGATGTTTATGAAAAGCTACTGTCAGCAGAGAAAGCGGTGACAGGTTACGTGGACCCATACACGGGAGACAGGCTTTCCTTGTTCCAGGCCATGAACAAAGACCTCATTGTTAGGAATCACGGCATCCGCTTACTCGAGGCCCAGATTGCCACAGGTGGCATCATCGATCCTGTGCATAGCCACCGGGTCCCTGTAGAAGTGGCCTACAAGCGTGGCTACTTTGACCGGACAATGAACCTGATCTTATCTGACCCCTCCGATGACACCAGGGGCTTCTTTGACCCCAACACACACGAGAACCTCACCTACCTGCAGCTGCTGGAAAAGTGCGTGACGGAGCCAGTCACTGGCCTTTCCCTCTTGCCACTCAACAGCCGAAAGCTTCAGGTGGTGAGTGAAGCCACCCGACAGGCTTTCCAGAACTCCCTCCTGATGGTGAAATATGGCAGGTTCAAAGGTCAACAGATCTCCATATGGGAGCTGATCAATTCTGAGTACTTCAGTGAGGGCCAGAGGAGGGAGATTCTGACCCACTACAGGCTGAAGAAGGTAACCTTGGAGCAAATTGTGCAGAGGCTAAAAGAAGAGATGAAAAAGTGGGCAGGCATCACTCTACCAACCCTCCGGGGTTGTGTCACTGCCTATCAGCTCCTGGAGTCTCACATCATTGACCATGCCCTCCTAGAGAAGGTGCTGGAGGGGAGGGTGAGCCCTGAGGAGCTCTTGAAAATGGAGTCAGTCCACAAGTATCTGCATGGCTCAGGCACCATTGGGGGAGTCGTCCTGCAGCCTTCTAACCAGAAGCTTAGTTTCTATGAAGCCATGAAGCAGAAATTATTGGGACCTGGTGTGGCCCTTCCTCTCCTTGAAGCCCAGGCTGCCACTGGTTCCATCATTGATCCTGTGAGCAATGAGAAGCTATCTGTGGATGATGCTGTGAGAAAGGGATTGGTGGGGCCAGAGCTCCATGAGAAGCTCCATTATGCTGAGGAAGCAGTGACAGGCTTCATGGACCCCTTTACAGGCAAGAAGGTTTCCCTCTTCCAAGCAATGAAGAAGGGTCTAGTCCCTTCTCAGCAGGCCATGCAGCTCCTAGAAGCTCAGGTAGCTACCGGAGGCATCATTGACCCCAACAGCCACCACCATGTCCCTATGGAAGTGGCCGCCCAGCGGGGTTATGTTGATGAGGAGATGGAGAAGACACTTTCTGGAGCCTCCCCTGCCGCCATCCAGACATTCTCTACGGTGGATGGGAGTGAGAGCATCAGCTATGCCCAGCTTATAGAGCACTGTCAACAGGATGAGGCTTCTGGTTGTCATCTGCTACCCCTGCCCCAAAGAGCTGCCCCAATCCCCACAGATGAACAAATCAAACAGGTCTTCCAGGGCACACTGGTGACAGAGAAGGCTGTTTCCCTCTGGGACCTGCTATATTCTGGGCACTTCACTGAGGATCAGAGGGCAGCCTTCTTTGAAGACTTCCGGCTGGGGCGGATGACAGTACAAGAAATTGTAGCTGCTGCTCTGAGGCAGGTAAGAGAGTCAGAGCTGCAAGCTCAGACCCACATCATGCTACCAGGCCTACGGGGGGATGTCCCTGCTGTCTGGATGCTGGACGCAGGAATCATTGACATGGAGACACTGGAGGGACTGGTTCAAGGGACACAGACACCAAGTGAGGTTGCCCAGAGGCTGGAGGTAAAAAAGTACTTACAAGGAACAGGATGCATTGCTGGGGTCCAGGTGGAGGGCTCCAAGGCCAAGATGAGCATCTACCAGGCTATGAAAAGCAACTTGCTTCCCCCTGGCCTGGGGCTGAGGCTGTTGGAGGCCCAGCTGGCTGCAGGTTCACTTGTCAACCCACAGAACAACCAGAAATTGTCTGTGGAAGATGCAGTCAAGACTGGCGTGATCGGGGGAGAGCTGAGTGAGCAGCTCATTCAAGCAGAGCGAGCAGTGACTGGCTACAGTGATCCGTACACAGGCAGTACCATCTCTGTTTGGCAAGCCATGGGCAAGGGGCTCATTGACCAGAGTGAAGCCTTCCTCCTTCTGCAAGTACAACTGGCTACAGGGGGCATTGTAGACCCTATCCATCACTTGCATCTACCCATGCCAGCCGCCTACAGGCTTGGCTTCCTAGATGAAGAGACAGCACAAGTTTTAGCCAAGAACACTGGAGATAAGAAATTTTTTTTTGACCCTAATACCCGGGATGAAGTAACATACCAAGAGTTAAAGGACAGGTGCATCTTGGACTCTGAGACAAATCTATGGCTGCTCCCACTTTCCCGGAGCGTGGCATTGGATGTAGATGACCACACCATCATGGCTCTGAAAGCCATGACAGTTCCTGTCAAAGTGGGGCGGTTCAAAGGCCAAACTGTGTCACTATGGGACCTGCTCCACTCTGAGTATGTTAGTGCTGACAAGCAGAAGGAATTGGTAGAACTGGGTCGTTCGGGGAGGGCTACAGCCCTACGCCAGGTGGTCACAGATGTCACCACTCTTATTGAGGAGACAGAAGAGAGAGCCAGGCAGATCACATTCCCTGGCCTCAGGAAGCAGGTGTCGGCCAATGATCTGTTCAAATCCCATCTGATTGACAAGAAAACACTGGATGATCTGAACCAGGGGATAAAAACAGTGTACGAAGTGACCAAAATGGATGGTGTGAAACAGTTCCTGGAGGGGGTCAACTTCATAGCTGGGGTCTTCATTCAGGGCACAAAAGATAGGCTGAGCATCTACGATGCCATGCGGAGGGGCATATTGAGACCCGGCACAGCCCTGGTGCTGCTAGAGGCCCAGGCTGCCACTGGTTTCATCATTGACCCTGTAGAGAACAAGAAGATGTCTGTAGAGCAAGCGTTCTCAGCTGGACTAATTGGAAGGGAAGTATATGAGAAACTTCTGAGTGCCGAGAAAGCCGTCACTGGCTACATGGACCCCTACACCAACAAACAAATTTCCCTCTTTGAAGCCATGAACAAAGGACTCATCTTGAAGTGTCATGCCATCCGCCTCTTAGAGGCCCAGATTGCTACAGGTGGCATCATTGACCCAGTCCATAGCCACCGTGTCCCTGTGGAGGTGGCCTACCAGCGTGGCTACTTTGATGAAGAGATGAACCAGATCCTGTCTGACCCTTCAGATGACACCAAGGGCTTCTTTGACCCCAACACCCATGAGAACCTCACATATCTGCAGCTATTAGAAAGGTGTATTCAAGAGCCAGACACTGGGCTCTATATGTTGCAAATAGTACAGAAAGGAGAGAGCTATGTTTTCATTGATGAGGCCACAAAACAGCTGCTGCAATCCAGGACCACCAAAGTGTCCGTTGGAAAGTTTGCCAATCAAATTGTTTCCATCTGGGACCTGCTTTCTTCTCAGTATTTCACATGGCAAAGAAAGAGAGACCTGGTCAGACAGTTCAAATCTAAGACTCTGCACCTAGAGCAACTCTTAGAAATCATCATGAACACCATTGAAGAAACCGAAAATCAGAACGAAACCATTAAGGTGAAAGGACCCCGTGGAGACGTGACGGCTGCGGAGCTCTTCAACTCTGGGATCATCGATGAGAAAATTCTTGCTGGTCTTCCAAAGGGAAAACAGGCAGCAGAACAACTTAGCCAGATAGAATCAGTGAAAAGATACCTAGACGGGACGGGCTGCATTGCTGGGGTGCTAATGCCATCCACAAAGGAGAAAATGAGTGTCTATGAGGCTATAAAGAGAGAAGTGATCCCCAGGGCAATCGGGATGCAGCTTCTACAAGCTCAGGCTGCCACTGGTTTCATCATTAATCCTCTGCAAAACCAAAGACTGTCTGTGAATGAAGCTGTGGCTCTAGGTCTGGTAGGTACGGAGGTACAGGAAGACCTGCAAGATGCAGAGAAAGCTGTCTCTGGCTACCTCGACCCAGACACAGGTGAGCAGATCCCCCTCTACAAGGCCATGAAGAAAGGTATGATAGAAAAAGAGGAAGCAATGAGGATGCTGGAGGCACAGGTGGCCACGGGGGGAGTCATTGACCTGAGATATGGCCACCGTCTCCCTGAAGAGGTGGCCTACCAAAGAGGCTGTTTGGATTCTGAAACACACAGCTTCCTGTCAAACACAAGGCATGGGAGTAAAAGATTCCAGGATCCTAATACACATGAAAAGACGAATTATGCAGAATTATATTCAAGGTGCATAAAAGACGAAGAAACAGGATTAGCTTTGCTTCCCATAGTTAAGCATAAAAAGGATTACAAGCACATTGATGAAGCCACTGAGAAGGCACTCAAAGCAGAAGTGGTGATGGTAACAAAGGGGAGGTATAAAGGGAGGAAAATGTCCGTGTGGGACCTACTTTGTTCTGAATATGTCACTGAAGAGAAGAAACAGGAATTAGTGAGCAAATACAGACAGGACATGTCCAAAGCTTTAGAAAGTATTATACAAATTATATGGGAATTAATTGAAGAAAAGGAAAAGAAAAGAAAGGAGGTATGGTTCCAAGGACTGAGGAGACAAGTCACAGCAAATGAACTTTTCAAGGCAGATATCATTAATAAAGATACATTGATAGAATTGCAGGAAGGAAGAAAAAAAGTCTCAGAAATTGCACTAAAAGAAACAGTAAAAAAGTACCTAGAGGGGACAAGCTGTATCGCAGGCGTCCTGGTACCCTCCAAGGTGGACCCGGCGCAGCAGGAGAAGATGAGCATCTACCAGGCCATGTGGAAGGGCATCCTGAGGCCCGGCACGGCGCTGGTGCTGCTGGAGGCCCAGGCCGCCACCGGCTTCGTCATCGACCCGCTGCGCAACCGGAAGCTCTCCGTGGAAGAGGCCGTGGCCGCTGGCGTGGTGGGAGGCGAGATCCAGGAGAAGCTGCTGTCCGCGGAGAAGGCCGTCACGGGCTACAGGGACCCCTACACGGGGGAGCAGATCTCCCTCTTCCAGGCCATGAAGAGGGACCTCATCGTCAAGGACCACGGCGTGAGGCTGCTGGAGGCCCAGATCGCCACGGGCGGCATCATCGACCCCGTGCACAGCCACCGCGTGCCCGTGGACGTGGCCTTCCAGCGCGGCTACTTTGACGAGGAGATGAGCCAGGTCCTGTCCGACCCCTCGGACGACACCAAGGGCTTCTTTGACCCCAACACTCACGAGAACCTCACCTACATGCAGCTTCTTCAGAGATGTACCTTGGATCCCAACAGTGGCCTCTTGTTTCTTTCCCTTAAATAATATTAATTCTCTTTTATCTTACCTGATTTTACTTTCATTTTTTTCCGTGTAATTTCCCCTATATTTTCCTAATGTTTTTCCCATTTCCCCCCAGTTTTGTATTGTTTGTTTTTTTCTATATATCAGTTTTTTATTGTTTTATTGTTTCATCCCCAATTATCAGTGTATATATTTGTTAATATCATACTTCTCATTCAGCTATTTCACATTTTGTTTTCATCTTTGTTTCTACATTTATTTTTATTCATGTGCTTTTCACTTTATCATTCATATGTTCTGAATGGAACTATGACGTTAAATTTTACAGTGTCAGTCACAAATCTTGGTATGAACGTCTTTGCCAGTGTTTCTACTTTTTCTTAAATGAAGTGAAAGCAGCAAGTGCCAATTGTTTTTGCCGTCTACTCTGAATTCTGTTGATCTTTGTGGAGACAATCCCAATTTTTATAAGAGGATGAAATATAAATAATGACTCCACTTTCTCTACCCTAGATTTCTTATGGCCCAAGTGGTACTTTTTGTCAAGAAATTTCAGTTCTCCATGATGTGTGGGGGCGGGGAGGGAGCATATCATAAAGTTATCAAAATTGTGATCCCAGGTGAGAGATTTCATATTCCATTCCCTATTTTTATGTTTTTCTTTCATATTACTTGACCAATCATGATTCTACTCATCATTTAATTCCTATGAAGGATCTCACATTACTTTGGTAATATGTAGCTATACCAATAGGTTTTGCCTTCATTAGGTTTGCTTTGGTACTGTCCAGTGTTCAGGGATACAGTAAAGAATCTTGCAATCCATATGTTTTGATTAGAAGGTTAGTCAAGGAGTGGCTCCAACACCTTTTGGGAAATAGTAAAGGCTTTGAATATCACTATATCTCAATTCCTATTGCATCTGAGATAGAATGTAAGGTTTGGAATGTCAAAGTCAGAAATAATTATCATTCTTTTTAAACCTTTACTTTCCATCTTAGAATCAATACTGTGTATTGGTTCTAAGGCAGAAGAGTGGTAAGGGTAGGTAATGGAGGTCAAGTGACTTGTCCAGGGTCACCCAGCTGGGAAATGTCTGAGGCCAGATTTGAAGCCAGGTTTCAAATCCCATCTCTAGGCCTGGCTCTCAATCCATTGAGCCACCCTGCTGCCCCCAATAATTATCATCATTATGTACATCTCTATAGTTTTCATTTCCCTCCTATGATCAGATGTCTCATTTTGATGTAAATTTGAATGATCATAGTGAATTGGTACCTCTGGGTATTTTCTGGTTTCCCTACTATTGAACAGAAATGCTCTCTAAATAGGTCAATTTGTGGTAAACCAAAACTCACACTGGAGGTATTATGAAAGGGAGTCCATTTATAAAAGTTACATATCAGATACCAAATATATTGGGATTTAATTTGGGGAAGTATTTGGTTGGCTATTTGTCTTAGAAAAATGAAGGAACAGAAATTATTGATCTGGCACCTAGAACCTCCTAATTTTGGAGTTTTTCTAGGCCTAAAAAGCCCCATCAACTGGAATGCAATCCAATGATAAAAATTTAGCCAGGTGGTTGGACTTTTTGGTTCTTCCTCATGTACAATGAAATGGGATTCTGCTCTTTGATTCTTTGATGTTCTTATCAGTTTTCTCACCTTCTGGAATCTTTTTCTTTGTGATGTTCCTGGGAGTTTGAAGTAAGTATTAAAAATTTAGCTTAAATAGTTCTTTGTTTTTTTAATCCTTATACTTGTGCTAGTGAAAAAGATATCTGCCAGCTGGCCAAGAGAATAGGACGAATTCTTCACTTAGATGTCTAATTTAATGACTTAGTTTTTCTTGATATTAATGAGAAACAGAGATTGACCTTAGGGATTCCAAGTTAGTGCAATAACACATTTCAGCATTTTAAGAAAACCAAAACATATAGGAATACATGTATAGACAGGCATATATAACACATGTGGATGTTTCAGTATTCTAATAGGGTTTCCTGATTAAAATCATACTAAAATCATATAAAGCATACATTATTTAAAGGGGAACATACAAGAAAATTCATTTGTCCACATTTATCTGCTAATCTACCTTTTTTTTCCCACTTACTACTAATATGTTTCTAGAAAAAAACTTTACAAATAACTTCTTGTGGAATTTATATTAATTTCATTTAATTGAAAAACAAAAGAAAAATGAAATATATTTATCAAAGAACCAAGTAAATCCAGGAATTCTTAGGATATTGTGGGAGGCAAGGCAAGTTTCCTGTGGTTTTTTGCCCTTTCATTGCTCAATTTTGGGGAGAGAAGGAAGCAGGAGAGAACAAATTTTGTCTAACAAGTATATACACATGTGTGTATGTATATAATATTTATATATCATTTAGTATGCATATTATGCATTTGTGTATGTATAAAGTTAGTTGGCCTAGTGGATAGGGTCTGCAGTCAGGAAGACTCACCTTCCTTATTTCAAATCTGGCATCAGACACATACTAGCTCTGTGTCCCTGGGCAAGTCACTTAACTCCATTTGCCTCAGTTTCTTCATCTGTAAAATGAGCTAGAGTAGGAAATGGCAAACTACTTCAGAATCTTTGCCAAGAAAATTTCAAATGGTGTTATGAAAAGTCAGACACAATGTAACAACATAGAAAGAGGGAGAGAGAAATAGAGAAATACTATTACTTACAAAAGTTGGGAAACTGTAATGATACATTTTCACTTGCTAGTAAAGTATCTCTGGTTCTTGTGGAGAGGGAGTAATCTGTTTCCCCTTCAAATAATTGTCTCAGATGGAAGAAAGGAATCTGAGAACCATTACTTCAAATAGTTGTATTAGAAATAAGAAAGAAGTAAATGAGAGCCCCTTTCTCAAATGATTATTTTAGGAGGAAAACTCAATGGAGTTTTAATGGAAAGGAAAATGGTAGGAAGCACCTTCTTCAGAGATTTCTATTGCTGTGGGCCTCATGACGTACAGACTGGACAAAAGGGGGGAAAACTATATTATATCTGGTTCTTAAAAGTCCATATTAATAGAGAATCGCTCAGTGGCTCCCTTTATAGAGAGCCAAGCCTAGAGATAGGAAGTCCTGGGTTCAGATCTGGCCTCAGACACATCCAAGGCAAAATCACTTAACCACCATTGCCTGGACTTACCACTCTATTGCCTTAGAACCAATGCATAGGATTGATTCTAAGGTGGAACGTAAAAGTTTTGGGGTTTTTTTTAAAGTGTTTGCTAATAGATTATAAGCCCTGGATGTTCCTGCCATTTTGGAAGGCTTTGAGTAATGGCCTAGAAAGATGACAGATAGATAGATAGATGATAGATAGATAGATAGATAGATTAGATACAAAGACAGATAAGATACACAGACAAATAAATCTTTATATATATGGATGCAAGAGTATGTGTGTGTATAAAATGTCATCTTAAGATCAGCCTAGATTAAAGAGGTTTATCATCAGGTTAGCCTTATAACACTGGTTTTGGGGGGGCAGCTGGGTAGCTCAATGGATTAAAAGCCAGGCCTAGAGATAGGAAGTCTTGGGTTCAAATTTGGTCTCAAACATATCCTAGCTGTATGACTGGGCAAGTCACTTGACCCGCATTGCTTAGCCTTTACCACTCCTCTACCTTAGAACCAATACACAGTATTAATTCTAAGGCAGAAAATAAGGGTTTGAAAAATAAAAATTTAAAAATATCATTGGTTTTTTTTAATAAAAAACTAACAAAGCTTCTAAATCTTAGAGGGAGTTGCAAATATCACCCCCAACCCTCCCAAAAACTCACAGAGCTGGGAAGTTTTTTTAAGTTTACAAAGCATTTTCACAACTATGAGACAGATAGTTGCAGAGATTATTATCCTCACTTTATAGACAACGGATTCAGAGAGATGATATGAAAATTGCAACCAGCTCAAGTTTCTTCATCTTCTTTTAAAAAATAAATCCTTTACCTTAATATCTTTCATGTCAATATCTTACTACCAATTCTAAGACAGGAAAGTGACACGGGCTAGGCAATTGAGGTAAAATGACTTGCCCAGGATCACACAGTTAGGAAGTGTTTTGTGGCCAGGTTTGAAACCAGGACCTCTTGACTTCAGGCCTGGTGTTCTATCCACTATGCTATTTAGCTGCTCCCTTAAATTTATTTTTGAAATCTACCATCTCAGAGTACAGAAAGCAAGTAGGTCTACTGTCTTACATAAAGCCATATAAACAGAATGATGAGTTTTAAAAACCCTACATACACACACACACATACGCACACACACACACACATTATAAACCCTAGAGTTTTTAACCCTTACATATACTCACATCACTCATAGCTAAAGTGAATTACTCAACTGTAAAGGACCCTGGTGATTATCTAGTTCAATCTATTCACTTTATAGAGTACAAAACAAGCTCAGAGAGAGAACTAGGCCTGCCCAAGTACTCACAGCTTGAGAAAAAATTTCAGCTGTGATTTCTAATCCACTGCTCTTTTCAGTGTAAGAACAAAGCAAGACTTCTCTGTCACCTTACCCAGTGACATACCACTTGGTCCCTTTATTAAGAAAGCATTCTGAAAAAATGAAATGTATTACCTCAAGATGGATTCCTTGGGGCCTGGGTTGGTTTTTCCCTTTGTGTACCTGATCCTAGTTTGGCATTGTCTGGAACTAGATGAGAAGAAAACATAGTCCTCAGTCTCGAGGAATTTACCATCTTGAGGAGACACATACCACACAAATAAAACAATGTAATGATGACAATGTAGTTTAGAAAATTAGAATTGGCAAGAACCTTGATTGTCTTCTAGTCCAAAGACTTATAAGTTTATAGAAGAAGAAAATGAGGTTAAGGGAGAGGCAGCCAGTTTGCAGTAGAAGCTTGACGCATAGCCAGGTTGTCTTAATTCCAAATCCTTCACTCCACTATTCTTTGATGATTATCCTGTTAATAATCCAAAGTTAGATGGTATGACCAGGCTTTATTCAGCCAATCAGTCAGGAACCAACCCAGGCCCCAAAGAATCCATCTTGAGGTAATACATTTCATTTTTTCAGAATGCTTTCTTAATAAAGGTATTTAATGGGTGCTAAGAACTATGCTAAACAATGGGTGTAAGGGTAACTAGGTGACTCGGTGGATAGAGAGCCAGGTATAGAAGTCAGGAGGACTGGGATTCAAATCTGGCTTCAGACAGTTCTTAGCTGTGTCACCTTGGGCAAGTCACTTAACCCCAATCCTTTAATCCTTACTGCTCTTCTGCCTTAGAACTGTCTTAGTATCAATTGTTAGACAAGAGCTAAAAGCTTAAAAAACAAACAAAACAAACAAATAAGCAATTAGTATAAAATTAAAGGCAAAAGTAGTCTCTGTACTCAAGGACCTCACATTTTAAAGGAGACACAATGCATTAAGAAGTAGGTCTGTATAAAACACAGTGTAGACCAAGATGACAGGGTATCAGGAAATATAGCTGAGCTCTCCAAAACTATTCCACAAAGACCTAGAAAATGAAACATAACAAATCCTGACTGAAAAATCTAAAAGTCACAGTGGGTCATTTTTTTCTATCTCAGGTTCACATACAGAGACAAAGAGAGCAATGAACACTGGGAATGGAGCCTAGCTAAGAAAAGCTGTAGGGAATAATCCATCTCAGGGACTGAATGAAGGGCAAATGGAGGTCCCAGATCTGGCAGAAAGAAGCCTGACTTAGTTCAGGGAATAGGAGTAGGTGTGAACTGGTAGATTATCACCTAGTCATAGATCTAGGGTGGATTAAAGAGAAGATCCACACTAAGTAAGGTTAAGGTGGAGGTGTTGGTACTAGGCAATAAGCAGTCATGACTCCTAGGCTGTGTATCTCTATACAGCAAATAGAGAAGCAAATGGCATCTGTGTGGCTCCAATCCTAGGAGTGGAAGAATGGTCTCAGTGTTAGTCCCTAGCCCTCTCTAAGGTCATACCAGAAGGGAACATGCAATTTTATCACTGAATTTGCCGACTTTTCTAACTGACTGACATTAGCTGAATCTAGCAGAATCTGCTAAAGTTATAACCAGAGAAAAAAGTCCACAGTTGTGTTGCTTGGACCCAAACCCAGGTCAGGAACTTATCCAGGAGAATACCATTTAGACTTTGCTCTACTTAAAATATACTAAGAGCTTGTAGGTCCTCTGCCTGAGCTGTCTTGAGATCCTAGAATAGTGATGGTGAACCTATGGTACATGTGCCAAAAAAGGGCATTCAGAGACTTCTCTGTGGGCACACCTGCAGTCACCCACCAGAGTTACTAGAAAGCCAGAGGGATTCAAGGTGGAGCTGTTTCTCTCCCCCACTCATATGCCTAAGCATATTCCTCACTTCGCCTGCCTCTCTTCTGTAAAAAGAATATGTCAATGAATTGATTATGGATATAAAGTGACTTGATACTCTGCTTGCTGTGCCTACAAAGTATCTTCACTTTGTATAAGTGAAGTGAAGCTCATAAATGAACTTCTCTTCAGGGTCAGGCTCAAGTGTTGCTAAGGAGAATCTTGTTATACAGAAATAAACTATCAAGAATATAAGGATGTAAAAGGATTTCTAACTCTAAGGGATTCTAACCCCAAGGGATTCTAACTCCACCCAAATAAAACTCCCTGGTTCCACAAGGAACTTCTTCTCCAGTTTCTACAAACTACACTGTACCTTGCTGATCTGACTAACCCAAATTTTCCCTATTTTACAATAAATTAATATTATTATCCTTATAAGAAGTATATAATTCTTAACTTTGTCTCCAAGTTATAAAAATAACAAAGGCCAGCTGGCTGAACCTCAGCAAGAACTCTGAGCCTTAGCAAACTCAGAGTCCAAACCAAAGACCAGGTCTTTCTTTGGTCTTCTCAGAGATAAAACAATTTATGAAACAGCAATAGACAGTCACTAGTGTTTCCCAAGTTGGAAAAGGAAATCACTTAGCTCCTTCAGGTTTTTCCCTCCTTTCCTTCTACCACAGATGTGAGGAGAGAGAGAGAAAAAAAAGAAGTCACCTGCTCCCAGCACTCTGATAGAGTAACTGCCAACTACCTCAGAGCAACAGCCATACCCAGAGAGAGTAACTGCCACAGAAAAACCAGTACACCTCCCACACACACTGTCAGTATTTGAAAATGACACTGTTTCAGATCTGTTTCAAACTCTAATTCTTTCTCAAGCCATCTTCTTCATTTCTTATCTCTAAACTAATGTAACAAGACTTAATTTCTAATATCATCCTTATACTTCCTAGTAGCCCAATGGGGGCACTTCCTTCTCCCCTCTATCCCTGTCTGGGGTAAGGTGCTGGGGGGGCTCACATGCTGCTTGAGGGTACAGTGTAGACAGTAGCATGTTGAGCCTGTGGTGAAGGTGATTCTCATGGTCAGGCTGAAGAGGAGCTAGATTTGAGGGGAGCGTAGATCACAGCATGGCACAGAGTTGGAGAGGAGCAGAGCTGGAGGGGAGTAGAATACTGAGGCCACTGTCCTCCCCCTCTTCACATGCACCTCTCATCACCCACCCCTCTGCCCAGAAGCTCAATGGAAATGCTTCTTCCCTCCCCTGTCTGGGGTGAGGTGGGGATATGTGGCACTCAGTCTCGGGGTGGGGGTGGGGGGTGGGGGTGGGGTGGAGCATGGCTGCTTGGTATCTAAAAGGTTTACCATCACTGTCCTAGAATAACAATTTTTTTTTTATCCTGGGACTCCATTCTAGGAGCATAGGGCCATAACCAGTAGGCAATGGGTCACTCAGGGTCACCCAGCTGGGAAGTGTCTGAGGCTGGATTTGAACCTAGGACCTTTTGTCTCTAGGCCTGGCTCTCAATCCACTGAGCTAGCCCAGCTGCCCCTACTTTAGGTTGCAGTTTCTTTAGCAGATGTAGTTTTTTTTTTTTTACAGGGTGGGGTTGCTAGCCCCACGCCCAACCCTCTTCCTTTTTCATCCGGGCTAGGGACCCTCCTTAGCCCAGGAGTGGTAAGGGTGGGTGATAGGGGTCAAGTGACTTGCCCAAGGTCACACAGCTGGAAGTGTCCGAGGCCGGACTTGAACTTAGGACCTCCAGTCTCTAGGCCTAGCTCTCAATCCACTGAGCCACCCAGCTGCCCCAGAATAACAATACTGAGGTCTAATTACATCACCCCACTACTACCAACCCACCCTAACTCAATAAACTCCAATGGCTTCCTATTGCCTCCAGAAGGAAATACAAAATGCTCTGTTTGGAATTCAAAGTCCTTTATAACCCAACCCTATTCTACTTTTCCAGTCTTCTTACATCTTCCTCCCCAACACATACTCTTTGATCCAGTGACACTGGCCCTCCATGACTATTCCACAAACAAGACACTCTATCTCTTGGTTCCAAGCATTTCTCTGTCCAATTCCATGCCTGCAATTATTTCCTATTATCCTAAATATAGCTTGTTTTGTCTATATTTGTTTGCATGTTGTTCCCCACCACAACCCTGCCTCCACCATCATACTGTTAGCTCTTTGTGGGCAAGGACTGACTTTTGCCTCTATTTATATCCTTAGTGCTTAGCACAGTACCTGGAACACAGTAGGCACTTACTTAGTTTTTGTTGATTGATTGACTAAATACCCTGAGAAGTTGGCAGAGGACTCAAGAGTTCACAAAACAGGACCAATCACAGCCCAAACATTTCTTCTGGGTGTGCACAGGGCTTAATCCTAACGCAAAGTATGAAATGAAGAAGCATGGCCAAACTAAAAAGAAAAGAGCTATTATGATGACAAACCCATAAGAAGAGAATGACTACAAAAAATCCAAAAGCAAAGCAAGCCTCCAAGAAAAATTTAGTTTGGGCATAGGTCAATGAGAATTATTGGAAGAGATAAAGCAAGAGTTGGGTTTTTTAGAAGTTAAAAATTAATGTATAAATGAAATTATACCACTAAACGAAAAAGAGAGTGCTGGGGGTAGGGGGAGGGTAAGGGTGGGGAAGAGAAGAACTATAAAATCAATGAAAGCCAAGGAAGAAGGAATTGGAAAGAGAATCATCTTAGAAGAAAAGGTACAATCCTTAAACCTAACAACAGATTCTTTAGAAAAAAAAATGTTTTCCAGACTCTGAAAATTAAAATGGATGAAATAGAAGTTAATGACTCCATGAGACAAAAAGATAAAACAAAGTCAAGAGTAAAAATCTGGAAGAAAATGTAAATAGCAAAAACTGGAAAACATATCAAGGAGAGGCAATTTAATAGTCATTCTGGATATATTTTCCAGTTCATTTATATAATATATAGACCTCTAGAGATCAATGAATGGGAATAAAAGAGTTGTGTATATGTATACTCACACACATATTAGCATAATAGATATATATATCGTATATATGTATTTTTAAAATTTTTATTTAATCTTTTTTATTTTTTAAAACCCTTACCTTCTGTCTTAGAAGGCAGAAGAGCAGTAAAGGCTAGACATTGGGGGTTAAAATACTTGCCCAGGGTCATACAGCTAGGAAATGTCTTAGGCCGGATTTGAACCCAGCACCTCTCCTCTCTGGGCCTGGCTCTCAGTCCAGAGCCACTCAGCTGCCCCCTATATATGTACTTTTAAGCTCTATAGCATAAATGTATAATAAATGTGATATATGTGTGTATGTATATATTTCTCAGTTGTATTTGGCACCTTTACAAAAATTGACAAAAAAAAAAAGACCAAAAGTGCTACTGCCACTGAGGTCATAAAAACCTCAGAAACAATATAACAAAAATAACATTCAATAAGCAAAGATTAAAAATTCAATGGAGATGAAATTACTCCATTCTAAAGAAAAAACAAAACCACAGAAATAATACATAATTTCATTAAAAGGTAATGGGGGGGGGGGAGGAGACAGCTGAGTGGCTCAGTGGACTGAGAACCAGGCCTAGAGATGGAAGGTCCTAGGTTCAAATTTGGCCTCAGACACTTCCTAGCTGTGTGACCCCGGGCAAGTCACTTGACCCCCATTGCCCACCCTTACAGCTCTTCTTCCTTGGAACCAATACACAGTACTGATTCCACGATGGAAGGTAAGGGTTTAAAAAAAAAAAAAGATAATGGCAACAATGAGAGGAAAAAAACCCCAAAATTTCTGGAATGCAGCCAAACTAGTCCCTAAAAGAAAATGTATATCTTTAAACACTTTCATCAATAAAAGGGAGAAGGGGGCAGCTGGGTAGCTCAGTGGATTGAGAGCCAGGCCTAGAGACAGGAGGTCCTAGGTTCAAATCCAGCCTCAGACACTTCCCAGCTGTGTGACCCTGGGCAAGTCACTTGACCCCCATTGCCTACCCTTACCAATCTTCCACCTATAAGTCAATACACAGAAGTTAAGGGTTTAAAATTTAAAAAAAATAAAAATAAAAGGGAGAAAAAAGAGATTAATAAATTGAGCATAAAACTTGAGAGAAATTAATGTTGAATTGTAATAATTTCTATATGAAATCTTTCTTAAACTTTGACTTTAGAAGGTTAGTCAATTTCCAAGCTAAGGTAATTTATTCCCAGGCCTCAAGGCATCTCACTGGGTTATCTTTAGATATCTTTAGAGGCAGGGAAGAGACCTGCTCCTTATTTATCTGTAAACAAGAACTCTCATAGGTAAGGGAAATCAGCAAGCTCCAGCTATTGAACTTTGCAGCCACTTGGCTGGGGAAAACTTGTCCCTGCTGGTCCTAAGATGAAGTAATAAGAGACTAGTTGAGGTCTCTAAGTCCACCACTTCTCTCAAAATATCTTAGGGAACGTCCTAACTTTGAGCTGTTAGACCAGTGAGCTGGTTGAGCTATTAGACCATTCTCATTGGTTGCAATACTAGCCTAAACAATAAATTCTTACCCAAAATCAATTTCTTAATTAATTTAATCCTAATAACTGTTTCCTCAATAGTTATTCTAATTCTTTCAATTTCTTTTCTTATTGGTATAGCTAGCATTTCTAATATAATATTGAATAGTAATGGTGATAATAGGTATTCTTGCTTTACCCTTGATATTACTGGGAAGGCTTCCAGCTCATCCCCATTATAGATAATGCTGGTAGGAGGTTTTAGATAGATGCTGTTTATTATTTTAAGGAAAGCTCCCTTTATTCCTTTGTTCTCTAGGATTTTTCCATAGGAATGGGTATTATATTTGGTTAGGAGCTTTTTCTGCATCTATTGAAATGATCATATGGATTCTGTTGGCTTTGTATTTAATGTGTCATTCTTTCATTTTTATCAGATTGCTTAATCCACTTATATTTAAAGTTATGAAAGCTAGATTTTTATTTCCTCCATCTGTCTCTACTGATTTTTTTTTCCAAATTAGAATTTTCCCCTTCTTTCACTGTAAATGGAGTACCAAGTTTCTCCAGTAATTTTAGCTCGATCTATCTCAAGATGACTCTGTTCCCACCAACTCTGTTCCCCTCACCCTTGATCCTTGCCCTGAGACCATTTTTATCCCTCTTTCTAGTTTTAGAATTTTTGTTTACTAATTCCTTTTTATTTCTTCCTTTTATCTAGTTATTTGATTTTCCCTTCTTTTTTCTTCTCAGTTAAGTAGTTCAATAGAATTCCCCTCACTATCCTTTCCTTGAACTTATTTTGTTCTTTAGTTTTTAAAATGCCATTTTCTTTATGTACTTATAAACTTTTTTTCTCTTCATTATTTATCTACCCTTTCAGTCTAGCCTGGGTTTTAATGCTTTGATTCATAAGTCCTACACTAGTTTAGTCCTTCTTTATTCTCGGTATTCCTAATGGATTTAAAGCTTGGAGCTATTTGGGGTTTGTTTTTCTAAACAATTTCTATTATTGCACAGTTGATTTTGTGTACTGACTTCCCTTTTCTCCTGTCTGTTTCACCCTTAGAAATATCCTGCAAGTGATAAAGAGGATACTAACCCATTGTAGGGCTCTTTCAGGATCCCTGATTGTATAGTTCATTATTGGCTCAATTTGCCCCCCCCCCCAAGTAACTTTTTCCAAATTTGCTTTGAAATGTCTTTCTTAGGTCCATTCTCATCTTGAGGCAGGATGAGTGGTCTTTCTAAATACCAGTTCCTTGCAGATAAAACCCATTGTAAGGTCTTCAGCTCACTTTATAGAATATCTCTTCATATATATATAAAAGATATATATTAGTAGTAATCTTTCTTTTTCCTTTTCTTTCTCCCATTTTTAATACTTTCCTTTTCCACCCATTCTCGTATAGATTCTCTTCTTTCTGAAAGGCCAAAAAACTTATTTTTCTTTCATTGCTAGTCTTTGATTTGACTAAAGTACATAACATATTTCCATCTGTCTTCTTCATTTCTCCTTTTTATGTGTCCCCCAATTCTGTAATTTAGTCCCATAAAAAAAAAAAGCATTGATTCACCAATAGACTAGGTGTAAAGGCTTAATCTTTGATGTTTCAGAACTATTTCTCCATCATCACTTCTCTATGACCTTCACTTCCACCCTTTCCTCAGCTACATTTTATTTATTTATTTTTTAAACCCTTAACTTCTGTGTATTGGCTCCTTGGTGGAAGAGTGGTAAGGGTGGGCAATGGGGATCAAGTGACTTGCCCAGGGTCACACAGCTGGAAAGTGTCTGAGGCCAGATTTGAACCTAGGACCTCCCATCTCTAGACCTGGCTCTCAATCCACTGTGCTACCCAGCTGCCCCCCTCAGCTACATTTTAAAAACAAAATCTCTTGAGGGCAGCTGGGTAATAGTTTAAAAAGAATCTCTTAATGAATGGTCTCTATTGTTATTCTATTATTGTTTTACTTTGTCCTGTATTTGTTTACCCTTGTTTTGCAGTTATCTAAAATGTTTAAGAATGAAATAATCTCTTCAGGTCTGTTTTTCTTTCTAGCAATGTTTTGACCTCCTCTTTTTTATTTGTCATCTTTTTTCATTTATGGCTAGGCTCAAATTTTCAGGATCTGTTACCTTGGGCTAAATCTTTAGACCCATTGTTCTTTTTTGATCAAATGAGAAAATATTTGCAAAAATACTAAGCATAATGTCTGGCACATAGTAAGTGCTTAATAAGTGCTTATTCCCTTCTCTTCTCCTTTGGAACCCATTATTCCATTCTTCCCTTTGTTTTCCAGTGGGTGCAGAATAGTCTTGCATTATTCAAATATCATTTCCTTCATATTTGAAAGTCTTTCTCCTGCTCACTTCTTGCCTTTCTTTTGTCTTCCCTTGTCTTAATAATCATAGATGCCTAAACCCTTTGATTTGATCTGGACCAGGAAGATGAATTAGACATTTTCTCTGACACTTGTGACCTCTCAAATTTCTCTAAATAGGAATTAAGTACCAGGGAGAAAGCAATTTGTGGTTTCTCTGCAATCTAAGGTCCTCTGATAAAGGTCTTATTTCTTAAATATATAAAGAACTAAATCAAATTCATAAGAAGCCAAGTCATTCCCCAATTGACAAATGGTAAAAGGATATGAATAGGCTATTTTCAGATGAAGAAATCGAAACTATCAATAATCATATGAAAAAATGTTCTGAATCCCTCTTGATTAGAGAAATACAAATTAAAACAAATTTGAGGAACCACCTCATACCCATCAGATTAGGAAAATGATAAATGTTGGAGAGGCTGTGGCAAAATTGGGGCACTGATTCATTGCTGATGGAGTTGTAAACTGATCCAATCATTCTGGAGGGTAATTTGGAATTATGCCCAAAGGGCTATAAAAGAGTGCATACCCTTTGATCCAGTAATAAATACCATCACTACTAGGTCTGTATCCCAAAGAGATTTGAAAAAATGGGAAAGGACCTGGTTGAAGGAAAATATTTATAACTGCTCTTTTTTGTGGTGACAAAGAATTGGAAACTAAAAGGATGTTCCTCAATTCGGGAATGGCTGAACAAATTATAGTATTTGATGATGATGATGGAATACTATTGTGCTGTAAGGAATAATGAGCAAGATGATTTCAAAAAGAGCTGGAAAAACCTACATGAACTGATGCAAAGTGAAATAAGCAGAACCAGGAAAACATTGTACACAGTAATAGCAATATTGTGGAATGATCAAATGTGACAGACTTTGCTTCTAACAGAAATAGAATGATACAGGACTATTTTGAGGAACTTATGAAAAAGAATGCTATCTACCTCCAGAGAAAGAACTGTTAGAATAGAAATGCAGATAAATGCGTGTGATTTTTTTCCCCACTTGTTTATTTGGGTCTATGTTTTGGGGTTTGGATTTCATAAGATCATCCACTTACAAAAATAAATAATATGGGAATGTGTTTTGCATGATGGTACATGTATAGCCCAGATTGAATTACTTGCCAGCTCCAGCAGGGGGTAGAGAAGAAGACAATTTAGATCATATAACTTCAGAAAACAAATATGGAAATATGTTATTACATGTAATTGGCAATAAACAAATAAACAGGGGGGAAAGTAAAATCTCAAAAGTCAGGAAGAGGGGTCTTGAAAGGCCCATGTTTGAATATTTGAAGAGCCATCAAGTAGGGAAGGGATTAGACTTATATTGCTTAGTTCTAGAGAACAGTACTAGAAGCCATTACAGGTGGAAGTTACAAAAGGGCAATTTATGTTTTGCATCAAGAAATGTAAACAATAGAATTATCCCAGGGTAAAATGGGCTGCCCAAGAAACAGTGAGGTCTCTTTCACCAAAAGTTTCCCAAAAAAGGCTTAAGTGACTACTTGTAGGATATCTTATAGTAGGATGCCTTTTCTGTTATGGGTTGGACTAAGTAGCTGCTAAGGTCCTCTGAAATTCTATGAATCTTCGACTTGTTTTATGAGATAACCAGGAGCCAGTATGGGGGTATTGTTCAATAGAAGATATAATACAAACTGTTTTAAACTATTTTATTAATTTACTGAGTATACAGATTCATTTATTGAGTACACAGAATGGATTGGAAGGGTAGGAGGTTAGAGGTAGGATTTCAAGAATCCAAGTATGAGGGTATGTATTCTAGCTTAAAAGAACAAATGGAGAAAGAGGAGCCAAGATATAACTATGTGATTGAGAGTTAATGTGTAATGTATAATGCAAATATAAGACCTAAAGTTTGAAGACCCAGGTCCAAGTTCCCAACTCTGACACTTTCTTATTATGTGTGGATTTAAACAAATCTCTTTGGTTCTCTAAACCTCAATTTCCTCAGTTTAAAATGAAGATAATACATCTGCCCTGCCTACCTCTTGGATGCCACTAGAAACAAATAAATAAATAAGTCATTTTGGAAAATGCTACAGAAATGCAAATGATCATTACTGGCCTTCATTTTTAAGTTAAATGAATATTTTATTATTGGGAAAAAATGAACAAATTCTGTCACATTTTAACCCAAGGACCAGGAACCCCAGTAACTCAGCTCATATGAATGAGGCTCAGTCTTGGTTTCTCTCTTTGGTTCTTTGCCCCAGATCTAAAGTTTTATTCTGGAAAAGTTTCAAAATAAAGTTAGGTATGACTCATATATAGGTTTCTTCAAATGTGGGTAACTGTCACTACTTACCTCACAGACATTCAATGTATGTGTAAGACAAGGGTGTGCCAAGTCACTTCCTATGGGCTTGCCCCAATGTTAAATTTTCAGTGTGAGCATTTATACCTCCAAAATTGGCAAATGCTACAAATCAGATCTGGATTTATTACTTAATTGATTGTCTAGCATTACGAAAGTGATGAAGAATATGTTAAGAATGCAGGTTAAATTTAAAAGCGTGTCTTCTTGGAGAGCTGGTTTGTTAAATGTTTATCAGCATGCCCCTAAGGCTAAGTACTGGGTATGAGATAGTGTTATTTCATGCACCATAGAAAAATACATTAAACTAAAAGACTCAGGGCTGCTAGGTGGCTTAGTGGATAGAGAACTGGAGATGGGAGGTCCTAGGTTCAAATGTGACCTCAGACACTTTCTAGCTGTGTGACCCTGTGCAAATCACTTAACCCCAATTACCTAGCCTTTACCACTCTTCTGCCTTGGAAGCAATACTTAGTACTGATTCTAAGTCAGAGGGGATGGAGCAAAGATGGTTTAGTACCAGCAGAAGCTGAAACCGCTCTTAGAATTGTTGCAAACCAATCTTTTAAAAACACCTCAAAATGACAGGAGTCAAAAACCAACAGCAAGACAGTGACGTGGGATCTCCTGCTGAAAATGACTTGAAAGGTAGGCAGAGAGGGTCAATTTTCACAGGATAAGGGGGAACCTGGAGCAAAAGTGCTGGCTAACCACCCTCCACCTATTGTGCCATACACCTCCAGAGAAAGAACTGTGCTTGATGTTTTGTCTCTATGTTTTAGTTTGCTTTCCCATCAGAAGGATCTAGAATTCCTGAGGATAACTTAGACCCAGAAGGTTTTTTTTTCTTCTTCTTCTTTCTTTATTCCTGTTGGCTCCCAGAGGAGCATAGGGCGAGACCATCTCATGCCAACGAACTCTGTTCTGGGCAACTTCCTCCAGCTGGGCCCATGTCATTCCAACGGCCTTTGTTTCGTTTTTGGCAGATCTTCCTCAGTTCTGTTTTGGCCTTCCGACTTTCCTCCTCCCTGGTGGATTCCAGCTCATTGCTTGTCTGGCAAAGTCATGGACTCTGTTGGAGAGCAATCTTCCAGACTAGGCAATTGTTGGTTTTGTTGGTTTAATGAGGTTGCCGTTTCTGTAGCAAGTGAGACTTTTTACGGGGTGAGGTTGTTAGCCCCACGCCCAACCCTTCTCCTTTTTCAGCCGAGCTTGGGACCATCCTTGGCTGAGTTTTTTTTTTTTAATCAGATTTTTTTGGCTCTGCCCCACAATTGCTATGGAGGCAGTGATAGAGTTTAAGAAAATATCTTAGCCAAGGTCGAATGATTTACTATACCTGTTGTATTTATCATAATAATGGGCTTGTTTGCTAATGTCTTTAAATGTGTTATTGGAAATTATGGTACTTTATTTGAATGTGCATTATGAATCTGCTATTTTATAAAAACCATTTACACTTTTGGTTTGAAAAACCTTTCAGTAGTTCTAAGAATATATATACATATATATTTTTTAAAAATTTTAAACCCTTAACTTCTGTGTATTGACTTATAGGTGGAAAATTGGTAAGGGTAGGCAATGGGGGTCAAGTGACTTGCCCAGGGTCACACAACTGGGAAGTGTCTGAGGCCGGATTTGAACCTAGGACCTCCTGTCTCTAGGCCTGGCTCTCAATCCACTGAGCTACCCAGCTGCCCCCTAAGATATATATTTTTTTATTTTTAAAACATTCTTTTATTTTTCTTCCTTGCATGTGCAATGCAATATGTGTTCTTTTCTCTCATTTTTTATCCTTGAGAGCATTGTATTTTTTCCCTGAATTTTTAATTTTCTTATTGCTTTTCCTTTGGATTTTTTAATAAAGTAATTGATTTTTTCCTTTTTATCATTTTTGTACTTAAAGTACATATAATCAATGTTAATCCTTTTTTTTATTTTACAGTGATATAAGTTTAATGTAAATATATATTTGCTATAATATTAATGCATACTCAAGAAGCCTTAGACTATGGTAACCTGCCAATTATTGGTAAATATTATGGGACTGTGATTAATGTCTCTCTGTCTGATTCCAGGAGAAGGGAGAAAAAGAGCCACAAGGTCATGGACATGGACTGAAAGTCTGCAAAGTGCCAAGGAGCAAAAGGTCATGCAGACCATGGATTGAGGAAGTTCTATGCCAATACTGAAGGGCTTGAAACTAGTGTTTGAGTTTTGGGGTTGCAGCTTTCTAACATTTTAGAGGCCAGACTTCCCCTAAACTTCTTTTCCTAGTAAGCACCTAAGATTGGCTATCATTATGCCTCATTCCTTGAGAAGGTACAGGAAAAATCAGACCAGGGAAAGACATTTCCTTTGCACACATATTTGGTCCTCTTATTTCTCTTATATATAGAATGGCAACTTTCTGTAGTCCTGGCTCCTGAATGGGTAATTGCAAACTGCTTAAATTACTTTAATTGAGCCTTGATTCAAGGACCTGTTATAACGTTTTACATTTCATTCACAAGTCAATTTTTTTCTTCTTTTATTTGGATTTTTATTTTATATTTTTTATTTCTTTTGCCAATTGATTTCATACAACCCCGTGATTCAGCCATGTATCCTTAGCTGACCTGGGGTACCCTCTTCAGGGGAGAATGTTTTAGTGATTCTCCTCAGGGGTGTGTGTAAGTTTTATAATCATAATGTCTGTATTATAATTTATAATGTAAAATTTTAACTCTTTTAGGAGTAATTGGGGGGGGGGATGTATAATTCTCCTCGGAAGGGAATGTATGTTTTATAATCTATAATGTAAATTTCAAATTCTTTTGAGAGAAATTTCAGGATAAGAAATTTGCCATCTCCCCAGAATCCAGACAATGAACCTGTTTGGAGAAGGCACCACGAAGATGCCTGAAGAGCCTTCAATATCATGAAGATCCAAAATGAACTTTGGGGTGAAGTTGATTGAACTATGGGGAGTTGAATGCATTTGTTTTTGAATGTACACTCTTATGCCAATAGGGGACTGCCCCAATTGGCTTTTTGTCAATGTGGCTAGTTTTTATCCTCTTTTCTTTTATCCCCAAATTTCTGTAATTTAAAAGTTATGTTTACAAGAGCGTTCAATGAGACCAGTCTCTTTCTGCTCTCAGGGGGAACATGTTAGTGGAAATTTGGGGTTCATTTGAGCCTTAAATATTTAGATATATGACATAAACTTCCTGTGGACATTTAGGGGACTTTGAAACTACATTTCCCATGATTCAATGGGTTTCCTGTCTTACGTGGTGACATGAGCCAATGTAAAGTGTAGTTTAAATAGAGAGGTCTTGATCAGGATGCTTTTTTTGGTACGAGGCAGCCAGGTGGGAGAAGGTATGATGGGCAATTTGAATTAGATCTTAGCCTGTGCGTGGTCTTTTCTAAATTTACCAACATGGCTTTAAATAAAATATTAATACTTCTATCTATACCCATCTATATCAATTTTTATCATAACAAGGGTCATGAGACCCCAAGCTAAGCACCTCTGCACATGAGAGGCAATAAGGAAACTACTGCAATTGGGGAGATAGTAGCATAGGAAGGCTTGAGGAGAGAAGTTTGGATTAGCTGTTGTGGGGAGCAGGATAGAGAATCAATTAGGGAGGAGTAAAAGGACTACCTTGCTATGATAGATAAGTGCCTGGTTGGAATTGGGTTACATATATTTGTAGTGGATCCAGTCAGCCTGGTTGCATGAACTCCTCCAACTTTGTTCAGCAATGGTGTGGAGGAGTCAGATGGTAGGAGTTAATCTGGGGCTAAGGTTTGGCAACGTGTGAAGACAAAGGAGCAAGGGAATCAAGAGGTGAGGAATGAATAGAACTAAACTGTTTAATTGGTGAAGAAGTAAAAGTAGGAAGAGGAAAGTGAAGCAAGAGCAATTGTGATAGCCTAGGAAAACCTTGTGAAGTAGAGGGATTGGAGGTTACGATAAGGACAAGAACAGGTTGAGGACGAATAAAATGAAAAGAAAGATGGAATGATGGGAAGTTGTGATCAGATAAAGTGGAGAACCTGTGGGTGATGGCAAGTCCAAGGGTGTGATCATCCCTATATATGGCTCAGATGAAGTGAAAGAGTTGGTGAAGAGAGTTGAATAAACTCCCAGTTGAAATGGGAGGTCAGAGTATTTGAAGGAACATCAACATGAATGCTGGAGTCTCCTAGCAGAAGGGCAAGAGTTGGGGTGAAGAGGAAGACTGTTATGCAATTATTGCACTCAAAAAAGGAAGAAAATAACCAGGGAGTCAACAGACTTCCATTGCTTGGAATTCATTACCTCCTCACCTCTACCCTTTAGAATCATATCCATCAAATCTCAGCTCAAATGCCACTTTAACCATGAAGCTTTCCCTGAATCCCAGGGCTGACTACCTCCCCTTGCCAGTATTACTTTACATTAATTTTGCATCTGCTAATACATATATAGGTTTCTCTTAATAAAACACAAGCTCATTGAGAGTAGGAACTGTTTCTTTTTCACCTTTGTATACATAGTACCTAGCATAATGCCAGGCTAATGAACACTTAAATGTTTTTAAATTAATCTAGGTGGTTCCTAGTTATGTGACCCTGAGCAAGTCACTTAACTCCCTTTGCCTACCTCTTGCCCATCTGTCTTAGAGTTGTTACTAGGACAGAGTAAGGGTTTAAAAAAGATTAATTAAGGGGGCCAGCTGGGTAGCTCAGTGTATTGAGAGTCAGGCCTAGAGACAGGAGGTCCTAGGTTCAAATCTGGCCTCAGATACTTCCCAGGTGTGTGACCCTGGGCAAGTCACTTATCCCCCATTGCCTAGCCCTTACCACTCTTCTGCCTAGGAGCCAATACACAGAAGTTAAGGGTTTAAAAAAAAAAAACAACAAGAAAAAAGATTAATTAAGGAGGGAACAAATAAATACTCTTCAACCTCCCCAGATTTACACCCTCTAGGCAACTCACAGCAACAACAAGGGAGGCACGGTTCAGATGTCTTGTCCTACCTTTATCCTTCCCTGGAGGTTTCAGCCCTTTAAGCTTTAGGGTGATCCTCTTTTGAGATTCCTGTTCTTACAGTGGACAATCCAACTCAGGAACTCTTGGTTTCTCAGGTACACTAGAATTCTTACAGTGTTACAAGCCAGGGCTGCTAATAATAATAATAGTAATAAATTTTAAAGGATCATTTTATAAATTCTAGTCTTTGATCAGTACTTAGAAAAGTAAACAGAAAGGTAGAAGTTAGCCAGGAATTCAAGGTCTATGTACTTCCCTCATTCTACATTGACTCAGCTGAGTACTGCCCTCCCCCTCCTGCCCTTCTTTGCTATGTTGCCCCTGTCAGCTCACTGGGCAAGCGCTGGGTCCCAACTGGAGTTCTTTGTGGCTTTTGCTATTCTGTTGACCAGGAAGCCTCTTTAACAGTCTGAGCCTTAGCTCCCCGAACTGATTAAATTCTAAAGCTAATTTTAATATCATTTAAATAAAAATTATCCAACCTACATGAGGTGGGACCTTAAGATATTGTTCCCACAATACATAGAAAGATGATTCTTAATAATAATAACAGGGGCAGCTGGGTAGCTCAGTGGAGTGAGAGTCAGGCCTAGAGACAGGAGGTCCTAGGTTCAAACCCGGTCTCAGCCACTTCCCAGCTGTGTGACCCTGGGCAAGTCACTTGACCCCCATTGCCCACCCTTACCAATCTTCCACCTATGAGACAATACACCAAAGTACAAGGGTTTAAAAAAAAAAAAAGAAAACATTAAAATACCAAGTTTAAAAAATAATAATAACAACAATAACAACAATAATAAATTTTAAAAGAACTTTCTTAGAAACACTAGTCTTTGACCTGTGCTTAGAAAAGTAAATAGAAAGGTAGAAGTTAGCCAGGAATTCAAGGTCTATGAACTTCCCTTTTAGGTCACCTGAACAAGCATAGGTGGCTTGTCATGTGCTTCTTGGCCATTTTCTGCTCCTGGGGTAGGGAGAGGGAGAAAAGCTCCTCCTCTTACTTTAATGCTCTTTGTTCTCAAAGTCCAAGGAAGAGAGAGATTGCAAATGGGTCCTACTGACATTTCGCTCCCCTTTATATACTCTTACACAGTGATGTTCCGCAATCATAAAACAAATCACATTTCACCACTTACTTCACTTCACCGAGGTTAAAGATATTCAATTTATACCTTAAGACTCCTTGACTTTCTCCTACATCCCTCCTTTACCCCTTCAATCTGAATGGTCTTCTACCTATCTCTATGGGCTATTGAGCTTTTTTCAAAACCAAAAGAGATTCAGACCCAGGTACATAATCTGGGCCTCCAAGATGACTGAGAGATCGGAGAACCAAAGGTAAAAATATTTGGTGGGTCAGAGTGACAGGTATATAATAACTTCTATTTATATGGGCCTGAAAAATACTTTACAAATATTATCTCATTTGATATTTGCAATAAACCCAGAAGGTAGGTGCTATTAATTATCCTCATTTTAATGATAAGGAAATGAACAAGTTAAGTGCCTTGTCCAGGGTCACACAGATGGTAAGTATCTAAGTCTAGATTTGAATTTGGATTTGCCTAATTCTAGATCCTGAGTTCTGTCCACTATATCACCTGGGATATCTGTGATCCAGAGATACCCATGTTTTTAGAACTCTGGGCCTTAAGGACAAATTTTTGCTGAGAAGCCATGCTGAGAGCTGGGGAAGGAGAACGTGTAGCCATACCTGGTTCTATACTTCTTTCAGCAAGACCCACAAGGGGCTTGGGATCCTTGCCACCAAAATCAGGGAAAACAAGCAGAGCTGAGTCCTCAAGACTGAAAGTGGATGATCTGGAAGGAATGAGAGTCAAGAGTAGACCTGTGTGCAGGATCATGTTAGGGCTGATTAGGGGGGCCATGAGAAGTTCCAGACAAACCAGCAGTTGTGGTGGTTGAGGAAGAAGAGCAAAGTTCATTCCACAGATCCTTTATCTCTCTTCACTTGCCCGAGTACAGCCTGAAGAAGTATCTGCTCCCTCTACCTGTCCAACCACCTATTTTCCTGTTTTTATCCTTTAGCCAGTGGAAAAGAGGGGCAAGAGTAGAGGTGAGGAGAAAAGGAAAAATTGGGCCCCATCTGCAATTTCATTTGACAGACAGCTCTACCTTGTTTCACCATCTATCTCTGTTTTCTATGTCACTTGATATTGCTGACAAATTACAATGGCCATTAATATTAATTTAGTCTAAGTCTATGAGATTTATTGAAATTGAAAATTTAGTCCATGGAAAAAGAGATTTCCCCCACTTTTCTGTAGTATTGGGGTAAAGGAAGAAGGAGGGAGAGAGAGAGAGAAAGAAAGAGAGAGAGAGAGAAAGAGAGAAAGAGAGCTTCTACATTTTTGGTCCTCTCTGAACATAATCAAGACCAAGACAGAGCGATAAATTTGGACCCAAGAAAACCTGATTTCAAATCCCATGTCAGAGCATTTAACTTTTCACCATTTCAGTTTCTGCATCTATAAAATGAAGATAATAATAGCACCTGCCTCACAGACCTGTGGTTAGGAACAAATAAGATATTATATAAAGTGCTTTGCAAACCTTAACGAGCTATATAAGTGATAATTATTATTAGTCTATGCCTAAGACTGCCTTTGAATCTGGGAGAGAGAATTAATAAAGAATTGAACCTGTATTCAGAGAAATGTTGGAGGTTGACATGGTTATACCCCAACATCTTTTTACATTGTCACTGATATCTGCCTTTCTTACCAATAGATGAACCCTTAACTCTTATACCTAAGACTCGGCTTCACATTTTGAAGGACTGGGATTTTTAATATTGTTGGTCAAGAGCCCCCACTGAATGTGATTCCCATTGATTATCAGTCATTGGCCTCAATTTACCAAGATATTATAGTAAAAATAATAAATTCCCCCCAAACCCTGGGACATACACTCTCACAAATAAAAACCAAGTCGAGGGAAAGAGTGGATTTAAATTAGAATATTATATTAGTGAGGTGCACATGTGTGGCCAAAGGGTAAAGTCACAACCCCTGGTTGAAGGAAGTTCTTTCTTGTGTCCATAGCTGGCACTTCTCTCTTTCCTAAGAGTCTTATTTCCTGAAATTGTCACCGTCCTCAAGCAACTATCATTTCTTTTTTGTCTCTAAGCATGTCCTCTGATTTTGATCACTACCTTTCATATTTTGAAATCTATTAAATCAGCATATGCCACATTGCCCCTTTCTTATTGCTAGCTTTTATCAACCTCTTCTATACTTTTATTATCTATCTCAAAGTTTTCCTAACTTCATCACTCATTTAGTCTATACACATTTAAGTGGTTACTACATGCAAGTACTGTCCTAGGGAAGTAGAGACCAAAAGTCCCTGTCCTCAGGGAGCTTGCATTCTATTAGGAAGATAAAACTTGAATTTACTATAATGGATGACTGGTGAGAAAGAGTTCAGCCCTTCTGAGTGGGCATATCATGCTTACCCTGAATATGTACTTCAGAACATCCCTCATTTAGATTTTAAAGCATACATAGGTATTCTATGACTACTTCTTGACCTTATGCTGAAGAAAAGCATTTTTGGCTGGCAGCTGAGCCAAAAATGATTGTGTATTCAAAAGGGCACTGACCAATGAAAGAAAGCCTTTTCCCTGCTTGGCTACATTTGAAGGAAAAGGATATAAATGATGTAATATTTCAAGTTGGAAGACCAGGTTGGCCATAAACCAACTTTCTCTACCGTGAGCACATGGCCCATCTGTTGCTTCTGTCTTTGTTGTATTTACCTTTCCTGATTTAGATGAAGGTGTATTGAAGAGAGAATAAATTTGGCAGTGATCTTAGGAGCTTTGCAATGTTAGGATCCCATTTGGAAGGTTCTCCAATATTTATGGGCTTAATGCAATTAGCATAATATCATATACAAAAGAAGCATCTGGAAAACCTCATCATCTTTAGGGAATTCCTCTTTCAGACTCTGCAGAGGATATCATCCTAGATGGAGTCGAATTCCGTCAGCAAGCATATGCCTCTCTGTTTTATGTTTCCTTTGATATTAATAATAAGAGGGTAATCAAAATTAACTCAGTTCACATCTTTTAAAGAAATTTTAAGACTTATAGGCAGTATGAAGTAGTGGGGAAAAAAACTAGACTTAAAATAATAGGATCTAAACTTCCATCCAGGATTCAGGCCATACCAATTTCAAACTGTGTGACTTCAGGCAAGCCATTTAACCTTTCTAGGTCTTAATTTTTATCTATAAAATAAAGAGAGGATGGACCAGATAACTTCTGCGGGAAGCCATCAAAGCCTGTGACATTTGGCACAGCTCATCACTAGTTATGAAACCCACACAGCAGGTGTCAGAAGGATGGTTATTACACTCAGTTTCCCCTATGTGACTCATTTCTCACTAACATTCCCCTTCATTGGAATCATTGGAATCAATATCCTTACTCAGTCCCAGGGAAACACAGAAAAACAATACAGGTTAATAGCAGAGCCCCCACAGGCCTCCTATAACTCCTAGGAAATTCATGCAGTAATACAGAAATTCCCCTAAAAGTCACTTCACAACAAACCAGCATATAGTGAGTTAATGTTAAAGATTTTAAAACTCTAACTCAGATTCCCATACACAGGTGCCTCCAAAAATAGGCCAGAATAGCCTCCAAGTTTACCCCCTCCCTGATCCAGTACACTACACATAAAAGAACAATGAATGAAATATGGAGAAATTGTCTCCCATGAAAAAACCTGTACTTTCTCACCACTGTGGCCCAAGTGATATGTCAAACATGCCTAAAACATTGTCTCTAAGAAAAAGATGGATGGTGAGAATGGATTTCCATGCCAACTTTATGTGTGATCTCAAAGCATATAAAATAAACTTTAATCAAGGCAAAGCAGAACAGCTTTATACAAGCTACAGTGTCTCTGGCTATTCTCATTCTGCCTCTGCTTAATTGTCCCACCCCCAAGATAACTAGACTGCTGGGACAGGTTCCTGTCAAACTTCCAAACTCTGAACATCTATGTGGAAAATAAGTTGGAAAGATTTTAAAGGTGACTTTTTTACTATATCAAAAATTTTTTTTTAAAAATCAACAATAAATAACCACAGTGAAAAATTATATTTTTTTGCATTTTTCAGTCAGTCATGTGACTATTAAAATGTGGTCTTTTGTAGAATATTATATCCAAAATCTGGGGAACTTCTGGTCAAAATGACTGCCTGAGAGAAGACCATTCAAATTCCAAATCCTCGAGTAGAACTCTGAAGTTCATTATAGACTGAATAATGATTAAGAAATCCAATAAAGAACCTCATTGAGGGTTATCTTCAACTGAAAATCCCCATAGCCAGATGGATACCCAAGTGAATTCTATCAAATATATAAAGGACAAATAATCCTAATATTATATAAACCATTTGAGAAAATAGGCAAAGAAGGAGCTTTATCAAATTCATTTTATGACACAATTATGGGAGCTGATACTTAAGCCAAGAAGAGCAAAAACAGTGAAAGAAAATTATAGGCCAATTTCCTTAATGAACACAGATGCAAAAATTTTAAATTAAATATTAGCAAGGAGACTACAGCAATATATCACAAGAATCATTCACTATCACCAGGTGAGATTTATAGTAGGAATGCAGGGTTGGTTTAATATTGGGAAAAATAGCAGCATAATTAGCAATATCAATAACAAAACTAATGGAAATCACATGATTATTTTAATAGATGCAGAAAAAGCCTCTGACAAACAGCACCCATTCCTATTAAAAACACTAGAAAGGGGGGCAACTGGGTAGCTCAGTGGAGTGAGAACCAGGCCTAGAGATGGGAGGTCCTAGGTTCAAATCTGGCCTCAGATACTTCCAAGCCGTTGACCCTGGGCAAGTCACTTGATCCCCATTGCCTATCCTTACCACTCTTCTGCCTTGGAACCAGTACACAGTGTTGATTCTAAGGCGGAAGGTAAGGGTTTAAAAAAAAAACACTAGAAAGCATAGGAATAAATGAACCTTTCCTTAAAACGATAGATAGGATAGATAATAAACCATCAGCTAGTATCATCTGCAATGGGGATAAGTTAGAAGTTTTTTCAGTAAGATCAAGGGTGAAGCAAGGTGTCCGTTATCACCACTATTATTTAATATGATATTAGAAATGCTAGACTTAGCAAGAAGAGGGAAAAAAAATTGAAGGAATTTAAGTAGGCAGTGAGGAAACTAAACTATCACTCTTTGCAAATGGCATGATGGTATACTTAGAGAATCTTAGAAAATCAACTTAAAAACTAGTTGAAATAATAACTTTAGCAAAGTTACAAGCTACAAAAGAAACCCACATAAATCATTAGCATTTCAATATACTGCCAACGAAGTCCAGCAACAAGAGATAGAAAGAGAAATTCCATTAAAAAAATAACTTGAGGGCAGCTGGGTAGCTCAGTGTATTGAGAGTCAGGCCTAGAGACAGGAGGTCCTAGGTTCAAACCCGGCCTCAGCCACTTCCCAGCTGTGTCACCCTGGGCAAGTCACTTGACCCCCATTGCCCACCCTTACCCCTCTTCCACCTATGAGACAATACACCGAAGTACAAGGGTTTAAAAAAAAATAAATAACTTGACAATATAAAATACCTAGAAATCCACTTGCCCAGACAAACACAGGAATTATAGGAACACAATTACAAAACACTTTTCTGTACAAATAAAGTCAGGTCTAAACAACTGGAAAAAAATAGTAATTGCTCATGGCTAGCCAGATGACAATTCTACTCAAATTAACTTACTTATTCGGTGCCATGCCTATCAAACCACCAAAAAAAACTATTTTATAGAACTAGAAAAAATAATAAAATTCATCTGGAAAAACAAAAGATCAAGAATATTAAGAGAATTGAAAGTGGGAAAAAAATGTGAAGAGAGGTAGCCTAGCAGTAGCAGATCTCAAACTGTACTATAAAGCAGTAATCATCAAAATTATCTGGTACTGGCTAAGAAATAGAATGCTGGATTCCCAAGAAGTCACCCAGTAGTCTGAAGGAAAGAGTATCCTACCAGCAAAGCCTCCCAGTATGATCCAAAATGGTCAGAAATATGTGTAATGTACAAAACTCTGTGTCTAGAATCTCTAAGAAAGTGACTAAAATGTCTATACCATTTGACTCAGAAATCTCTCTGCTAAGCATCTCACCCAAGAAGATCAAAGACAGAAGGAAAGGTCCCAAAGAGAAGAAAATATTTAGAGGAAGCCCTTTAGTGGTAGCAAAGAATGGAACTCATTAATTTTGGAAGGGTTAAATAAATTGTGGTTCACAGAAAGAAATGCATAAGATGTGTAGTATTGTATAATATAAATTTATTTTCTTTTTTACACAATTTTCTTTTTGAATTTAAAATAAGTAAAAAGCCAAAGTTTGTATAAAGACCACAAAAGCCAACAGACACAAAGGCTAAAAATGTAGAGATATCTTTAAAAGTTTAGTAACTCATAAATGCATTTAATGTATTGTAAACACCTCAAAAAAGAAAAAATTCAAACTTCTTTTCTGGTATGAAGGGAGAGTCAAAAAATAGGGTACCATACCCTTAACCCCTGTGATATGGAAGGGATACATGTGTATGTTTCTTCATTTGCCATCAGTTGCTCTGCTTGGTTTCATCTCCATCATGATTATTTTCATCATGCTCCACTCAGGATAAACTCAACCCAGATAAACTTCTCACTAGGAAACCCATCATCAAAGAGATTGCTTCAGTTTTGGTGCTCAACACCTTCTCAGACCCTTTAGTTGCTTCTGCCTCACTGTTTGAAGGACTGGAGTGCAGAACAAAAATCTCTGTCCAGAGCTCTTTATAGAAGACTCAGAATCCCAGACAGCTCTTCACTTTCCATCAGCTGTTCTGCTTGGTTTTGATTCCATTCTCACTTTTGTCATACCTCTGTGTGAAACCCTTTGGCACCACCCCCTTTTTAGCTTCCTTTTGTATATTGTCTTCTCCCACTAGATTATAAACTCCCTGAGGGCAGGGACTGTTTTTTAATTTCTATCCCCAGTATTTTGCATAGTGCCTGGCACACAGTAGTCACTTAATAAATGTTTATTGTATCATATTATAAATATGAATACTATAGATGTAACAACTGTTCTTCAAGTGATCCTGTAAATACAAGAGATCCAAGCAAGAGTTAACCAGTTGATATGTTTTCAACTTGGATTTCTGGGATTGTATTTTTGGAGGGTTCTGAGAGAGAGAAATCAGAATGAATAAGCACCCATTCTTGTTCCTCACCAAAAGTGGGCAGTGTTTAGTGGGATGTCCAATCTCTGGGTACCAGTTACTCTCCTCCTTCCTGTGTGACCCACTAAAGTCCAATCAAGGACAACAGGGATTAGAAAAGAAGGAAAGCAAAGATCACTCTTTTTCCCCTTGCAAAGAAATGATTAATATGCTGTTGAGAAGATAAGGTAGCCAGCCTTTGCCCTTCACATGCCTAGTAAAAAGAGGTTGGTTCAAAATTCATATCTCCAATAAGATTGTGGAAGATTTCTTTACCCTTTGGGATAAGGTCCCTGCAGTCAGCAGTGTAAGGAGCAAATTCCTATATTCAAAAACATCATTAACTGTCTTTTAAATTATTATTTCATTCTCTCTTATTTATAACTGAAAATTTCATGGCTGCTAAACCTTATCTGTGTGACTAATTCTCACACAGGTTGGGACTTGGGGAGAGGTTTAGACCTCTGTAATGGAAAAACAGGCAGAGATTCTATCAAGAACTCTCAACTACAGTGGAGGCATATTGAAATTCTAACTCTAAGCAAACACGTTTTTATAAATGAAAACACCAGTGAACATAGAGAGATTAATTTCATAGATAGAAATTTAGCCCCAGACCTAGCGGAAAAAGCAGGCCAAAACCCAGAAAGGGGCAATCTGTGCCACCCAAAGAAACCACTCCCTAAATGCTTCATGATAGGAAAACAATTTCCCTTTATATTCTTTGCACATAAAAGTTTCACCCATACAATGATCCATGTGGACAATATCCTTAAGCATTCTACCATGGGAAGACATATATACTTATTCAAAGCAAAGAAAATAACCTCCCCCCTCCCTCACCTAGCCTTCCCAAAAAAGGCCACTGAATATTTAAAAAAGAAAAGGAATAAAAAAGGCCAGTGGAGAAACCAGGTAAACAATATATACAATGATTACAACAATATAAATGGAAAGGACAACCCCCCAAAAAACAAAACTAAATACCATGTGATTGTAATGATAATGCATGGCCCCCCAAACAGAAATAGATTGTAACTTCTTCCCCTTTACTACAGAAGTTTGAAGAAGGAAACAATGGGTGAGGAACTATGCATACATTATAAGATTTGATTGTTGTATTGGGTAATTGTGCTGAAATTTTTTTCCTCTTTCATTTTTGTTATTTATGATAAGGAGTAGCTTTCTTGGAGATGGATTGGAAAATAAAGGTGATATTCAGGGGATTAGAGCAAAAGATATTAAGAAAAAATTTAAATAATGGTAAACAACTGGACATGGGCAACTGAGAAGTCGTAAATAGACAGGGAGAGAGGGAAGATGAAAAAATGATAACTTATGATCAATCAAACAAGCTTCTAGAAGAGATAGGAGGGAATTCAAACAAGGGCATGGGTAAAAAAATTAGCCTTATCCCTGAGAAGGGCTGGCTTTTTCCACAGAGACTGAGGTAAGATAAAGAATAACAGTGAACAAGAACAAAATGACTGGCAGAGTTAGAGCTGGGGCAATGAAGGGAATTCATGACAATGGTCTCCATATTCTCATCAAAATAGAGGTGATTATCTCCTGAGAAAAATGGGGTTTGGATGGTATTTACAGAGCCAAGTTCAAAATAACATGAATTTGTTGTGGAAGTAGGTGGCATGGTTGTATGACTTTCTCCATCAGCATTTAGCAACTTGGGATGGAGAATGGAAATGGTTGGTCGAGGGAATGATCCAGGATTGAAGGTTAGCAAGACATGAACAGAAGGAAGTGAGCATGTTTTATCTTCATGCCTAGAATGCATTCTTTTCCACATCCTCCTCTCTGAATATTTTTTCTCTTTAAATTAATTAATTAATTTAATTTAAAGTATTTTTCTATGGTTATATGATTCATATTCTTTCCCTCCCCTCTTCTGTAGCCAATGAGCAATCCCACTGGGTTTTACATGTATCATTGTTCAAAACCTATTTCCATATTAATAATATTTGAAATAGTGATCATTTACAGTCTACATTCCCAATCATATCCCCATTGAACCATGTGATCAAGCAAATGTTTTTCTTCTGTGTTTCTACTCCTACAGTTCTTTCTCTGGATGTGGATAGTGTTCTTTCTCCTAGGTCCCTCAGAATTGTTGTGGGTCATTGCATTGCGGCTAATAGAGAAGTCCATTATGTTCAATTGTACCACAGTATATCAGTCTCTATGTTCAGTATTCTCCTGGTTCTGCTCCTTTCACTCTGCATCAATTCCTGGTAATTCCTCCAGTTCATTAATCCTTTAAGCACAAAAATATTCTATCACCAACAGATACCACAATTTGTTCAGCCATTCCACAATCCAGAGACACTCCCTCATTTTCCAATTTTTTGCCACCACAAAGAACACAGCTATGAATATTTTTGTACATGTCTTTTTCTTTATTATCTCTTTAGGGTACAAACCCAGCACTGGTATGGCTGAATCGAAGGGCAGACAGCTTTTATAAAGCCCTTTGGCCATAATTCCAAATTACCTTCTGAATCTTTTTTAAAGACTCAACTCAGAAGGGAGCTCTTCCGTGAAGCCTTTCTGTTCAACTTGGTCATTCTTCTGAGTTCTCTATATATATATCCACTGCAACACCAGTGTTCCACATCTGAAACTCTACAGTCATTTTGCACCATGCCCTCTTTTTCACCTCTCATATCTACTCAGTTATCAATCAATTAACCAGTCAAAAAGTATTTAAGTACAAAACACTTTCCAAACAAATAAAACTGGATCTAAACAATTGGAAAGCCATTGATTGCTCATGGGTAGGTCGAGCTAACATAATAAAAATGACAATTCTACCCAAATTAATTTACCTATTTAG